>NW_025336308.1:447007-643966 GCF_004798865.1 Varanus komodoensis
TCATCCTTTCTGCCCATTCTAAACACATTCCAAGCATCAAAACCAGGCCAGGCCACCTCGTTTTACTGACCCTAACCCTACCCTGGTGCACACCCCTAACCCTAATACAGGGCTCAAATGCCATTGAAGAGAGGGCAATTTTGAAAAAACCTTCCTTGAGTGGGTTTTTCTGCACTGCTCATCCTTTCTGCCCATTCTAAACACATTCCAAGCATCAGAATCAAACCAGGACACCTTGTTTTTGTAACCCTAACCGAGTAATGGGGAACCTTTTAGAGACTGAGTGCCCAAACTGGAACCCAAAACCCACTTATTTATCGCAAAGTGCCAACACTGCAATAAAACCTGAATAGTTGAGAAAAAACAACTCACAGCCAGTCCAAGCAAATGTCTATCTATCCATCCATCCATCCTTGGTGGCGCACTGCCTGGCCATGCAAAAGCTCAGAAAGTCACAGCTAATGAGTGGTGTCATCACCTGGTGCCGCTACTCCCTTCCGAGCATGCGCATGGCCCCTATGTGAGCTGTTATCCGATGCTCATGCTGGGGCAACTTGGCTCATGCGCTGACAGAGAGGGCTCTGTGTGCCCGCTGTGGCACACATGCCATAGGTTTACCGCCACCGGCCAACCAAAGACAGCTGCCTAGGACCCTGTCTGACTTCCCACTGTGGGCAACCCACTGCTGAATAAGAATGAATGGATTTCTGACCCTCGATTCTCCAACAGGCAGATCCAAGCTTCCCCTTCTCGGATCTCTGTGAATTCAGATGTAGATTTCTACTTGCAGGATTGGTCATGCCACAGAACACGAAACAGTGTTGCAGTGCAAACTCCATTCCTGCCCCACCATTTTGGCCCAGATTTGGGTCCTTGGAAAGAAAGGCAGCAGATGTTGCAAGATCGCAACGAGCCCAAGCTGCCACCGATCACACCCAAGGGACCAGATCTCCCCATGTCCCGCCCCGCTGCCTGTGGCAGCACCCAAAACCTGCTTCCAGAGGCAGCTGCCTTGCCTTCCATGCTTTATGGCTGGGCATCCCCCGAGTGAGCTGCTAAATCAAAGCAACTCTTTTAATCATCTGGAAGAAGAATGCTTAAGTCAGGAAATGGACGCATCCATCCAAGCTGTTGCTAATCCCTCGTGCGCTGCTTTCCCTTGAGGATGTGGGTCGGTTGATCTCGCAGGTGAGCCGGCAGGGCAATCCAGAGCAGAGCACAAGGGAGAAGCGCCTGAGCTGTTCTTGCTTCCACCGTATGCCCGCTGCCAGCACACTCACGACATATACATCCGTTCATATCCAGATCTCTAAACTGTTAAACGACCGTCCGGCATTGGCTGTAACTCAGGGTGGGTGGATCTGTCGATCCCCATCTCTCCTGGGCTTTTCAGGCTGGGCAAATTCCACCCCACTTCTGCATGGGCTTGCAAATTTAAAAGTAAGAAAATTCAAACGTCGCCATAATATATGCATTCATGTTTTCATTACTGAATGTATATTTAAATACATGAATGTTGGATACACGGGCCTTTTGATGATACCCCTTAAATATGTGCACATTTTTCTTCGCGCTTTTTCCAAATGTACTTGTTAAATGCATGTTTTGTTTGTTTGTCTTGGAGAATACATCACAAGCTCAGAAATGTATAGATTTCTGACTGCAAATCATGCTTTGAGGTGCAAATTTAGCAATTCCATATTTAAAACGATTCAGCAAAGAGACTTTTCTTACATATCCAGAGCTGCTACTAGAGGCGGCTTTTGAGCATACATATAACGGGATTAGGCAATTGCAAGGACCGTTCGTCTATCAATGTTTGTCTAGTTGTACATGGGCATGTAAAGAGCAGCATGTCAGCTCGCCGGGATCTGCGCAGCATTGCCTGATTGGTCATCCCAGGCCCGATTCTCATTTGCATTTGCCACGGCTGCTTGCTTTGCATGTGCAGGACATTAGCGCAACAGTGATGGAAGGGGAGGAAATCACAGCTTTTCCCACAGGCTAAAGTGAGGCTGAATCAGGCTGCAGAAGAAATTTGCACAAACTGAACTGGGACCTGGAAACAAGCTGAATGCAAGCAGATGTTTGACATCTGTGCATGGTTTCGCGAGACACATGCTTGCACTTGTGAGCTTCGCACAGGGATTGCTGACATGTTTTGTAAGCAAAAGCAAAAGTTTCCAACATCCCTAGTTACGTGCAGTCTCTGATAAACAGACAGTGACCACGGAATACCAATTGCTGGTGCCCAAACTAGAAGACAGTTATTGCTTTTATGTCCCGTTTACGAGCTTTGCAGAGTCATCTCCTTGGACTGTTCCAAGGTATTTTTCTGCCTGAGACAAAGAATGAGCTAGTGTTATACCCCTTCCCACTTGACAGGCCATGCTGGTGGGGGCTGATGGGAGTTGCTCCTCTTTGGAGGAGGAACACAACTTCCTGAGTTCTGCAAGAGAGCTTCTAATAGATGTTTTCATGGGGGCTGCTGACTCACTGGAAGCTGGACCATCATTGCACTGGAGTGAAACTTTCCTTTTCCCTGTTGTCAGTGTCGTTCCTTCTTAACCTTGAATGGCTTCAACCTGATTCTAAGGACAAGAAAATTCCCTGGAGATGCTGGCTACAAGAGCCATCAGCCCCTGCTGTTTGGAAATGTTTGTTGTCATTGAGGTGCATGTAACATCAGCAAGAGTTTCTCTCAAAGCCCAGAATGTAAAAGAAAACAGGTCTATTTATAAAAACACAGGTGTACAACTTAGGGTGAAACCTAGTTTTCCTTCTTCTTCTTTTAATTAAGGGGAGTAAAAGTGATTTGAAAAAAAGAATTGAAATTAATTCTGCCAATTCGGCATGAACAAAATTAGTCTGCCCTTCCAATATCATTATACTCAAACCCATCTAAAAAGTTGCAGGGAAAATTCATTTAATCACTCTCTGCTCTCTAGTTCATGCTTGGCCATTCATGAATTCATAATCTGCTATTTGTAATGCGTTGTTTGAATAATTAAGCAACGTGGGCTTCCTAAGCATAAAGAACGCGTTGCTGCTGTATGAATGTTTGTTTAAATATTAAAATTAAGAATGGCAAAGCTGCAAATCACATATTGTTAAGTCATTAACACACTGCAAATCAAAAGAATTATGCAGAATCAATTCAATTCCAGAAATGTTCTTGAAGGGTATGATGAAAATGCAAAGATCTGTCATAGGAAGCAAATTCACAGAACAGATTTGCACATTTGGAAAAGCATAATATGTATATATTTTCCAGCTCGGGTTAAAGTGACAGCTACCCCAGTTGTAACTATATTGCTCAGAATTAAAACCCAGTTGATTCCAGTCAAACCATAAAAAGCATGGAGTTAGATGGAGAACTAGTCAGAGTTAGCTGGATGAACTGGAATTGTCTTCTCGATTTTAAGAGTTGAGCATAATTCTAGCAGGGTTGGGGGCCAGACTGTTTTGGATTAAGGCATTTAAAATTTCATTTCATGTTCATTTATTCAATTTATATGCCACCCCACCAGCCATGGGCTCCCAGATCACATAATTTGTGACCTGGCACTGCTGTTAAAGTCTAAGATCTCTAGAAACAATTTAGGAGTAATGCCCAGGGTGGTGGTGTGGCTTTTTTTTACAAAGGAAAGTCCTCTCTTTGAGGGACAGTTCCGTAGAAATCTGGTTGGAGGATAAAGGACCCTAAGAAAGAAGAGCTACGGGGTGTCGGATGCTGCCCACCCACTGGAACTACCCGGATAGTGAAATGCGAGGCTTGCTGATCACTGCTTTCCATTGCTCCGCTCAGGCAACAGATGGATTCTCCTGAGCCCGTGCTTCAATTTAAACGGCAGCAACATCTCCTGAGTTTGCATTTATGCCCATGAATCGGTAAGTGCCAATTTATGGAAGTGCGTGCCCCCCTTTGCCCTCCTTTTCGGCAAGGCACTCGCTCTTCGGGGGTCATGGATAGTGCCCCCAGAAATCAGGACTTCCTCCACCACCCCAGCTCCGCCCCCATGGCGGAAGTGGAAGGAGGGTGACGGCGGCATGAAGGGCTCCCGCTCATCCTCACGAGCAGCAGAGGAAGGGAAGGACGAAGGATGCTGCTGCTCCGGCAGCCCGTCAGCCCACTCCTGGACATCTCGTTGGCTCACACGCCCCCTCAACACAGTCCTCCTGCCACAAGCAATGGAAGGACGTCGGTCCCGACGGCTGGGAGTCGTGATGCAGACACCGGGCGGGGAAGTCACTCTGCAAAACTACCTGGGGATGAATTCTACTGGATTTAGTGGGACTTCGGGTTTTGCAAAGGCATGAATGGTATAATGAGATCTGGAACATGGTAATTAATGATCAACTGACGACAGAAATAAAAATTAAAAGAGGGTTAACGAAAGCAAATAAATACAATGAAATCTGGGAAGATTTTGTAAAAGCAGTACTGATAGAAGGCAAAGGCTGTAACCCCAGTCAAGATTATATGAACTTCTGGAGGGAATATGGAAATAAGTGTATTATATATTATTAATTGTTGTGGCATGTGAATGCTGGTAGCATCGGTCTCCGGGGTAGTGGGGGCACTTTATCATTTACCTTTTATTATTGTGTTTTTGTTAAACTATATTATTATTGTTGTATTTATGGTTTTTTTGGCCTAAAAAAATAAAAAATGTGGGGTGGGGGAGATTTAGTGGGACTTCCTTCTGAGAAGACCAGCCTGGGAAAATGCTGGAAGTCCACAGCCTCATTTTAAGACTGTGATCAAAAGCCAAGTGTTTGGTGACAACGCTCACTCTTTGTTACATCTTCCCATCTTTGCTTCCCTTTGCTTCCATCCTGTTTTGCTTGAGAAAATTGCTTGCAATTTTGGGAGCTGTTATTTGGCCCTAATAAAGATTTTGTCCAGCTGTAGAGTCTGGAATTGTTCTGTGGTAGGAAATAATATAGCCCTTAAAGTCCACATTTTTCTCCCTTCCCAGGGATATAGAAACCGGGCCAAAGGCCAAATGTGGGTTCCCGTCCAGTATGACCCGGTGACTTTGAAAAACTGTTCTCTCTCTCTCTCTTTTCCAGGATGGCTGATTAAAAGCACTGACAAGGTTGATGAGCTTCCAAAATTGGGCATCCCTCTTCCCTCTCCCACAAACAAGTCCTGACAATATAAACAAGCAAAATGTTTTTCAAAGAGAAATTACAGCTGTGATGTTCAGGCACCTGGGCGGAACAAGCCGTCCCAGTCAGAAAAGAGCTCGGTGGGGGTTAATTAGGCATCATCTTCCAGACATTTCATTAAGGAATAGATTTGTGACAGAGGTGTTCATGACTGTAGTGGGATGAAATTGGAGGGACTTGAGAACTATGTTAGTGAGCAACAGAAAAAAGTTATTTCTTATGTCAGGGCTTCATGCATCAAGTCCTCCACCAGTTTTCCACCCAGCTTCTGATCTATTGCAGGTCTCCATGACCTTATTAATGTTACTGCCTTCTCCATCCCTAGACCATGTTGTGGGTCTAACTCACCCTGGAGCAAAGCTCAGGGAATCAAGACTTAGGGTGGATGCCAGGAAGTCCTTCCCGATGGTTAGGACCCCAAGGGTGTGGACTGGGCTTCCATGGGAGGTGGTTGAGGCTCTATCAGTGAGGTTGTTCGAGGACAGGCTGGACATGCACATGGTGGGCATGTCAAGAGTGGAGCCGGCTGGGGCTGGGGGTCAGACTAGATGGCCCTGGAGACCCCTTCTGACTTGCTCTGTTTCTGTGCTTCTAATTGCAGCTTTCCGTAGCCTGGATGAACTTATCAAAACGCAGGTTGTCCATCACATGAACAAACAGCAGGTTTCAGAATTCAGTTCCAACCGGACATGCTCATTCTGCCGCACCCATTGGGGGAGTATTATGTTGCCGCCTGGGGATCTTTTCTAACTATCCTTTGGGGTAGAATAAAAGGAGAGAAGACTGGTCCTTCATTGCCCCAGCAGGCAGGACTAGAGCTAGTAAGCTAAATTTACAGGCGAGTAAATTCAGTCTCCTAACACCAGAGTCTTCAGGCAGAAGCTGGCCCAGACACCCCTGCCAGGAATGTTCTGGACTTCCTGCCTCAAGCAAGGGGCAGGACTAGATGATCCACAGGCCTGACTCGGGTTCAACGATTCTATGAACCTGCCAAGTGGCCTTCTATACGCAAGATGACGTGTGCCCATCTGCCACAGCTTTGCAGCATGGTAAGGTCAGTCAATGAAAGCCACTCAGCTTTTTGGCCACATAGTATATGGTCCTACAATTCACAGCCAAGTCAATATCGATCCAAAGGATCTGTAGACAGCCCGATGCATCCCAAAGACGCAACGAGTCTTGCCTTACAAGCCATAAAGTCCTAAATTAACCAGCAAAGTGACTGAATTATTCAGCAAGCAAACAACATGAAAACATGGGAAATCTAAATTCAAAAGATGACTAGGAGTGGACTTAGAGAAGTCAAAATGTCTTCCAGAGTGCTGGCATTTTTCAAGAGCTGAACTAGAGGCAGGAGGAAAGGTCTCTGCCGCCTCAGTCCCATAGGTGGCTGGGTAAGAGAACCCACAAAGAGGTGCAGAAAAATTTGAGTGTGCCCCTTTCTTGCACCCAGAGCTCACAAAGTTCCTAGAGGGGCTCTGGGTGCAACTAGAACTGGACTGACACATCTGTAAAAAGGATTAATTGGATGATGGGTGGAAACGTACAAAGGAGGCAGAGGCTGGTGGATGGTGGGTGAGATCTGATGGAATTTTCTACATGAGGGGTGAGATCATTTGGATCAGGGGTACAGCCGAGAACTGAAGCTCAGGCATGGATTCAGTTGGATTATGGGTAGCTCCTGGCAGATCAAGGGTCTTGGATGGACCCCACTAATTATAAATAAATAATAATAAATAAATAAAATAAACACTTAGTACTCGATACGAATGGAACATGCTCATTCTGCAGTGCCGGCTTGGGGAGTACGGTTCTGCCCCGCCAAAGCTACCTTTTCTAACTCTCTCTTATGCTACTTCCGCAAACCTTTTCGTTCCCCCAAGCCCTTGTGTGTCTCTCCCTCTGTTTATGGATGGTGTTGTTTCGGCCATACAAAGCCTGGCACTCCGAAAACGAGCTTGCTATTCGTATATGTGGTCCAGAAGCTGTTTTCTCTGGGGCTAAGTGTCTTGGGCTCACTGCCATTTTTAATGATGGAATCCATGTATTTCTCATGGGGGTTTACAAAGACCGACTCAACCCCAAACAGGACAGACAAGCAAAATAGCTTTAATCAACATGTCTCTTCCCTTCCCTTCCCTTCCCTTCCCTTCCCTTCCCTTCCCTTCCCTTCTCTTCTCTTCTGAGCCAGTTACGTTATCTGTCACTTTATTGGGGTTTCTGAGCCGTTTGTTTTTATGTATGTACATCGGAGTTGGTGAGCTGGCATTGGTCTGAGAGCATAAAACTGACAAGACATGGTGGCGGAGTGTGAAAACCGTCAGAGAAGCAGCAGCCTGTGAAATTAACATGATATCGAAAGCGTCAATGTTTATTTACTGGAAATATCTGGATGAAATGCATGAGGTGGCGGAGGGCAATGCCGAGAGGGTGAAGAGGCAGGGGAGCCGCAGACCGGCTGTGCCGCTCCAGGGCTCAGATCCTAATGCTCGCAAACGCTCGCCGCCCTTCCAAGCAGCCCAGAGGCGTCCCAAAGACGCCGCGTGCTTCTCGCCCCGTGTGTGTTAACGACGGTGCGTTCATCCTGCCCTTTCCTTCCTGCAGGAGTCACAGGGAGCCTCCTCTCTGGATTATCCACACAATGAGCCTGAGGAGCAGGTTAGGCTGAGAGCTGGTGTCAGATCCCAACCCACCCATGAGCTCCATGGTCAATGGGGACTCGAACCTGGATTTCCCAACTCCCAATCCAGTCCTCTAACCATGATGCCACATTGACTCTCTCTTTGTGGAAGATTGTTATTAATTAATTAGATGACTTTTGGGCCAATATAGCCGAATACAAGTCAAATAAATAAATAAATATGAAATGAATTTATAATAACAATTTATTTATTTCCCACCTCTTTCTTTTTTAAAGAATGCAAAGTGGCTTACATGATTCTCCTCCTCGGTCTTACCCCCACAACAACAACCCTGGGAGGTAGGCTGGGCTGAGAGTCTGTGCCTGGTCCAGAGTCACCCCCGTTGGCTCCATGCTTGAGCGGGGACTAGAATTGGGTGGCTTGAGTCCCAGTCCTGCAGTCTTCACCGCTACACCACCCTGGCTGGGATATCCAGGTGCGGATATGACAAAAACACTCCCAAGATATAATTTAATAAATAATAAAGATATGGTCCCAGGCAAATCAGTGCAAGAGCAACAGATCAGGTAGCTAAATGACATCCTGAAACATGATAAAAAGTATATTAAAAAGAACAGGAAAGGGGCTTAAAATCCTACACCCAGTCCCCATGTATTCAGCTCCTGTAAATCTGAAGAGCACCTTGCATCTTATTTTTGGGCGATGCGTCTCCACATTTTGGTGATCCCTACACGAACATCCTGGGTCCAGAGTTCCTGGTTTTGTTTCTGGGTTTTAAACTTGTTCCCGGTTTTGTTTCTGGGTTTTAAATCACTGTGTTTCCATGCAAGGTAGAAAAGCTGAGCGTTGGTTAACAGCCCCCGTGCCTTTTATAACATGGCAGCGATATTGTGACAATGAATAACCGCAAAATAAAAAGGAGACGGGGAAGCGGCATGTGTCATGGGTTGCCATTTGGTAAGCAGGAGAACCAGTGGCTCCAACGGTGCGCATGAGCTGTGCAGCAAACGTACGAAGCGCAAGCCACAAACTTGCACATCCTTTCCCACAGCAGAGGCCTGACATCTGAACATAGATGCTGGCACCCGATAAGGCCCACTTCTGATGTCTGGACATGCCCTGGGATCTCTTAAAAAAGAACAAAAAATGAAGAGCGTTTGGCCATCAGCTCTGCTTCCGACAATCCCCCAGAAGAGGCTTAGGCTGACTATTAGAACTGTGCATCTATTCTCGACCTTATCCAATTTCCCCTTCCAGAAGGGCTGCCAGGTGTGATTAACTGCAGTGGAATCCCCCCTTGTTGAACTTTCCTGCTCCTCACTTTTGACATTCAAATGTGCTGGATACTCAAATGTGTTGATGGATTTCGGAGTAACAAGGTTAAGTAAATTAACCCACCAAATTTATTATTCTTACCATTTATTTTAAATCCCTCGCAATCCGATAATGTTCGTAATTGGGGAAATTGTCAAAATGATATTAGAATATAGATGAGAATCCCGGAAAAGTCAAGGTAGCCTGCTGGAGCAAAAACAACCAAGAATCTTGTAGCACCTTAAAGATTAACGTGCTTACTACTGCATACACCTTTGTGGACTAGAACCTTTTTTTTTTAATTCAGATTCATGTAGCATTATTCTAAGTTCGCAGAAAAGGTGAGGCCAGACGTAGAAAGGTTAGCATTAATTCTGCAAAGCACTCAAATTTACACAGGATGAAAATAAGGTGATCCATTCTCCATGTTGCTGGTGACAAAAATATTTCCTTCTGATAAGGATCTTGGGTGGATTATATACAAAAGTCTACGAAGCTCAAGCATACTAGGGAAATTGGCATATAAAACAGAAGTACATAAAATGAAAAGTCAACATAGCACCCAACCCTCTAAAGAGGAAAAGCCTCTTTCTGAAATGAAAACTATGAAAAATGAAATGCAAACTAGGAATGTTTGCATTCTTCCATGTTACCAGAGAACCCTGGCAGCAAGAAATCCAGGGTAGGGAATCAGCAGAACCCCACCAAAGTTCTCAAATGTCCTTTGTGAAGCTCATTCTGTCTTGAGTGAAGATTAGATTGCAGCTTTTTCCTTCCTTTTGCATATTTCCATGCATGTTTTTCCAAATATACACCTCAACTGTGCACATCTTTAAAATGTGCATTCTTTTCCCATTATCTCTTCAAAAGTACAGAGAATGTCATGCACATTTCTTTAAGGCATGCCTGCTACTACTGAATCCATCTGTTCCTTTTCATTCTTTCAGAAATGCAAGAACTTTGGCCCCAGATTGTGTCTGAGTCTTGGTTCAATCTCAAACAAGTAGACTGGGTATACTCTGCTCTAAAATGAATTAGAAGAAATTTCTCATACATCTCAATGGCAAAGGAGGGCATGGGTGCAAACCTTCCACTCCAGTCTTGCAAATCCTGGTAGCCTGATTTTCCGAGACTTTTCTAACCTGAAGGTACAGCCACTTCTCTCAGGAGTACTTAGCTTCTGAGCACCCTAAAACAAAATCAGCTCTGTATTTTGCAAGGCTGCCAGGCTCTGAGTACTGCAAAAATAAATACAAAGACGAAGTGGCAGAAAGCAGGGTTCCAATGCAAGCATCTGTTTATTTTTTCTTTCCTCCAATGCCTCCTATAGACATAATTCAAAACACTCCGCAACATTTTCTTGCAGCCCCCACTAGCGCTAATAGAACCTCTCAAGGGGAACAATTACTTTGTATAATTGGAAAGCTCTTCCCAAGACGGGCTGAGCCCAAATTCGACAGAATCAAATCGCTAGCGAATTTTAGCTCAGCAGCGTTCATGTTGCAATCCCCCCACCCACCCACCGATTACGTTTTGCTTGAGGAATGGAGGTGTTAAGGAGCCAAACTGTATCATATTTGTCAGAAATGCCACACTGGTTGTCACATGATGGTTTTGTTGCCTTTGTAGTGCAAAGGAGAAAGCGACAACACGCTTCCTAGTTTCGGAAAATGAGCAATAGTTGCTTAGAGGTTGTTGAAAGAGAGACAAAATTTCCCCAGCCTGCTAAAATCTATATTTCAGTTTTGGGCGGTGGAGATTGAGCGTCTTTCTTCTGCCCCAAACAAGGACCCTGCAAATACGGTGGGAAGAAAATCAATCCATAGCATGAGTGTCGTAGCCCAAACTCACGCTCAGTGTTACACCAGCTTATAAACATGCCTTCCAACCAGCATCTTTTTATAAGTTTGTGGCTTTGAAATGGAAATGTACTTATTACTGAACACAATCTAGGCGCACTGATGCATTTACCTTCTTTCTTCTTTGGACTGTTAAAATTTGCTGGTTTGCACAAAGAAATGCTTTGTGTCTTATAATTATTTAAGTGCCATTAGGATTCTGTGCTATTGGGTTTCTATGCCTCTAAGGTAAAGCAACATGGAGATCAATCAATCAATCAATCATTAATTTCCTTCCCGTTCCGCTTTTCTCCCCTTTCTCATTCTCCATCCTCACCGCTTGCAAAGTTAGTCTTCTGACTCTTTTGTTAGCGTCGTTCTGTATGGATTTATATCCCTCCTTTTTACAGGTTTCAAGGCAGCTCTCAATCAATTTTTTAAAACCAATAAAAGCACCATTAAAAGCAACATGATAAAAACAGTAGCAGGCACATTGGAACAGAGAAACAAATCAGGAACCAGCAAACAAAAACAAATAACTACCTAACTTAACCAAGAAAGAGAGAACGAGAGGGTGAGCACAGGGGAAGCGAGTGCGTTAAAGGCAAATCAATGCCATTAACACGCAAAGCCTAAGAGAACACGGCAGACTTTGCTTGACACCTGAAAGAGATTGCAAGTGCCTGGTGCGTGTGCCCGGGGAGCAAATTCCTTGATTTTGGGTACCACAATTGAGAAGCCCCACTTTGAATGATGACCAGTCCTTTGTGAAACAGATCATTTCACCACATTCTTAGATATCTCTGTGTCGGTCCCCAGAGATGTGTCTTTGTATATATACCAGTGCCAGGTTAAGACATTTTTATCCGCAGAGCATTTTAATGGTGGACTATTTTAGGTTTAAATTTTAATTAGTAAATTTGCTATTTTAATTGGGATCTTTTAAGATTTATGCAATCTGTGAAGTTAAAGTATGTTATTCCCTGACTGGTCCTCCTGCTGTAATGGGGAAGTTTTATTCTTCTGTTGGTAGAGATGTTTTAATTGATTGGTTTACGCAGGTTTTATGCTTAGACATGGTTTTATTATGTAAACTGTCCAGAGAGTCAAAAGGCTATTGTGATGGCATATAAAATTGTTAAATAAATAAACTGAGAAGCTCAGTTTTTCCCAGCCTAGTGTCCTCTCGATGCTTGAAACTTCATCCTTCATCCGTTCCAGCGAGCGTAGCCAATGATCAGGAACGGTGGGTGTTGTCGTCTCGAACGCTTGGAGAGCAACAGATAGAAGAAAGTTGCTGTAGACGCAAGACCTACAGTCCCAGGGGAATCAGAAACCCGTCTCACATCGTTCCAGTTTGAATGTTTGAGGCTTTGCCCCAGATCATTCTGAATCGAGAATCAGATTATATTATGGTTGGGTTGTGACTAAGTTGATATATCTCTCTCTCACATTAAATAATTCAAACACTGTTGCCCAGCTAAATCATTTTAATATATTCTCCATCACTGCTCCCTCCCCACTCAAAAAAGGCACCCTGGCAGAACAAAATATTGTGCAGGCTTCTTTGGCTTGGCCACATTATCATCTTGCTGCTTTGCAAACCGTTTCGTTGCATGCATTTTTCTCCTTAATTAACCGCCACATCATTTCCAACTCTTTGTAGTAAAAGCTGCGGGTGGTGGGGGCAGGTAAGCCGAGCAAAATCCACCCAGATCCAGTGCTGATCTGCTCAGGGTGAGAACCTCCCGGCATCACACAAGGAGAACGGAGCAGGTTTTCCGAACTCGGATCCGCGCACCCAGTGGTTCAACTTGTAGCTCTGTCTCAAGCAAGCGAGCCGGCATTGGGTTGAGCGAGTGGAACCGCCATAGACTAGAGGAGGCGCCCTGGTCCAGGGCAGCGTCAACGGTGGGGGTGGGTGGCCACCTGCGGGGGATACACACGCCCCCGGGAGGTCTTCCTTCGCTTCACCTTTGCTGGCCCCGAACGTGGTGCTGGTGAGGAGGAGGAGGAGGAGGAGGAGTTGCACTGCCCTCTTGTCCCCTACCACCCTCCCGTCAAGCCCACATGTGGCTGAAGCAATGAGGAGCCCTGCAAGCTCACTGCAAGGGTGGCGACAGGATAAACTCAGCAGAGGGAGGATCGTTGTGGGCATCTTGCCCAAGGGCCCCCAGAGCCCCCTTGCTGGCACTGAGCCACCCTCTTCCATCTAGATGTCTGGACTACAAGCACTATCACTCCCAGCCAGGGCCACACTGCCTGATGCTGAAGTGCGTTAGAGTCCAAGGCAAGTGGCGGGTTCCAGGCTGGGGAGGAGCTCAAGAAAAGGGCTGTTCGTTCGGGGTGGGGGAGGAAGAGACATTTAAGAGCCAAACTAGAAGTGACATCCTTGTATTTAGCATGCAGGGCTGCTGAGCTTTAGCAGCAAGGGCAGAGAGCAGCTGATCATTATCTGGACCAAAGAGAAGGGGGAAATTAATATATTCCAAACTCTCGCCCGTCTTGGTGGCAATCCTGCTTCTGCAGTCGAGATGCATGTGGTCCTGGGAGGGGCTGGCTGGGGCTAATGGGGGATTTCTGCCCATGTGGTCTAGTGGCAAAGAGCACGGGACTGGGACTCAGGCGTTCCAGGTTCTAGTCCCCGCATAGCCATGGAGCCAACGGGGTGACTGGGCCGAACAGAGACGCTCAGCGTGGCCTACCTCACAGGGGAGTTGTTGTGGGGAGAAGATCAAGAGCAGGAGGAGGAGAAAGTTGTCTTAAGTTCCTTGAAAGGGGAAAGGGGAGATATAAATATAAAAATAAATAAAGTCTTCAGAGCAGGTACTTCTCAAGAGCCCAGCCGAGGAAGAAATATTCAAATTCCCTCCTTCCTACTTTGATTCTGATCCTTTTCTCTCTCTCAGGCACACACACACATCTCCATGTTTAAAAAAGACTGTCTGTGTTACAATTTAATGTTGTACCTAGTGTGACCCTAAAAATGGGGTGAGAAGAGGGGATTTTGTTTAGAAAGCTGTATGCAACTTACACGTGGTGTGAGCTATTTAATGGTATCTTTGTCATACTTAATGGAAGGGAATCATTAAGAAAATGTTTTGAGAACAAACAAGCTTTTCTAAGTCCAGAAGTGATTCATGGTAGATTCAGAGCAGGGGACGGAAACATCCTCCTACACACAACATCAGGCATGTGCTGGTGCCCAATTGCCAGCATGTCACATCTGGACATGCAAATAAGCCGCAATTACAGTCAGATTTCTTGAGAATTGCATTAGCAAAGCTGAACAGAAATGTTCTGTGGAGCTCATGGGAATGGAGAGACGCACCATGGACTTTCCTAATGGGAGTGACTTTATTCATATACATAAAAATGAATGCTGATATACTCCAGCTGGGGGTGGGGAAAGAAAATCCATAATGGTTTAAGACAGCTCCAATGCATTTCAATCTCTCACCAAGACAGGAGGAAAACCTTTCCCTTTATTTGGTTTTTGGCTATTTTTGGAAGTGGCACCATGAAAAATGCTACGCTAAAGCACAAAGAAGTAATAGGGGAATTTTTGTTGTTTTGCTTTCATTTTTAAGGTAGGATTATAGCGTTCATTACATGGCCTAGAATCCAGGAACTAGGAAGAGTACCAGCTGTGTCAGCATCTACAGAGGGATAGGGGAAGGAATCCATTCAATTCATATCTTAATACAAACTGAACTCATTTTTCCAGGTCCGAACGCCGATCTGAACTGAAACTGAGTCATCCTGCGACATTTGCTCTTTTCCAAATTTTGCCATGGAACTCTCCAATCAGAAAATGCGTGGAAAATTGCACAAACCGCGGAGAGTTAATTCACAAACACACCCTATTAGGAGAAGCCCTACCAGCTCTACTATTCTATGATTCTAAGGGAAGGATGCGCTCGGTGCTTCGACACACAACATTTGCTTTGCAGTTAATTTCAGCAAGACGTACAGAGGGGAAAAAAGAGGGGGGTGGGCCATTCCATCAGCCCTGCTGAACGAATCATTCCCCCCCCCCACCCTTCCATCCCCGTCCCTTTTTCTTATGGGCATCTTTTTAGATTGTGATCCTGCAGGAGGCATGTGATTTTTTTCACCCCGTGGTGTATAAACTACTCTGCAAGCCCTTTTGGCTGAGGGGTGGCATAAAAGTACATCTGATAAAATAATAAATAATGTGCCTGCTCTTAGGAGCTTGGCACTATCTGAGGACTGTACGTTTGGCTGGTGGCATAGATCTCATCAGCCGTGTGTCCCGTTTCCACGCCCGGCTCACCTACGTTACCGATTCATTCTCCGTGGGCATTTGGTGCTCCTACACATACTTATCAGCAATTCCTCTTCTCCTCATCTCTCTTGTTGCTACATTCACTCACCGGATCCCCCACAAACCAAATTACAGAAATTACAATCTGTAAGAATCTCAATAACACACAATTCCACATTCACGGCAACAGCAAATTGCAAATGCATTCCCCTTTCAGAACATGCCCAGACCATAATAGCTTTCCAAAGTCAGTTGTCAGCGCATGCAATATGATAAGGGTGAAGGAGGGATTCTAATCTGCATTATTATTTTGAGTACGAGACCAGGAATGTCGTCGGAAGGTAGTGAGAGACTCAAAATTCATTAATAAGGAGCACAACGGAGCTGTAATCTGTGTGCCTCTTTGCTTCCAACCTGACGCAAGCATGGCATTGCTTGAGGGCAGCGGCGGTCCTTTTCGCAAAGATGGTTTTGGAGCAAAATAGCAAGGGAGAACCTAAGTCAAAAGGAAGGCTCCCTAACTCACTCGACCAAACTTTGCAACCCAGTTTTATTGATTGATTGATTGATTGATTGATTGATTTCTATCCTGCCTTTTTCCTACAAAGGGCTCAAGGCAGCTTACATCTTCTCCTCCTCCATCTTCTCCCCAGAACAACAACCCTGTGAGGTAGGTTGGGCTGAGCATCTGTGACTGGCCCAAAGTCACCCAGTGGGCTCCATGGCTCCATGAGTTTGACCATCTCATACACAGACGCACGGCTCAAAATGGGGTTCCTTTCCCACTAGACCCTCCCTGGTCAATTTGCTCCCCACACACCTATCATAAGCAAAAGGATGTGGAGAAAAATCTTTCCTTTTACTTGCAAGCCAGGCTGATGGGTCAGACTGTCAGAAAAACCCGCAACAAACTGCACTGACTCCTTCCAGTTTCTAAGAATCCAACCCATGGGTACTCTTGGGCATGTCGTGAGCGGAGCCAGCTGGAGCCGGGGGTCAGACTAGATGACCCGGGAGATCCCTTCTGACTCGCTCTGTTTCTATGTTTCTTGTAGACCATCTTTCCCGACTGCAGTCCCAGGCCAATATTCTAAGCCACCCTGGTACCATCCGGATGTGTGGGACTACAACTCCCATTGTTCATAGCCATCTGGGAGGGGCATCAGGTTGGAGAAGTTTCCACTAAGCACTTTACCACGTCGTGTGTGATACGCAGTCGAACCTTCTCAGACGGGTGGACAAATTTCATGCCTGCAAGTTCTACTTCCTCAGAGAGGTTCGCCTGGCGCCAACGTGTCTTTCCTTTCGGTGCCAGGTGAAAACCTTTTTATTCTCCCACTATTTTAATTGCTAATTTGTTTTAATCTGCGGTTTTACACCTATACTAGATGCTGTGCATCTGTATTCTATCTTATCTGTATTCTATCTTATCTGTATTTATCCGTATTCTATTTTGTTGATGTTATTGTGAACTGTCCCGAGACGGTTGTGATGAGACGGTGTACAAAAGTGGTAAATAAAAATAAAATAAAAATAAATACTTCGTCTTGTACAAGAATCCTGGGACGCATCAATGGGAGCCAAGAGCTACAAGCCCCAATGGGCCACCGCATGCTGATAAATAGGTAACAGGGATGCTTGGGGTCAGGACAAGAACTGAATCATGAATCCTTCCAGACCCAAATCCACTCCTTTTCCTCTGACCCCAAACCTTATTCTTCATCCACAGCACACGAAGGTCCGAGAGGGCAGCTCTCAAGCTGCTGCTGTTGTCAAGACAATCGCAAGGCCAAACCCTTGCTGATGTACCACCAAAGGAGTAGCCAAAACCCCATGCCAACGCTAGATAAAACAGACCTCTGCCCACCCCCTCCAGCCCTCACCTTCAGCAACAACAGAAGCCAGGCTAGTAGCAAATTCTCCGCCAGGTGCTGGCCTTCAAAATCCAAGCAAATTGGCAACACTTCAAGAAGATTCAAATGATACGAAATCAATTTTCCATCACTTAAATAACCTTGGCTATAACCTCGGCTTTCTGTGTTGATATTTATGGTGCAGGTTATTTGTAGTCAAAAAGATGGTAGAACTTCTGAGCTACTTGGGATTGATATTAATTTGGGAATAAAGTGAGGAAGGCCACGGTCAGAATCGGGGAGAGCTGCAGGTTTTGGCCTTCTTCCAGCTACCCTGAGGGTCAGCTCAGATCGGCGGCCACACCAGAGTCAACGGATTAATTTAGGGCACCCGGAACAGTTACGTGGCCAATACAAGGCTATCCTCCCACAGAAGAAAATGCATAAAGGAAGCGGAGTTGTCACTGGCCCTCGCATCACCTCACTCAACTTAGGGGTAGTGTCGTGGGCCAGGTGCTCCCTTCCCAGCAGGTCAGACTCTCCAGCACTTCTTGTCAGCATCTTTATTCTACACCGGAGTCTCTAAGCATACACGAGTCTCTGAGCAGTTGCAGCAGGAGATGTTGGACCCTCTCTGCCCCCCATTACCCAAAGCTTTGCTTACGAACCCTTCTGGGCCTGTCGCGGGAAGGAGTTGCGCTGTGGAACCGGCCGCCTGCACTGTGAGCCCCTAACTGGGCCAGCCGGGGGCAGTGATGATGGGCCCTTGGGTCCAGCTCCTCAGGAGGCTGGCATTCTCCATCCGAGAGACGCCCCCTGTCCAAATCTCCTCCCACCGGATGTGTTTGTCCTTCTTCTCCTTCACTCCCACAGGTGGGGGAACTGGGCCCATGGCTGTCCTGGGGTATTTACATCCAGAGCAGGCTCAGACTGGGTCTGAGAATCTGGGGCTGCTGGTGCAGGCTTACCTGTGACCCCCTCCATTATCAGTGTTTGAGGTCTCAGCCCCGTCTGGGCCAGCCAGCTCCCCATCATCCTCAGACTCTGAGCTATCGTCCCACCAAAACAGTCAGCTTCTCATGCATGCCTGGGAATCTTGCCAGAGCGCACACGTGACAGGAAAGACCAACAAATGACCTTTGTGGAATCGGCTCTTTGTGAAAATTTAGGCACCGCCAAATGACCTTTGATGAGGAATGGGGAAGAAAGGACCTACTACCCTTCCTGAAAGGACCTTTCACACTTTCAGATCAACACAGGAGCTGCAATTTCATCACCCTCTGAAAGCTGCGCTTCTCTGAATTGGGCAATGGAGTCCTGCAGTCGAAAAGTTGAATACAGCAGCACCTTGGAACATATGAGAAATGCAATTCAGTTCCTTTCTTATCCAGATTTCACCAGACACAATGGGCAGTTGAGGTCCATCCATTTTCGATTGTGCCGCGTGATTTGCCTGGGAGTAGGACACCGCTTTGCTGGGATCCATGCTCTTGTCCATGGCAGTCAAACACACATCATCCTTTCCATCTTCCATTTCTGTCCACCGATCAAAACTCCAGACCAGTCAGCCCATTTGGGCTCCTCCTCCTTCTCTTCTCCATTTGAAAATGTGAGTTGTGATCCTTGGCAGCAGCTGTGATCCGGTCATGGCAGGCTTCGCGGGGAAGCCCCGGGAAGATACAACACCCAAGCAAGTGCTGCTCAGAAATGCCCCTTTGTAATTAATTGAAATGTCTTGTCTGCCGCTGCAGGAGACGTTGGGCAGGGGAAGCGCAGGGAGGCAGCGAAGCGATGGGAAGTGTTTGTGCAGCTCCCGTCCCGCTGTGAAAAACAATCGCTTCCCCTTTGAAGTCCTGTCTTTGCTGCAGGAAATGGGCTCCAGTCTTTCTCCCTCTAAATACCTTCCTCCTTTCCCTGTCAACTATCTGTTCGTACTTGAGAAGCAGACAAAGATACTCAGGTAGTTTCTGTTTGGTTCTGTCACTTCGGGTTTATTCCACACTTTTAACAAGGCCTCTCTGGAAGACGGTAGCTGTGCTCCGTCCCTGCAGAGGTTGTGACCTTTGCCACTGAGGCATATTTCAGGCTCAATTACCCATAATTTAATGATCCCCAAATGCATGATCTCTGCCAGAAGGTCACAGCCCTCCACTTATTAATTACAGCAAAAATCCTCTTGATCATCCAAGCATCCTTTAGCATCTTGCCACAATGACATTGGGTCAAGAGAGCGGAAGCAACCCTGTAGTCACTTCCAGAATTAAAGCTGTGCTTCAGATTTTGGGGGGCCGGCTGGTTGGTTTGGGGGCTGGTACCACTTCGATGAGCCTTTGGAAGGGACTGGTCTAGCTCAGCAAACTCCATGTTAGCAGTAGTTCTGAGAGGGTTGGAAAGAAACGCTCTTCACTCAGCGGCCAACTGGCTGCTCACGGGAAGCCCCAAGCAGGTCATGCCTGTGGCGGGACTTCATTGTTATTTAGTCGCATCCGACCCTTCGTGGCCCCATGGACAACATTCCTCCAGGTTCTCTGGTCCTCCACCATCCCCCAGTGTCCACACAGGAAGCCTTTCTCGTTTCTCCTGCTCAGGAGAATCCAGCGGCCAGTCTGGCTAACCAAAGACATGGCAGAGCCTGGAGGTCCTTCAGTTCCTTTGGAGGGACTTCCACCTCTGGTCCCGGTGTCCCTTCTTCAGAACAGCTTGGTTCTAGCCCAGTGTCCCCCTGACAGCAGCTGAGTTCTGGCAAGATAGTGGCCCATCAGAATAGGCATGGGCAGCTGGATGAGGTTAACCTTGTGGAACTCATGGTGTGGGAGAGGAAATGTTGAAATTAGCACGGATGCGTCAGCCACCAAGAGACATGAGCCAAACATAGCAGATCCCAGGTGATGACAAGGAATTAGCACCACCAGAGAGACCCTGGCTGCAAGGGCCCTCAGTCCAGCTCGGCGTTGGCAGCCGAGTGAAGCCCTGTCTATAGGCACCCCTATACACGGCCCCTGCCATGGTGTACCCCACGCCCTTGAGGGGGGCCCTACCCCACAGCAACAGGGATAGAAGCATTTCTAGCCCTCTTCCCAGTTTGCTAATTCCCTGCCGCTTCGGACTGCATAGCCAGCAATGCCACACACTGGTTAGGGAAGCCTGCCTCTAGTGGCTGAAAATGTTGCTGCAGCGTTCGACCGCATGGATGCCTTGAAATTAATTAAAACCAATCCATGTCCTTTTAAAACCAAGTAAGCTTACGATCCACACCCGTAAGGTCCCCCCATTACGCATGCCGAGATGCAGGTGCCTGGGCTTCATGCTTCTGGTGCTATAGCACAGAGAGACAGACTGTTCCATCTCGTGCTGGTATAGATATTTTTGCTTTCTTCTCAGCCTTGAAGCCAAGGATAAAATTACTGTCAGGCAATAGAAATCCCAAGCCAGTAAACTCGGGTGAACTTCATCTTCATCTGTTCCCAAAAGGCACTCAGTGAGATGCTACATTTGTAGGGTCTGAATCCTTTCAAGTTATATCCAGCAATCAGGGCTGCAGCCAAAAGAGCAACCGGCATTATTTCAGCTATTTGTCTGAAAGCTCTTTTCATCTGTATTGACAAGATCTGATATCTTTTGTTTTGTTTTATCCTTTGTCTTCTTTATACTTTGCGGAAGTGCAACCGCGTCTACTTTCATGGCATCTTTCATTTTGTTTCTCCTTCAAAATAACATTGGGCCTGCTGCAGTGGACTTTTTTCGTGACAGTTGGGAAAACCCAATAAAATGCCCGAGGTTCAGTTTGGAAAGTAGATGAGATGATGGTCTTGATCCAGGAGGCCTTGTCTGCATGGAAAAGCTCCGCTGGCACAGAACTTTCTTGTTTTGATGTTTGCTTCAAAAATAGGCCGAGGATCACAGATCAAATATCCATCCTGCTGAATATTTCCTTTGGGCTGATGTTGCTCAGTGCCCTTTTCCCGCCTTTGCTGCCGCTGATTTTTCTTAACGGCCTTTGCAATGTGGATATATTACCTTTTATCAGTGATTACAAGGTGGTTTGCAAAAACTGAAAAGTACAATGATGGTAATCAGTGTAACGAAAGCAAGAGGTAAATAAATGTTTGATGCATGCTTGAAGAGCTTGAAATATTTTGGCAACAATCCAATGCCTACTTGCCTGGGAATGAGCTCCTTGAACGTAAGGGATCTTACTTCGGAGGAACATGTCTGAGATTGCGTGACAAAGCCGTCGGTGTGTTCTTTGCTTTTAACAATCTGGCCTTGAACTTATGTATCTAACTGTATCGATGCCGAATTAGGGTGACCACCTGTATGGAGGGGAGGTGCTGACAGGTGATTCACCTGCAACAGCTGCACAATACAGAGGTGCCATCTCGCGCAAATACCTGCACCGAATGGATTTGGCCAGTGCAGATGGCTGAGCATCTTGTTTCAGCTTCCCAAATTCTGCATCTGGGCTGGAAAGGTCTCGAGATTTAAAAAGAAAAGCTGAACTCAAGCCAAAGCAAGTCTGTCCACCCGTAGCGATCGAGTACCTTGGCAGCCAATGATATGCAGCTGCTGAGCTGGTGGATCCACAGGTCACAAGCCAAGCAGGACTGATGTCACCTTGGCCCTAGAACGCCATTTAGTGCTTGGAGTTCCCCCTGCACATCCTGTCCAAAGAATGGCCAGATGTTAAGTTCAAGAAATGGGAGGCATTATTCATGAGGCAGCCAACCATTCCGGAGTGAACCATCCCTGTGGATGCTCGTGAATGAGAGAGCTTCCCGGCCTCTGCTGTTGGTACTTCACTCGGCCAAGGAGTCTCACATCCTACACTACCCCGGATGCCTCCATCTCTCTTTGCGTGCAGCGTAATTCTACATCTCAGTGCTGGCTTTGAGCCAATACCTAGGAAAGAGACTGTCTGTCTGTCTGTCTCTCTTAATCTCTCTCTCTCTCTCTCCTTCTCCTCCTTTCCTTGGCAGAGTTAGAGTTTCTAATTAATCTGGAAGTCGAGAGATGTAAGCAGCTCAAAGGAACTGTTTTTGTAAATGTCAGCACAGGCGCAAACCCTTCCCAAGTTTTATTAAAGCACGCAAATCCAGACAACGCAGACGTGCTTCTCCAGGGACTCTGGTTCCCCGTCTGCTGCTCCCCGCTGCCAGCCACTTTGGTTATCAGCGATAGAAAATTAGAGCTCTTTGTAAAGAAGTCAAACTTTCCGCACATGCGTCTGTCTTTCTGGTTAATTCCAAGATCCTCATTTCACGGGATCTTGAAACCTTGTGGGGTTTAGACTGAGGCCAAACTGGACCAGAGATGCTGCTGAATTTCATAATTTGTTGACTTGTTAGTCAAAACGCATGCATTCATAACCTCTGTAGTGAGCCTGGAACAACGTATTATAAACTATTACACTTGGAATTGATTCTGCACCTTGGAGCACCTGCCTCAAAGTACACAGATGTCCCCAGCGCTAGAGTTGCATTTGTTCTACCGCTCAGACGCCTCTCCCACCAAAAGACTAACTAGAACCGGTCTGTTTAGCTGCTCTCCTAATTATCCTCCTCATCTTCACTGCTACCACAAGTGCGATTCTGGCTTGGAGGAGGGGCAGGACAACCATGCGATTCTGGATCGGAGCATCCGTCACACACCTGGCGGTTATTATTATTATTATATTATTATTATTATAACATTTCTATGCCGCCCCTTGCCGAAACCTCGGGGCGGCTTACAACACGATAAAATACATTGAAATACAATAGCACATAATAAATTACCATTAAATACAAAAATACAAAAAATACATTGATTTACAAATATAAGATTAAAATTATCAGTATAAATTAAGTAAATAAAAATATAGGAGGAGAAAGAGAAGGAAGAAGAAGTTGCCCTGGCCAGATCATATGTTTTAACAATTAAAATGATGTTTAAATAAAAAGGTCTTTACCTGGCGCCGAAAAACCAGTAACGACGGTGCCAGGCGGACCTCTTTGGGGAGTGAATTCCATAGGTTATGCATCCACAAATACTCAAATGCATGCAATGGGATTTTGTATTAGAGGAGAAGTCACGTCCAAGCTTACCTGGACAGGTTTGCTACATTGCCAGAAAATAATAAATGCACTCACGGAAAGTTTGGCTTTCACCAACCCGGATGGGTTTGTTCCAGACCTCGTCTGTAAAGTGGGCATGTTCTTGAGGACGTCATGTACCAACTACATGCAAGAGGAGAATCCAACTAAACTTATGTCCACACAGATGCGATTGCACAAGCAATTGTGCATAATACTTGTTGTGCAAGCAGTTGGATTTGCACAAATGCATTTGATTTCCCAGAATTAATTAATTAATTAATTAATTAATTAGGGGACTTCTATGCCGCCCCATTCGCCGAAGCCTCAGGGCGGCTCACAACCATAAATAAATAGAATCTGATAAATCAATATAAATTAACAATATAAATTAAGTCGCCCTGGCCAAAGAATAAAATAAATAAATAATATCAACAATCACACCATCAGATACTGCTCAGTGTTAGAGAAACGCAATTCTCCCTTCCTCCGGAGAAATTATGTGAAAGGATTTCCTTCCCACCAGCCCGCCCCCACCTCACTTCTCTGCACACAAACAGGGTGAAGAATTTCAATATCCAATCTGCACAGCTTTAGTTACACCCCTTCCCTCCCCCAGCATTGGATCTCAGTCCAAGCCAGCACCCTTTTCTGCCTGCCCAAGCTCTGTTTCTCAAGAGAGAGAGGCGGAAATGCCTGTTATTGGGCATTAGCATATTCTGCAGGTTGTCTGGGTGCTCTGGTCATGGGATAAATACATCAATGCAACGTTTCCTACCCTGCAAGTGGGACCGTGTCGGCATGTGTGGGGAACCGAGTTTGCGCTCCTCTTTTACATGTTTCTGCATAAAGCAAAATCCATCATTTTCCTTCCTGGTAATGATGTTGACCTGATTAAAATTTTTATTGGATTTTATGAAATAATTTCATACCTTAACATTCCCCAGAGCCTAGGCAAGAGGAGGTGGGCAGGCACAGGGAAAGGAGAGGATGCGAGCAGAGTATATTAAGAGCAAGGCGGAGAAGCAAAGAATGTTTTTATTCGATTCAGAAGTTATTTGGCTGAAGGAATAAAATATCAGAAAAGACGCCGGTTTCAACATTGCACTCTTGTGTTGACGTGCTCGAAAGAGGGTGGGGTCTGAGCAAAGCTGCCCCCTGGCAATGGGGCTTTCTTGACCCCTTGCACACGTAATATGCATATGGTGATATGCATCAAGGGCTGTGTCAACACTCGGCCAATGGGTCATAACCCACAGCCAATGGGCATGCCCTCTTTCACACCGGAAGCCCTTTCCTGGAAGTATCTTCAGGAGCAGACTGGATGTGCCACTGCAGAACTACAAGGGAGGTTGACCTGCGCATTTTCCACCACGGCATGAACAAGCTGCTATAAAGAGCAGCTCCAAGAGGCCAGAGAGAGCAAAGGGAAGAGGAGCACCTCCAGTGCAGGAGGTCCCGTGGCCATTGCCCTGTTCTCACCGGCTGTGGCCCTGCAACTCACACATGCGCCTTACTCACAGGTGCCAGGAATTTAGAAATAGTGCCTGTAGGACTGCAGGGGTCCTGAAATATCAGAAACAGCTTGCTTGCTTGCTTGCTTGCTTGCTTGCTTGCTTGCTTGCTTGCTTGCTAGCTAGCTAGCTAGCTAGCTAGCTAGCCACTTTTAGCACTCCCTAGCGCTGCAACCCAATTTTTCTATTTTAAAAAATTGGCCCATTTCACAGACCCAGCGGCATTGTGGGAGCTGCAGCCTGCAGGCTGGCACATTGCTCGCCCATCCTTTCAAGACTAGCAAATGTATTGCGGATAAAATATTATTTCGCTGACCGTGTGCCATAAGATCCTTTGGTGCACAATTCTAGGGATGTATGAGAAATTCGGTTCTGTTCATTTCTGACCAGAAGGTACCTTCCAGGACGGAATGTGGGCCCACAAGTGGGGCAAGGTCTGTATGGGTCTGAGCCTGTGATGTGCTTCACAGAACAGGCATAAAATGTGCCTGATAAAAGCACACAAGCCCAATTTAATCAATGGGAGAAACAGGCCTACATTTCCAAAATGCGTACCTCCCACCCCCCTTTAGCAAAAGTGCGCAAAGATTTCCACGCAAAAGGAGACATGACACGTGTTGTCAGTCATGTACAGGAGCCAGAACAAGCTCTGGGGTGGGATTTGGGGGACCTTCCTGAGCTGCTTGGCACATCCCTGCACATGAATAACAGTGCTACCCCTCTGGGACATGTTTTGTCCTCAACAGGACTGAGAGACTCCTGTGGATGTGAGTCACACTTCGCCGTCCTAAAACCATACACCATCCAGGCAGCGTCTCTGCATTTCCCTGTGTTCCTGGCCTATTTATGGCCCCACTTTTAACCTCTGGTGTCTCCGGTGAAAAGGAGCAGCTAGAAGTGACTGGAAATGCTCACCAGTTCAGACTATGGAGAGCGGTTGTCCTTCCAAGCAGGCAATATTGGGTTAATCAGACCAGCCAGCTGACCTGGCACCGCGAAACGCAGCTCCCTTTGTTCTTGCATCCCAGTTAAGAACGGCGAGCGTGCAAACATGATCCCCAGCTCCGATATGTCAAAATGTTCTCAGTGGGGCATCTGAGAGCTCTCAGAACCTGAACACGGCCAACGTTGTCTGGTGAAAGATCTGCACAACGGCACCAACATTCCACCAAACCTTCACTTGGGGTCATGGACAGCTGGCCGGCCATGTGACACCAATCCCACCCCCTGGTTTCCATTTGATTATCTCTAATAATAGACAGATATAAATGTATCAGCTACTTTCCGACCATCGCATCTACGCACAAGCTGTCGAGGCAGCTGCCACAGGGATTCTCCGAGACAGCGGACGGCAACGGACTTCCCAGGAAAAAGAGCCTCTGCCGGCATGTGGTTTCCAGGCTGTGCCAGAGGCAAAGCCGATGTGGGCGGAGAGCTTGAAGACGGAGCAAGCACCGGCTGGGTGGACCAGCATTTCCGAAGCAAGAGTCGACTCCCTCGTGAGCAGGATATTCGTCCGAACGGGTGTTTCTCAGCCGTCCTCTAGGTGTCCTCCAGTCTCCCTTGGAGTGTCTGAGGAGCTGCTAGAACCCAAGACCATGACCCAGGGCGTGACTGTCTTAAGGGCTGAGTCCCCAGGGAGACGGAGATGAGTCTTTTGTAGGCACTCAAGGTTTCCTAGGCACGACAGCAACTTCACCCATCCAGGGCCGCCCTTTCGGTCCCACACAAGAAGGCCTCACTGATGGTTATTCCTATTATTTGTATAACCCACCCCATATTTTAAAAAACCAGTTTTTGCCCTTATGGTGCATTTACTGAGTCATGTGTTTATTTAATCATAAAAAGCAAATTGTATCCCACCTTTTCACTGAAAAGTACAGTTCCAATATAGCTGGCAGCGTGATATTCAGACTCATGGTGTGAGATTAATAAATGCAAAGTCATCTCTGCAAGGGCTGAATTCCTGGACGCTGGGACAGAAGAAAGAGGAGCGGTCCTTTTCCCCCACTTCTCGCCACCACCACCGAATGCCCGCGGAACCCATGCTCACACAAAGCTGCCATATGGTGGCCAGTCCCACCACATGCCACGTGATTCAACGGCGGCGATTCCACGGAGGACAGGGGCTCACGAAACCGCTCCTTTCCTTCCTGCAACAATTCAAGTCTGACTTTCATTCTTAAATCATGCCCAGAAATTGGCCCAACATTTCAACAGAGCAGCAGCTTGAGTGAGGTGCCCTTAGAATCAGAGAATCAGAGAACAGTAGAGTTGGAAGGGGCCAAGAAGGCCATCAGGTCCAACCCCTTGCTGGTGCAGGACACCAAGTCACACCACCCCACTCAGATGGCTGCCCAAGTTCTTTCTGAATCTCCCCAGTGTGGGAGAGCCCCCCACCTCTCCGGGCAGCTGGTCCCACTGTCCTATTGCTCTGCCAGTGAGGAAGCTTTTCCTGATGTCCTGATGCCTGAACCTGGGTTGTTGCAACTTGCATTGATTATTCTGTGTCCGCCACTCTGGCATCAGCAGGAAGAGATCTTGACCTTGCTCTTTGTGACAGCTTTTAATGTATTTAAAGAGGGAGATCATGCCCCTCCTCAGTCTTCTCTGCTCTATGAGCACCAATATGCCCCCCAGATTCCATTCCCATTCTGGCTTTTATTCCTTTGGGAAGCGAATGTTCCATGAACAGCCATGCCCACCAGAGCTGCCCTCTTTTGAGCAGGCAAGCCCACCTTCCCCCCATGGGGGCCACTTCATGAGCACACCAAGGAGCTTCTTTCTCACAATCCCGGATATGCCCACTGCACCAAAAGCATCAGGCCGCACGATAAAATGCACCTTCGCGTCAGGAAAAGGCTTGCTTCCTGGGGCAGGCACAGGTGCTGCCCTCTGTTCTTCCTTGCCAGTAGAAGCTACAGCAGTCGGCCGAGGGATTCTCTCTGGCCAGGTGCTCCGTTTCCCAGGTCAGAAGTACGAGCCTTACTTCTGCCTCTTCCTCACCCCTCCCAGAATGAAAAGCCGCGGGGGGTTTCCATCTGCCGGAATCTGCATGGAGCTGAGCCTGGACAGGGTGCCGAGCGGTGCACAGCCAGAGGCAAATGTCCTCCGCCCGCTGGGCAATGTGAGGGATCTCCCAAGAGAAGCAGGTAGTCGGCAGGGCAGGAGGAGAGGTCAGCAAAGGGCAAAGACTACGCAAGCTGGGAGGATCTGTTAGCTCGGCTCACAGAACGTCTGAGGAGCAGAAATGGGCCAAGGGGAAGAGATTAAGGAATCCAGAGGAGGGAGGAGATGGCGTTCCAGCAGCTGGTAGAGCTTCGTTCTTTTGGGTCCGACTGTCAGTACATTTACCCCATAGGCGAGCAGAGGAAAGATCTCCAGATGTTTTGGACCTCAGTGTTCTATCCCATTCATGGAATTTTATGAGGGATCCAGGTAATACCATCTTCCAATCTGTCCATGCTAGAGGGAGTCACTGGGGCAGTGGGCGTGAGTTTGGCTGGACTCCGAGGATGGCGGAGGACAGGAGAGCCTGGAGGAATGTTGCCCACGGGGTCGCGATGGGCTGGGCAGGACCTTGCGACGAACAACAAACTGTCCATCTTTTCCCCCTATTAAAAAATGTTAAAGGGAAAGGCAGAATAGCCTCACAGCATGTTTGGACGCTTATCACTGGCAGCCCATAAGGTTTAGCTTCTGGTCAGATGGAAACTAATACATTCAATAAACACATCTGGGAAGGGAGTGTTGAAATCCTTTCATTCGGAAGGCCAAAATCTATTTCAGAGATGCGATTCCAGCCGTGGGTGAGGCCAAATGGGGGAGAGGGGGCAAACTGCCAAACAGGCCAGCATATTTTATTAAAAGGGTCTCGCTTCAGGAAATAAGCTCGAGGGAAAGCACTGCAGCCGTTGACGAGGAGGAGAAAAGGGCTTAAAAGTGAGGGAATCACCCATCTGTGCTCGGAACACAGGAAACAGGAGTGTGAGAAACTTGGGGGCTTGACTGGGCCTGAGTAGGCAGGACTTGGCCCCAGTTCTCAGATTCTTCACCCCATTGATGACCTCTTTAAGTGGCATCAATCCTAAGTACATACAAACCCAAGAAAAGTCTTGCTGGGCCTGACCAGAAGTCTATCTCGCCCGGCATTCTGCTCACGCCGTGCCCAACAAGCAGGCCATGAGAGCAGCACCCAAGTTCCCCAGCAACTGGGGCACCTAAGGTTGGAATCGGTGCCCTGAAGGGCCACTAGGATGGTGGCAGAGGCAGGTGAGCGAGCAATGGGGAAGAGGAGGAAAAGCCCGGGGGACCCCCGTCGGGGAGCCTCAGCAGCGGCCCAACCACGTCGACCCTTGTTATTGGCCCTGATCCTGATCTCCACTGATTGATTAGACCCATATCCTGCCTTTTTCTTCTCAAAAGAACTCGAAGCAGCCCGCATCATTCGCCACCTCCTGCTCTCAATCCTAGCTCCACAACAGCCCTGTGAGGTAGGCCAGGCTGAGAGTGTGACTGGCCCAAAGTCAGCCAGTGGGCTCCGTGGCCAAGCAGGGACGACAGCCCAGCTCTCCTGAGTCCCAGTCCGGTGCTCTTCACCACTATACCACACCCATTCTCTAAACAGAACAAGAGGGGTTTAGATAGTGGAGGGCAGGATGAGTTCAAATGGAGCAAAGCTCAGGGAGCCAAAATTTCGGGTGGATGCCAGGAAGTGCTTCCTGACGGTTAGGACCCCTGGGGCATGGAATGGGCTTCCACGGGAGGTGGCTGAGGCCCCATCGGTGCGGGTGTTCAAGGACAGGCTGGACATGCACATGGTGGTTATGTCATGAGTGGATCCAGCTTGAGCTGGGGGTCAGGCTAGATGGCCCAGGAGGCCCCTTCTGACTCGCTCAGTGTCTATGTTTCATTTATTCATTTATTTATGAAAAGTGTTTCTATCCCATCCCCTACAGAACGTCTCAGGGCGGCTTACAATAAATAAATAAATAGAACAGAACAGCCCCACAGCACCTGACCATAATATACTAAAACACCAATTAAAACCAATTAAGCATTAACAGGAAAATCAAAGTGGTTTTGCCTACGCCGAAAAGAGTATCTTCCCCGTGCCTGGGCCCACGGCCTCTGCTCCTGGAGGCAGCAAGAGCCAGCCGGAGCGCTGGTCCCGCGGGGGCCCTCTTCTCCAGTCCACCCGGCCGCTGTGCGCCTCTTCACGGCAGCCCACCCCGCCATCTTCAGCAAGCACCTTTGTCCTTACCTGACCCCCTTCCTCCCCCTCCTCCTGTTTTCTTTTTTGTTGAGTGTTCCCAGAGTATCCCCATGAGGGCTGACAGCTTTGACCAGAATGCAGCTTCAGTTTCCATGGCGTTAATCTTGGTGTTTCACCTGGGCTGCTCTTCTCCCTGCCGTTGCTGTCTCTCAGAGATATGACAGGCCTGCATTTCAGACGGAGGCAGGGAGACTCTCCCGGAAGACGCACAAAGGAATCCAGAAGGGAGCTCCCCCTCGGGAAAGCGTCCACGGGAAGGCCACAGTCGCTTGGAAAGGGGAAGCGTTCTAGCCCATAGTTTCCCTGACGTGCTAGCTTTCTATGTTGAAGCCGTTTTTAAAGGGAGGATTGCCTAAGATTTGTGTTGATGTTGTAACAGATGAGCTGCTTTGCAGTCAATGCTCCCAAAGGGGTACACAATAAAGAACAAAAGCCACAAGACAACACGATCATAACAAGATTGGCAAAACAATATTGTAACATCACTCACCAAAGGCTTCTTCTGGGCCATTCTTCTGAAAAGGTCGAGTGGCACGGAAATTCTGCTCGTCTTGCCATACGGAATCCGAGCACTGCATAAATGGGACATCCTTTGTATGGTGTTAATGGGGTTTTGTTTGCAATGACAAGCCATCTCGCATGGCATTTTTCCTGGGAGGAAAGCAGGGGGTGGATCATGTCTATCCATCACTCGGCACCTGCTCACGGAATCCCATAACAATGGTGTGGTGGAACCAAAGTTCCCAGAGAAGCAAATGGGGGTTCTTTTAGTAGTGGGGTGCCAGAATTTTCATTTTTGCAGCCAGCACAGATGGATGTTAGCTATCCCGGGGTTAATGCTGAGTATTTTGGGGTAGCCTGGTTTTGAGTGGGCGGTGTAGAACCCATCGCTTTATAAAAGCCTGGCTCTGCCAGAGAGGAAATCTCATAGAATCCATTTCAACACAGCAACCTGCATCTTGGGACTTTCCTTGGAGAAGGCCTGTCATGATTGGAGATGTCCAAAACATGTCATGGTCTGAAACAGCAGCAAACCAGGTCCAGGTGTAGTCTGTTTATTTACTTGAAGCATTCCTTCAGCTGGACGTGGTTTCAGGGTGGCTTCCAAAGCAGCAAAGTTAAGGCAGTTCCTCTTCCAGGCTCACAACCCTGAAAGATATAGCAAAAGAGTAAAGAGAATGGTGAGGGAGAAGGAAAACAAGACAATTTGGACACCAGTTCTTAACATTATAGAGTTCTTGAGCTGTATGCCAATCAGTTGTGTTTTGGCTCCAAGGTCAGCTAGGATATTTTGACAACTGATGCAGAAAAGGTTGCGCAAACCTCTACCACTCCAAGGCACTTTAAATACAGTAGCAATGGACTGAATGACCAATAATTTCCTGCCCCGCTTAGCAGAGGAGCCATGGAATATGGGTGGAGGTCCCAGGACACCACACTGCTGTCATTTTCTGAACGCACAAGAAAAAGGAAGTTGTCCCACCCATCTGCAGTGCAGAAACAACCTCCGGCTTTTCATGTCCTTCAGCTACCACCTGGCAGCAACCTTTGCATCAGCTTACTTGATCCTTTTCCATCCCAGCAGGTTGTTAGAACAACCGGGACTTACAAGGATTTGTGCCTGGTTTTGCCTGTTTCATTCCACCCTCTACATTGCTTTCTCCTGTTTTTGTTGGATCTTTCCTGATTTGAAAAATATATATTTTTTTTCTGAGTAAGGACAGGAGCTCTGCAAAGACAGAAGCACGAATGGGCTGAATCCTTCACATCACTGAACATCCTCATCTCTTCTGGAAGTCATTGGTACTTATGAGGTCACTTAACATATTCCAGGGCTTGTCTGTCACATTCAGTCAGCAATAAATCTCCCATCAATCCTGGCAGTTCCTTCCGCATCGTACTTAGCGTATTTTTACCACTGTGCTTTTCCCTGTCTCTGTTTCTTCTGCATCTGTGTTTACAAATGCAACTGCCTAAAACGATGAACAGGTATCCACAACCACATGCAAACTGCCTCCAAAATGGAGTTGGAAGAACCAAATAATATTTGTAATAAAAGTGTGACTCGAAGCAGAGGCTGATCCTGGTGCTTCAGAAAGCGGCCCAATTTCTCCCAGGCTGATTCAAAAGCTTCCATTCACGTACCAAACCTGAGCTGAGATTTGGAAAACTGAACATCATGCCACCTCCCAACTATCATGAGAGAGGAGAGGAGAGGAGAGGAGAGGAGAGGACTGCTATAACTTTCCCCCATTCTCTGTCATAATTTACAGTATTTGCTGTCATGCCTTAAGAGAGAAGTTAGCTTGCCAAATTTCAGAAAAATAGCTGCTAAATCATCCAAGGTTGCTTGTATATTTCAGACCAAGAGATCTTCCCAAAAAGGGTTCCAAGTGCTGAGAAAGAATAACATTTCTAGTAACTCACATCCATTCCAGCCTGAATTCCTAAAATGAGAGGCAGAAAATGTTTGTTTAAAATTCCTGTCCACCCTTTCTGTCCAGAGATGTCAGTTAGAGCAACTTTTTCGCAGAGTTCCTCAGCAACGCAGCAAATATTTGGTTCCACTTGAGCTGTTTACACTCGTCTTGTTGTACGATTCATGTAGAGATATATCTGTGCTGCTGCTTTTTAAAAATAATGTGTTTCTCTAAGAGTTGTCTTTTAAAAATAAAAAATAAGCTATAATTTCCAAATGAGTCACGGATACTATGATTGGATGAGTTTTTACCAGAAGTTGGTATTTATTATAAGAACTGAAAAAGAATGTTATTTTTAAAGCAATAAAATAAACTGGCATGGGCTTTATAGTCTACTCAAGAGTGAAGTTTGTGTACATCACTGCTACATTCCATTTCCCTCTGAATCACTCCCAGGATTAGAAAATGGAAAACCGTTGGAGCAGTACGGTTCACCAAACAACAGAAAATAGAATTGTATGCTTTTTCTACCTTTTCCCTCTCTTGCAAGGAACTCAAAATGGCTTCTATGGTGGCCCTCATCTCTCTTTTATCCTCACAACAACCCTGTGAGGAAGGCTAGCTAGAGGTTGGCCAGTGTCTTGTGTCGTGTCTTAGGAACTAGAACACAATCCAACTCTTTAACCACTGTACTCTTAATACGAAAGACTTCACAGAGTGGACCAACCCCTAAAGAACTTGTGTCAGTAACTAACTTAAAGAAGGCATCCCCCAACATCTCGCCCAAAAATGATAGAGGGACAAAAGACAAAAATTCTGAATATTGCAGAATGTGTGTAATAGTCAAGTGACTCCCTGGAGGAAAGGCTACAAAGACTGCTTTGCTTTGCTTAGAATAGAGGCAAGTGAAGTCAAAAATGGCAGAGCTGTCCAAGCTGATTCACAGCATGGAAGAAGGAGACAGAGGGACATTTCTGTCTCTCCCTGATAATATGAGAAACTAGCAAGGTCATCTGAGTGATGGAGACTCAGGAGCGCTAAAGGAAGTCCTCCTTCACACAGAGCAGCGTGAAACCCTGGAATTCACTTCTGTAAGGCATGCTAAGGTGAGGCTTGGATGGCTCTCAAAGGGCGACTGGACCAGTTCATGGAGGAGAGGTGGCTACTAGTCCTTATGACAACTTCCAGTACGCGAGGCGATAGGCCCCTGGAGGTCGTTCCCTGGGAAGCACGGCTGGGAGGATACTGTCGCGGTTATGTCCTCTTCATGCGGTGCCCACGGGAATCGGGTTGGCCACTGCATGGACAGAATGGAGTGGCCTTGGGTCCAATCCAGCAGGGCCCTTAAATAGGGACACTTGGGAGGAGAAAGAATGCCCTTTTGGGGGCTGAACCCCTGGTGGAAAGCTATCCAAGAAAACCCACAGACTAACGAAGTTGCAAGCAGAGCAACAGGTACCGTGCAGGTTCTATCACATTCTGCAACATCTTTCGGGAGGAATACAGGCATGCCGCAGAGATGGGAGGCAGATCATCTCTCTCCTCCACATTATTATACCCTGCCAAATGTTCTTTCTCACCTGTCACACACTCGGTTCATCATTTCTGGTTTCCCCTGCCTGAGGTACTCGAGCAGGGCACGTTAGCAAATTGATTATAACTATTTTCTTTTAAAAATATACTTTTTGAAGTTTGCTTTCTCACGGTGAGTCTAGTCTGTTCTATAACAGAACAGCTGCAATGCATAAAGCACTCAGCGAGGCTTACTTCTGGTGGTGAGGTGGAAGGAAAGTAATTCCACAGCATTTCCGGTCAAGACGTGTGCGCAAAAGCAGAAATGTGCACTAAAGTCTCTGTCCAGTACTGATGAGGCTGCGCTCAGAAAGATGCTTGCTGGACAGAGGGTTTGCTGCAGTCTGAAAAGCAGCGCCCGAGTACAGAGCATGTACACACATCTTAATAAATGGGAAAATGTGTATGTCGATTTGTTTTCAAATGAGCGCTTTTCTGCTTATTAATTTGCTTCCAGGACCACTGCAGTCCCTTGCCTTTTTCAGAATGATGCATTCACTGTAGCACCTGAGGCCATTTTCGTTTTATGGGATTATAGGTGTAGGCTTTTGCGTGCTGGTGTGGGGCAGAGTTTAAATAGATGTCCATGTTTTACCATATATTTGATGTCTGGTTAAAATATAAATAATTCTTTTTTAGGTGGTGACAGTCCTGTGTTCTGTACCGTTAATACGTGTGGGAAGCCGAGACTGAGAGACATATATGTGAACATAAATACATACATACATATATCTTTTCATATGCCTTTTTATCTGCTAGACCACTGAAGAAGACCTATGGTTGAAATGTATCTGCTATGATTGCACATCTGGATTTTATTCTCTTCCATTGCATAATGATTGGATGCTTGGAGTCTGCATAGACAGAGCAACATGATGAATTTTGGGGGTATCATTCATCTTCCCCAGTTTATTCATCCACTTGGTTTATTGCTTCTGTACACTCCTGTATGAGATGCGGCAGTGCCGATGCCTTTAACACAGATGGGTTTTTGATGTTCCTTCAAATTTTGATGCCTCCTTTTGATTTCTATGGTAGTTCCCATAAAAAGAGGGCTTGCAGTCAAACTGGCAAAGGAGTTGGGGACTGGGAGAGAGGAAATCCTGTATAAATCTTTGAAAGTTAGATGGGTGGAAATTACTATTAAAACTTACGTATCAGCTCCTACCAGGAAAAAACAGTCTTACGTGCATGCAATTACAGAGATCCATAATTCATATAAATTATATTTGGAGGCTCAGTATCAATACGAATTATACTCTGTGCAATACAGATGAAAATAAACACTGTGAAAACATAATCGTAGAACAGTACAGCACAAAAAGCACCCTTTTGCAAAGCACAAAATCTTCCACCCTTCACCACCTAGAAGGAAACCCACAAAAGTAGGCCAGAACAATTTAGCCCAGATCAGTGCCCAAAATTCAGGGGAAATAAAGATCGCTTCTCCTGGCATCAGAAAGATAACACTGTTAGCACCAGCTGTGCTTTCTTGGGAAGAACATTCCATAAACTAAGCAAGTCGAGGGTTGTGTTTTCCCAACTTGGAAGCCTGATTCAACATTGAGAATTCATAAGGACAGCTTTGCATAACTTTGTGTGTGTGTAGAAGGGTTCTGTCTCTCAGTGTGTTTTAACGGAACTGGGGATGGACACCTAGAAGCAGCAGAACCGAAACAGTATCATGGAAACTCTTCCCAAAACCTCTTCTGTGTGGGGGCCAGCGGAGAGCCTTTGGGAATGTAACACTTCTGGAGATAATTCAGTGTGTGGGAGAGAAAGGAGGTGTTTGTGAGCACTGCTAATGCTTCTCCTTTGGTCGCTTCTGCTTCATACAAGGCTGAAATGGCGACCATGAGAGCGGCACACGAAAAGATGCTGGCCGACTGATTAAGCGTCCTCACGTGCCTCTTGGAAGGGCTTTTGTGGAAATGAACCATCTTCCTCCAAGGGGGGTTGTCCCACCCCTACTGGTGAACACCCCAGATTGTTTGGGGATGCAGCCAACATTGCTTCAGCAAACTGGGCATGTTCAGCCTGGAGAAGAGAAGACTGAGGGGGGACATGATCTCCCTCTAGAAGTACCTCAAAGGCTGTCACACAGAGGAAGGTCAAGCTCTCTTCTTGCTGATGCCAGAGTGCAGGACAGGGAATAATCCATTCAAGCTGCAACAACCCAGATTCAGGCTGGACCTCAGGAAAAGCTTCCTCACTGGCACAGAAATACAGCGGTGGAACCAGCTGCCCGGAGAGGTGCTGGGCTCTCCCACACTGGAGGCATTCAAGAGAAACTGGGCAGCCACCTGCGTGGGATGGTGCAACTTGGTGTCCTGCACCAGCAGGGGGTTGGACTGGATGGCCTTCATGGCCCCTTCCAACTCTACTCTTCCACGATTCTATGATTTAAATATCATCTTAACCAACGGCTAGAGCAACGATATTATTTTCTAAAATAGCATAATTCCGTGAGAATGCCCCCTTTCATGATGCCTTCTTTTTTAAAGGATTTGCAGAAACTCAGCAATAGGCCAATGTGGTTAAATCAAATGCCAGGAGCTGTCTTAACTGGTTGCAGTACTTTGTCCATGTGGTTGAAGACAGGTGGAAAAACTTGTACACCCCAGGATTATACATCCTCCTTTTTAAAATGCTGAGGGAGCAATACTTGGGCCAAATTTTAGACAGTTATGTAGGAAGGTCCATCCATGGGAGTGCAATCTATCAGTGTTGCAGGCAAGACAGATATCTAACTGCAATGACGGCAAATTTCCTATCTGCGGTAATTGATGTGCGGGGAAAATCTTAAGGGAGAATTCCGTGCCTTGTCAGGGAGATTCAGCACTTTAACTTCATGATTGATTTTTATGTAATTTTATTCAGGTTGGTGGACATGTTATTTATTTTAACTTGTGTTCATCTCAGGACAAAACTTGGAAAAGGGGGTGGTGAAGAGGATCCGGATTGCAAGCGTGTCTTCTTTAATTTGAGTCTGTCCAGTTTATTTATGTGGACGTGTTACTTTTAGGTTGTTGTGCAGCTACCTTTGGTTATTGGTAGTCCAATAACAGGATACGTATAAATGAATCTGAGCTCACGAAAAGGAGAGATGGGGAATCAGGAAGCCGAGGGGGCCAAGGGGGATCTTTCAGGACCCTGGACAGATACAAGGACGCCGTGAACCTCTGCCAGTGGGTGCTTGGGGTCAGCAAAAGCATTATATCCAAAGCAGGCGAACCAGTGCTGTCCGGTGCCCTCAATTAAAACTCCCATCAGCCACTGGGCGATGGAACTTGCAGCCCAGCACCTCTGGAGGGCATCAGATGCCCTACCCGCCTTAAATCTGCTGCCTGTCCCAGACCTCCCCACCCTCTTTGGAGGAAGGGGGAGCTCTGGGGGCAGGTATGGGCAACTGCAGGAGGACCAGGGGCCATTTCCACTCCCCATGGACCACACTCCGCAGGGAATTGTGCGGCCTCCAAGGCACCCACAAAAGATTGGACACCAGCCAGCAAACTGCGGCAGCAAGCCACTCCGTGGCACTAAAAGGGTTTAAATTTAGCTTGTTCCCAAGCTATATTTGACACCTTTAATGCTCCTCGGCAGCTACAGAGCACTAAAGGGGTGAAATTTAGCTTCGGGACAAGCTACATTTGACACTTTTAGCATGGTGTAGCACTGTAGCACTCTATTTTTATTTGAAAAAATGAATTGCCACTGCTGAATATGGCGGAAGGCGCTTCGGCAAGGGCACCGGGGGTCGCCTGTGGCCCTTGGGTCATGCGCTGCCCACCTCAGCTCTAAGAGACTCCAGCCACAAGCCTGGCACCCTCTCTCTGCCAGTTTCTCCCATCTAGCTGTGGCCACGTGGCTTGGGGTGGAAGAGGGACGTGTGTACCTGCAGTTTTCCCACCTGGAGGCCATCCGCTGATATTTCACCTTGGAAGTGATGCTCCTGCAGGCATCCATCCATCACCTTCTCTGGGCACGACCAGAGGTGATTTTAAACTGTTTTCCTCTTCCAGAATTTAAAACACATGAAAAACATGTATCAGTCCACAAGCATACGATCAGGCGTGCTTTTCCCAACAAAATCAGCAATTGTGTGGTCAAAGGCCTGGGAATACAGGACTGCCTTCACCTGACATTGGAAAGATGGGAAAGTTGGTGCCAGAGGAACTTGGCTAGGCAGACCATTTCCACAGAAGGGGGCCACCAACAAGAAGACCCTCACTCTTGTTGACCCTGTATGGATCTCCCTCATTGGAGGTTGCCAGAGTGTAGGGCTTGGAATAATCAATTCAGGCTGGACATCAGGAAAAGCTTTCTCACAGTCAAAGCAACACGGCAGTGGAACCAGATGTCCGGAGAGGTGCTGCGCTCTCCCACACTGGGGACATTCAAGAAGAAACTGGACAGTCCTCTGAGTGGAATGGTGAATGTGGTGTCCTGCAACAGCAGGGGCTGGACTTGATGGCCTTCATGGCCCCTTCCAACTCCACTATTCTATGATTCTATGGAAGGAAGAGAATGAAAGTCTGCATTATACAGGACAGTGCAAGCTGGGACAGAGGTTCCTTTAAGTATGGCACTCACAAGCCACAGAAGGCTTGACAGATCACAACCAGAACCTAGATTTAAGCTCAGACCTGTACAGCAAACAGCAAAGGACTTTCACCCAGTGCCTGCAACAAACAGCCACAAAGACGCATCAGGACTCATCCTACAAATCTGGGCTCTTACATTCTTGCAGGAGCTTTCCCGGCAGGCAGGCCCAGAGCTGGAGTTTCTCCCCATGAGAGCTGCTGCAGCAGAGCCAAGGTTTCATTCGGATCACAACCGGGACTCCGCTTTGCCTCTCCAAGGCTTATACATCACAGCAAAGAGCCTAATCCCTTGCAGTAAAGCCTATCTCGGCTGTAACCTAATCTAAACCTCCGATGGAGCTTTTGCAGGCAGCGTGAGTAAAAATGCGAAGTCAGCAATAAAGGAAAGGAGGGGGAGAGCGAGAGAAACTAGTGCGTGTGGCAGGTGCCGCGGGGCTGAGGATGTGACCGGCAACGAAAGCGGCACTGCAAAGTTAGTGGTGCAAAACATTAATTGCTTTTTAATTGCAGAGGAGTTTACACCTCCCTCCCCCCTGGGTTTTCTAATTATGACATCCCTGTTTGGCCACAGCAAAGGAAAGAAATTTTCACAACTTGCTTTGAATTCACCTGCTGGTGCCTCGCACATACGAAATGTGGGAACACCAGAGGGCGATCCTGCCTAAAGCAGGAGGGGTGTACGAGAGGGCGGCCAGCACCTCTTCTGAGCTATTGCGGTTCTTCTTCTTGCAAAACCTCCCGTCATGAGTGAGCTGCTCCTCTGTGGCTTCTCCCTGCTGCTTTGTTTTCATGGACCCTTGGAAAAGCAGCCGTGGGACATCCCGGTGGGCAGGGAAACAGTAGCGGTACCCCAGTTATGGGGAAAAGATCGGGGTCTTTGTTTAGCACCACAAGGATCATCCAAGGGCGTATTTATTTATTTATTTAAAACATTTGAATGCCGGCCAATTGTGCTGCAGCGCCTCTGGGCAGCTCACAGCACAAGATAAAAACACAGTAAAACAGAATAAAAGCCAGAACATATTACACATTAAAAACAACAACAAAACACTGCAAAACATACAAAACAAAGGTCTATGGCAATTAGTTATCAAAATGCTTTTTTAAAAGGGAAGGTCTTCGCCTGGTACCGAAAAGAAAGTAAGGAAGATGCCAGGAGACTCTCCTTGGGGAGAGCATTCCAGATAGAGGGGGCAGCTGCAGAGAAGGCCCTGCTCCTCAGGGCCCTCCCTGTCACCTCCTAAAGGAACGGCTCACACAGGAGGGCCCCCTGCGTGGATCCCAAAGGCCGGGGAGGCACATGCGGGTGCAGGCGCCCCCTAAGATAACCAGGGCCTGAGCCGTTTCTATCAGTTTCAGCCAGATTGTCCTCCCATAGCCCCCTAAAGATGATGGTGGTGGAGTCCATCATAAAAAGGGAGCTGGGGCTCCTTTGTCCTCCACACCCTAAAGCTGGGGGCTTTGGTGTCCGAGGGTCCCTCATCTCCCAAACAGTCCTGCTTGCACCCTAACGTCTGAGACCATAAGAAGACCTGTTTCGGTTCAGCTAAGGTCCACCTGGTCCACTTGGCCTGAGGGAAGCCCCGAAGCAGCCCATGTGTGCAAAAGCTCCCTCCCACTTGTGCTTCTCCAGCAACTGCCATACACAGCCCCGTGGTACAGCCCTGCCAAGAGCATATAGCCCTCCACCACGGATTTGCCCCGTCCCCTTTTAAAGCCATCCACTGTGGTGGCCACCACACCATGTGGGAAAGAATTCCATGGTTCAAGAACCTGTCATATAAGGAGCCTGTCTTTGAGCTGTCCTGGATCTGTCTCCAGGCGGCTTCATCGGGTGGCCCTTGGTTCTGATATTCTGTAAAAGGTGTGTGTGTGTGGGGGGGGGACACGGTTTCTTTGCCCTTTCTCCACATTCTCTAAGCATCATTTGCTGTGCTTCTCTATGCCTCCCCTCACTTGCCCTCCCTCCTCCCAAGCTAAACTGCTCCAGAGGTGGGACCCTTTCTACAGCAAGGGCGGCTTGGTTCCCTTAACAATTTTGGTCCCCTCCCTCTGCAGCAGCCTGGGGGAAAGGACGGTGCAAGACCAACCGAGACGTGAGACCGGGCCTTTTTCTGAGCACAACCTAGTGAGGAATCCTACCTTTCAAGGCCAGTCCATCTCCTTCCGTTTGGAGGTTCCTCCCAGAGGTGAAGACCATTTGGTGCAGGTGGCCTTCTCATTTGCATAAAACACAGATTCCAATGTTTCATTTAGCAGCTGCATTGTCTCCTTTATGCCTGCTCAATTTATCATTCCTGTTAAATCCATTTCTTTAAATTTTCATTTATTAACTTCCTAGTCACCTTTAAGAATCCTTTTAGTGGGAGAGAGAGAGATTTTCTAAATCATAGACATAACTAAGCCAAGCAGTACTGGAAAAGGAAGTGCTCGATCCCCTTTTGTTATGTGTCGCTTTCCATGTCAAAATCACATTCTCTCTCACACACAAATACATGCACAGCGAGAGAAAGAGCGAGAGAGATTTCATTCCATTTGGGGAAAGGAAATGTGCCTGCCTCACGTGTTCCAGATTCACAGACCTGCCCCTTCTGTTGGACCAAACAGGAATTGGGATGTCAATCGGGAAAAGGATTAAAGAGCTCCCCACTCCCAGTCCCGTTCTGATTCAGTTTGTGCCCCCAACTACCTCCAATCTGCTTTTAAGGAAAACAAATAAACCTCAGTTGATCCAGCCTTGGAGGTTCTCCAGTGTAACATGTAGCCCGGCCACAAGGAGCCAGTCAATTGATTGAGGAAGGGATGCCTGTGGCAACAGCGCCCTCTGGTGGAATATTCCATCTGACGCACAAGCACGACGCAGATAAATGTCCCATACAGGGTGCAGTTTGACCCTTAGATTATCCCTCCCCCTCTATTGTGTTCCTGCTTCTTGACATGTCAGTTGGCCCCTCATCATCGCTTTGATAAAAACAATGGCTTATTTGGTTCAACTCAGAAGACTAACATTCATCCCAAGGTCTCAAACTAAGGGGATTAGATTCATTACTTATTTCATATCTACCCCACCTTCCTTCCATCACAGAACCCAAGGTGACTACACAAGGATCCCAAGTTGTCTCCCTCCCGGGCACAACATCAGCAGGGTGGCTGCTTCATGTCTCTTCAGACCATGCCTGGGATCTGGGTACATCACTGCCTGCAGTTCCAAGAGCCAGTGCAGTGTAGCGGTTAGCGCAGGACTGGGCCTCAGGAGATCCGGGTTCTAATTCTGCTCAGCCCTGGAGCCAACCCACTTCCTTTGGGCCAGCCACAGACTCTCAGCCCAACCCACCTTCTTGTGGTGGGGCTAAGACTGAGAGCAGCAGGAGAAGAACGATGTAAGGCTTTTTGAGTTCATAAGAAAAAAGGCAGAATATAAATATAATTAATAAATAAACCATGCTTATGCTCCGTCTATGCTCCCAATAGCTTGAAGGAGCACAGGCCGTTCTCCATCCCGCCAGCACCCGCAACAAGCAGCGATGGGACTAACACCACCCAGTGGGTTCCACGGCTGTGTGAGGATTGGAACCTGGGCCTCCCTGGTCCCAATCCAGCGCTCCAACCACTGCACCTCACTGGCTCTTTGGCCTGCTCTGTACGCTGCATTGCAATGCCATCACTGCAGAAGGCCACAGACGGATGTTCCAGGAACCTGTTCCGAAGAAGGCAGGGAACACAGAGGAACCTCTCCAAACTAAGTGCCCTCCGGAAGTTTGGGACTGTAACTCACAGTGTTCCTGACCATTGACCATGCTGACTGGGACTGATGGGAGCTGAAGTTCCAGGCATCTATGGGGGACCAGGTTTGGGAAGACAGAACTATGGGGTTCCATCTGCCACACTGAAGCCGCTGACCCTGGTGGCCTACACATCCAAAGTGGAGTCCTTCCCAACCATTCCCACCACTGGTGGAGTCCTCAGCAACATCACCAGGGAACCTTGCTTTGGAAGAAGCAAAGCAATGAAGAATGCACTGGCTTGGTTTTCCCTTCGTAACTTTTGTCTACTAACAACTAAACGCAAACGTATGGATGGCTGACTCCTTTCAAACATTTCAGTAAAACAAAAATAGTAATTCAGCATGCCGTTGTTGTTTGCTTTAAAAATACTTGTGGGAGAAGCCTTGGGAATCCTTAATTCTCAGTTCTGTACCACTCAAGCTGGTTTTTGAATAAAATAAACATGAGGGGAATGAAAAAAGAGGGCAGATAGACCATCCAATGTGCTTTGCTTGCTGCATTTTCGTGGAAGCAAGACACAAACATGGGCAGAAAGAGGGTGAATTAATATGGCTAACCCTCATTATGCATTTTGCAGGAGAAGCATATTGTGCCAATTAGGTTGATGTTCCATGGTGAAGCTAGCCACCCGTGCAGTCTTTGGGGTGTACAGTGGGCATTTTGCCCCTTCCCTGCTCTGGAAATTTCATTCAGCTTCTCAGAAGACGGATAACCGTCAATACAGTATTTTCATCGACCTTCATTGTGATGTCAAAGCAGCTTCACAGGATATTTCTAGGCAAGACATTCAATAGGCTTCTCTCGAGGAATCCGGGAGCTGCATAATCAAAGCGGATGGTGAAATGAGGAGGTTTTGCCCAACCTCAGAGGGATGCAATTTCCAGAGTGGGTACTGGGAGGAGACAGGGGTTGGTCCCAGCTGGGTTCACCCACTGGGGTGTCATGCATGCGCATGCAGACGAGTTCCCCAGGCGCACGCGAGAGATGGATGGCTGTGGTGGGAATGGCGGCTCAGACTCGGAGGAGGGGGAGTGGGGAGCCGACCCGGCCGTGGCTCAGGGTTCTCACTCTGGGACTAGCGAGGCCCCGGCTGCCCAAGGCCTCCCGGCGAGCCCACCCGAGCCAGCGCTGGATCCAAGCACTTCGAGGACGGCACTGAGCCCCCTCCCACTCCTGATGGTGGGAAAGAAACTGGTGGAGAACAGGCTGGGGAGGGGTTCTCGGGAGGAGAACTTGAAACCCCGGGAGACACGGATGCAAGGGCCCATTGATGCACCCACCAGCTAGACCAATTGGACTCAATGGGAAGAGCCTCGGCATGCCTGCTTCCATAGTGCACCCCCCTTCAGAGACCGGCCCCAAAGGGCTCATAAGCAAAGCTCTGGGTGAGGAGGGGCAGAGCTTCCACTACCTGAGATCACTAAAATAATCAAGACCTTTTACGAAACAAAGCTTCAGTCAGAATAGATGTGGGATCCATGAGCCCAAATGCCACCAGAATCATAGTTAATCCTCCGTCTTGCTCTGCCCCTTGTTGGAGCACCATTAGACAACCTGCTCTGGCTTCCAACACCTCTCAATGCTTTTCAAAGTGCGGATCTATCCTGGCTTCATGGTGAAGCCTGAATGTTTTGGTCCTCTGTTGCAGAATTCTGCAATTCAGGCTACAGCACAGGGTGCCAGCAGAACCCAAAATGATGCCACTGTTTTTGACATCATCTTTTGAGATTGGGCTGAATAAAGGAGGCTATCAGTGGATGGCTTGTATTGCCAAGAACTGATTAAATGCTTTATAATATAGCATTAAGTTCACCCAAACAGGGGATGAAGAAGAGGAGAAGGTGAGCAATTCAGGGGCAGGAATTAAAACAAAACTACCCTCCCACATTTTTTGGAGTACTCGAATTATTATACAATCCTGGATTTGGAAGGGACCTTGGCAAGCATCTGATCCAACACCGCCATTCAGTTCAGGCCAAAAACGCAACAGCAGAGCCCCTGACAGATGGTCACTCAGACTCTCTCTACATTTTTCCAGCAAAAGAGAGCCCACAACCTGATCCTATAATGGATTATTATACTTAATAATTCTAAATGAGCTTCATCAATCCAACAGCAGCATGTGATTCTCATCAAGCTGAACTACATGGTGTCGCAGCATTTGTGTGTGCATTTCTAAGCATGTGCATCAGAGAGGGAAGATTAGGAATTCTGCTCATACAGTGGCCAACTAGTTGCCCATGGAAAACCCACAAGCAGGGCACAAGTGCAAGACCCATGCTCCCCAGCAGCTGCTGCACATGGGCATCCTGCTTCTGATGTTGAAGTTAGCATGTGATCATCAGGTCCAGTAGCCACGGAGAGTCTGCTCATCCGTGACTTTGTCCTTGGCTTTTATTTATTGATTCCTTGATGGTGACAGGTGGATTTTAGTAAAAGGAAGGGGTGGATGTTGCAATCAGGGCCTAAATTGCATTTTTTTAAAAAATCGTGCATTAGGAGAAATGTGCAAACTTAAGGAGAAATTCTCAAAGCTTGAGATGAAAAAAATGGAAAGGGATAAAAAAAAAAATGGAAAGCAAGAGAAACCAAAAATGGGCCAATCGGTCCATCTCTGGATTTGGGACATGGTTGAAGTATTACCTTCATGCTCACATTTTCTTACAGATTTTGAAAACCACACTCATTTGATTGGAAAGACGATGCTTTTGGTGAAGTCAATGGTGAAGAAATTCTCCGTTGGATGGATCAGGGAAATTCTCATAGGTTTGGAGTTGGAGTTTGAGTGCATGCCCTGTTTTGTACTGTCCAAGCATCTCTCAGCAGCCTGTGCCCTCCATGGCTTCCTGAGCTTCAGTTAAAGCCCAAAGAAAGGCATCCAGAAGCAGTTCTTCCCAATGGACAGTATCAGATCGGAAGGTGCCATCAGCTTGGAAGGATGCAATTGAGAGAAAATGCATATGCAGCATCCTGGGTCACCCCACATGGACCGAATAGGCCGGAAACATCACAGGGAAGGACGATGAAAGAGAGAATGAGGAGCCTTCTCCATGGAGGAAGAAGGCCTTCAGGAAACCGGAAGACAGACTTCAGCACCACACGAGTCCCACCCCTTCCCAGGAGCTGGACACAACGCGGCTCCCCTCGCATCAGCATCGTGGGAGATACAAAATGAGGACCAGGCTGCCCATCGATCGATCCTCTTGCAACACGAAAAAGTGCAAGATCTTGTGAAGGAAAAAAAGGGGGGTGGAAAGGAGCTGTCCCACCCCCTGCCCATCAAAAAGCTGCCGAGAATTTCTCCTCCCTCTGGAGAAATCGTTCAGTTGGCCCCTGGATTGCCTTCCCTCATTGTGCTGAAGGGTTCATGGGGCCACTTCAGAACATATCCAAAGAGGGGGGGACCTGCCTTTCCACCGCCTGCAGATCGTTCTGTGCTCAGGCCTCTCCCCTATCTCACCCCCCACATTTCTGCTCCGTGCTTATCCAAGGGAAGACAGAAAAGCAATGCAACATGGGGGTCTATAAATAAACTAGCCATGAAATTAATGACCAGCTCCTCTGAGGAGGGGGGCCAGTTTGGGCAGGAGAAGCGAGAGCTCCATTGGTATGCAGCCCAGGATCAGGTGGTGAAATCCAATGCCATGAGAGAGATGCACAGAAAATATTGGCAGGATTTAAGAGGGGCTAGACATATCTGAGATCAATGATGAGGGCTGTTACACATACTAAGATCTGGGATAATTGAAGATTATGCTTTGCCACGCCAGCTCACACCCAGCCTGCGGGAGACGGCAGGCAAGAGAATTCTCTCTCTATTTCCTTGGTCAGGCAGACGGAGAGAAGGAAGGGGAAAAAGCCTTGGGTACTTTCCAAAGCAACAGAAATGCTCTTAGCCATGGCTGGAATTCAGGAGCAAGCAGTGAGATTACCCGCCCGCAGCCCTTTGCTACAGTAAATTCACCTCATTCCTCTCCTAAGGATGGGCAGGAACGCTTTGCAACTTTCCAGAAGCCGCAAACTGGGTTGCAGGGGAGTTCTTGATAACGCCCACACCGTTCCCGTTCAGACTCCATTCAGAGAGAGTTGTTCTCCCTCTGAATTGGCTTTGTGATGTCACAACACAAAATCTGATTATGTGTCTTTACTGTTTGATGAGCTTTGCATGACCAATGAGAGATAAATTTAAAAAGGACATGAAAAAATTCATGTTCTGCCATTGGAGTATGAACCATCCGGGACTCCTTCCCCGCTCTGCATTATTGACGTACACAGAAGCATTAAGAAAACAGCCTGAAATGGATCTGAATGTGTTTGTAAGTGCCGGTGCAACATTTTCATTCGGTGTCTCGCGAAGACGTGTTCATCGTCTGTCTCAGCGGTGTCAGGGACAACTTTTGAGCATGGCAAATCGAAAGTTGATATACAACCAGGTACACCACATGCAGAAGTCAGAGTTCTTGACTCCAGATGCTTCTGAGGGATTCCACTCCCCATGTAAACATACCTATTCAATATGGTCCACAACCCAGCTGCAAGCTCTAAATCTGGACCCAACCCAGTGGTCTGATTTTGATTTCTAACTGTTGCTTTGATTCCATCGACTCTTCTTTTTCTTGTGCTCTTGTTTTATGTCTTTCTATATTTGAATGACTCTGTTGGGTTGGATCCAGATTCAATCATACTCAGAAGGGACCCCCTTAGATCAATGGGACACAAGCGGATCAAGTTTAGCATGGGTGTGATTGATTTCAATGGCAAAGTCCAGATCCTAACATCATTGCCTTTCGCTGCAACATGTGTGCATTAATGAATTAAGGGTACAGAGAAGAATGCCCTGAATCTCAAGTATCCCACACGTCCTTAGCACAAGACAGAGGAGGAAGAGGGATTCATGGAGGACAGGAGGACAGTGAGGTAATTTTTTACTCTGTACTTAATAGGCTGGCTCTTGAACTAACTTAGCCTGGCTGTAGAAGCAACGAGAGAAGCTTGGCATGACTTAACCTATGCTCCATTGATTTAAGTGGAAACTCCATTCAAATTAATTCAGTCCGCACTAATCCTGTTATTGGGCACCACAGTTTGTCCCTTTTGCAAACAAGACCGAGGTAACTCGGAACTCCAAACTCCAGAGAGAGAGTGAGAGGAGGGCAATTCAGGATGCATCCACAAAGAAGCGCCTGAGAAACACGGAAAGAGCGTGGCCTGCAGACCGGCCTGGGTGTCGATTAAATGCTACATCTTCCACTCCAGCTCTCTCTGCGACCTTTCTCCACAGCGCTTGCGACTCCCTCACTGCCTTGCCCTCATGTCCTGCTCTAACCTGCATACCTGCTGCGCTAAAACATCAGATGCCTCCTTGTCCTTTCTGCTCAAACACTTTCCTTCGCCGACTTTAATTCCAGGAGGAGCCGTTGCAACACTGCTTCTGCTCCCTTAGAGTGCGAAAAGGGCACTGTGCTGGTGACTCATGCACTCCCCTTGAGGACGGGAGAGCCTTTTGAACAGCCAGTCTTTTGAAACTGGAGCGTGATAATATCACTCCTCTTTCCTTCCCACCCTCCTGCTCCAATTCCGCAACGCTACTTTCATTTTGCAGTATCTGAGAATATCAAAGTAGGAAGTGGATGGTAATGAAACTATGCCTGGCGAGGTGTGTTCTGTATGTTTTATATTACAGCTTTCTAAAAATAGAAGAGGCACCATGGCCATCTCCGTCCAGAGTCACGGGGGTAAATCTCAGACCAAGACCCCGAGAAGCAGGTGCTGCTGCCTTGCTCCAACAGGGTTCATTTATTATTATTTATTTAAAGTTTTTATTTAAGGTTTTTATATGCCGTCCCATTAGTAAAAGTCTCTGGGTAGCTTGCAAAGCACAAAGAACAAAGTAATCCGTAAGAACAACAATACGCAACATACTGCAACCAATAGATAAGGATAGAAACAAGGATAAAACCAATTAATTGTTAAAATATTGGGAAAATAAAAAGGACTTCACTTGATGCTGAAAAGAAGGGAAACTTCAGGCTATCTCAACAGCTGATGATGGTAAAGAGCCAGGTAGCTGCTGCTGAGGAACACAAACACAGAGCGTTCCGTATGCTCCACAATTCCAGTAGGGAAGTACATGACTGTAATAGGGAATTTCACTGGGACAGGGAATATGAACCAAAAAGTGCATTTTGAAATCCTCACCTCAGTCTGCACACAAGGCCTTGACAGCCTGAAATCTCCCTGTGGCAGATGGTTTTATAGCATATATTTAAGGTTTTAATTGTTGGAAAGAGCTGAGAGGGCTTCAGTGACTGGAGACTATAGAAAGCAGCAATGGAATGAATGAAAAATATGAAATGGACACTTATACTTTCATTTAGTCCTTCTTAAAGCAGGAACAGTGCAATTGACTAGACCAGAAGCTGCTTGTCGTGGTGCAATCAGTTTCCCACTGCCATGCATGCCAACTCCTGCAAGGGGGACCCCTAACGCGTCCTGCTGTTCATTTGCGTATGTGCACACAAAAGCTCTCCAGGGGGTCCCCCAAAATTACAAGACACGAATACAGAATATACCTTTTTAAAATTCTACATATCCTCGAGTCAACCAGTTAAAACAGCCTTTGAAAAACCAGTTACAGTAAGTTACTGGGCTTGGCTCGACAGACAGTGGGCATGAAGGCCCCCATTGCCAGTCTTAACCTGGAGACACAAATGAGGATTCTGAACTCTTGCTCGGCAGGGGAGCTGCTTCTGGCCACCTGCCAGGCCCATGGCCCATGTTCCTGCTTGCCAGCCACCACCCCTTTCCCAAGTTAGCCTCACTGGCTCAGGTGATCCCTTGCCGAGGACTTCTCTCATTGCCAGCTTCTCCCACAGCAGGAAAGCTGCATGTCATTCCCGCCTCTGCCAGATCGGTAGCGATAACGGCGAAATCACACTCACACCCATACCCCTTGTTCCAGCAAAACAACCCTGCCTTCAGCCAAAAAAGGCCTCTTTTGGCATGCCTCGATGGTTGGGAGACAGGAAATTCCACAGCACTGAATGAGCCAATCACCAGGATTTGGAAGTGTCGCTTCTTACGCCACCTCCCCAAAATGAGCGTTGCCCCGATTTGCAGGGCATCGCTGCAGAGGGTTCCAAAGCAACGCAGGCCCGACCTTCGCCACATGGCCTCCAGGGTCCACCAGCAGCTGCTCCTCCTTTGCCTCCGCTCATCTCCCCCAGTCTCCCCCCCCCGCCCCAACCAAGCAATCTTTATGCTATATTCCCAGCCCTCCTTAGCAATATCCCAGGCAGCTTTAACCGAAACTGCTCAAAGAGCTGTCGGCCCTGTGAAGCTGAAGCCTTCCTTGGAATGAAGGCAACCCGAAGACGGCACAGCGAAAATATTGACTTTCCAGCTAATAAAACTGAATTCCATGAAAGCTACAACTTCAAACTTAGAAAATCCATCAATGTTTCATAAATATTTGAAAGCGCGGAATTGATCGTGGCTGGGGCTGCAGCTGAACGGGATGCCTGCATCTTGGCGGAAGGGTGGAGAGGCCAGGAGGCAGGCAGCACCAGAAGGATGGCTAAGGACAGCTGGCACAAAGGGGAACCTCGCCAGGGGTGATGCCAGGAACCAGAGCAACCCCAGGCTCAAAACTACCAGGCAGAACAAATGCACTTATGTGCATAGGCTCTGGGAGCGTATGTCCTAAGGACGGTCCTATTTTTGTATAGGCAGCAGGGCAGGCATTGACTTTCAGGAAAAATGCTCTGGCAGAAAGATTCCAGGGGTCCTCGGCAGCCGGTGGAAGGCATGTGGGCGGAAAGCCAGCTCACCCAGGAGGTTCAAATGCAGGAGAGCACAGGAGAGCCAATCTGCCTTTATTTCAGCAAGAGCCAAGGGCATCAGGGGATGGGGCACCGGGCTTCCCAAGGAACTGGGTCTCCAAGGGAAAGGTGCAGGGCTCCAGCGCGGTGGGCCAGTTCCTAGTTCTGCCTCTGCTCCTGAGAACGAAGCCCTCTGGAGACAGAGAGGAGCTGCTTGGCCACAGGCTCCATCTAGAGGAAACGTCGTGTCTCTGCCCGCTGCAGTCTAGCCGAAGGGCTGCATCTGCGGCTCGGTGAGACTCCAAGAGCCGCCTCCAAGGAAAGAAGGGTCAATTTTGTGGAAGAGCCTCTCCGTAGCTATTTGTCCAGGTGGTCCGATGGAGCACAACCTCAAGACGCCACCAAAGAACACTGCTGAGAAGGAACGGGGTTCTAGGGATGGGTAAGCATTTCCATTCCGCCCCGTTTCAGTGAGAATCTCCAAGATTCGCGGATTCCTCTACATTCAGGACCAAGACAAGTGTCTTCTCAGGTGTGGGAAACGGTTTGGCCATCCAGGGCCAGGGCTTGGAGTGCCTGGCCCTTCGGACTCTGGGTGTTCAGCCATCGTGGTGTATGACTGGGGCTTCCCCTTCTCTCTTTTCCCCAACGAGCTCCTCGTTATCAGCAGCGGTAACAAGGCAGGTGCGGACATGAGGGGCAGGGTGGTCCAATGCTGGATGAGGATCCCGGAGAGCTGGGTCAGGGTCTTCGCTCCCCATGAAGCACAGCGGATGACTCTGGCCCAGATTTAAAGAGCTGAAATATGTGAGAGGATGGAACTGGCTGGGCTGCCTCCTGTCTTCATGTCCTCTGCATGGGCTTCCCAGGTCCACGGGAAAACTAGGGGATGACCAGAATGGCCACTTAGGAATCCCTGAAGGATCAGGTGTGGGTCACCACGAAAGCAGGCAAAAGAGAGCACTGACATGCCTAAATTGCAAATGCATAAATGATGCTAATTTGCATTTACGTTTGCTAACTCGGTGCCTATAATCCTGAGGATTTGAACAGAATCCAGGGCTTCCCACCCTAGTCAAAAAGATGTTGGCAATACACCTTTCCAAGCCGGCTGTCCAGGTGCTGCAAGTGGGCAAAGAAATCTTTGGGGAATGAACATCCATCAGGTTTCCCTGAGTGGCCCCTCCAGGTTCCATTCTCTTCCCTCTGGGGCTGGGGATGATGTGATTTGGCCGAAGCTGATCCAGCACATGGAATAACACTGTGAAACTGGCCCTCAAGTTGCTTGTGGGGTGAAATCAAAAGCTCATTGCAGCTCCAGAGTTTGCATAATTAGCCGAGCAATTTTTTTTCTAACACCCTGCCCTACACACAAGTTGTGGTCTGTGTTAAACGTGGAGATCTGCATGTCCATGGATGAAAGGATGATGAGTTAGATGATCTCCCAGAGATTTTGGGCTCCGGGGGTCACCCCCTAATACCATCTCTGATCATGATAAAACACACCCAGCCACAAAGCACAGCTTGTTCCAAAAGCAAAAGAAATCAAACGTTTTGCAGATCTTTCCAAGGGAAGATCAGGGAAGGAGGGAAAGACTAATAAATAATGTCTCCATTTGCACAAATCATGGGAGCTGAAAATAGCTGAAAATGATAATTTTGAAGAGTCTATTTGATGTGTGGGAATCATGTAACCCAAGCAGAAATCCGTAGTAGCAATGCCAAAACTAGACAAAATCGACAGTGACAAGTTCTTTGTGAAATAGGGAATATGGTGAGATCAGGACATCGTAGTGAGAGGATGAAACTGACAAGGATATTTACCAAGGGAATATGCGGAGCTTGGGGTTACGTAACAGACTTGCACATGCAAGGAAATATTAAAAGCCGTGTGAACCCGTTTGTGCAAATGGAAAGATTCAGCCCCCGTTTGTGCAAAAGACGATGCATACGAGTGGAGTGGTGAACAGGCAGACCCCTCTTCGCAAAGCCTGCAACTCTTTTGTGCGAGTTCCCAGGACCTGGCAGGGGAGGTCGATTCAACACGGCCCATTTCCAATTGCTAGATCGGAAATGCTGCCGAAATCCACCGGGCTCAGACACCACGGCGCTCCCAGCATGGCCCACCCCTCCCCAGCTGTGCTAACTACGGAAGGGCGGCTTCCAGGCCCAGCTCTTCCTTCCCTTATACTGGACTTGCACTGGAAGAAAGGCGGCTGCCACATATTGACCCCAGTGTTGCTGGCACTGACTGGCAGCGTCTCTCCCGAGGTTCAGGCAGCAGCTTTTCCTGGAGAAGCTGGGGAACAAACCTGGTGCTTGAGAAGCATGTGCTCCATCACTGAGCCGTGTTTTTCTTTTCAGAAACCCCATGCCTTCCATACAGGGGACAGTCCTGCCCGTGAAGGGTGGCTGAGGTTCTGCCACTGCTGGTTCTGAACAGCAGGCCCATAAAGTCCAGCGAAAACGACCCTACAGCTGTAATCCTTTAAGGAGACCCATCCCTCCCCGTTTTGAAATTAATTTATTTTTTTGCCTGGATGCCCGTCTTGGTGCTGATTAGTGCATGTATCCCCCCCACACCTTCTGCAGGCTGATATGGCCACATACCTGCAGCAGCACATGTGTCCCATGACACGACACAGCCCTCGTCCTGTTCAGGTGCGCCAGCATACCTGCACCAGGCTTCTCGGCTCCCCTTTCCCACTCCTTAGTTCAGTCCATCCTGTCCCCACATCAGTGTGCCGTCTCATCTGTTTCTCTTGTTCCACACACCTTTTTGGATTCATGCTTGCCTGATCTACGCATTTTTGCAAGCTGTTTTCCCTTAGGTTTTTTTTTTAAACATTTCCTCCATGCCTATGCACACTTTAATGTGCCCTGTCCTCTGATATACACATATTTTGTGTGGAGAATTACATCACGTTGTTTGAAAATTGCATTCACTCATCTGATTTGCACCCCACCACCAAGAAAACGAGACTGCAGGTAGCTTACAATCGAAGGAACAAAGCCAAAAAGCAAAACCAAAACAGAAGGCCTGATTACGGGCATCATTGTGTGTGTGTTTAAATGTGCTGGGAGGCTGAGGGCTTTTTTTACTATCAAAATAGACATAGGACCTCACTCCAAAACCAAAAATGGGACAAACACATTAAAAACACAGTTTAAAAAATCAACAACAGAATGAAAACAGCCCCCAGCCCAACAAACCATCTTGCATGGCCAAAGCCAGCTTCGTTCTGATTCACATCTCGAGTCGAGGAGTGCGAATGGGATCAATTCATAGCAAAATGTGAGCAGCATGAAATGCTTCCCATCCCCACCTTGGAGGTGCGTCAAGTCAGCTCGGATCAGAATTCACAAAGATCAAATGCGCCAAGCCACTACCGACCTCTCCTCCCTTTCAAAGCTTACAAATGTTCAAAAGCTTTGCACATCTCAGCCCGCCGGGGCCCTGGCTGGCAATCCCACCCCAGCCGCCGAGTCTGCAAAGCGTGGGTGGGCTGAAGGGCGAGCTGCAGATGTGATGGGCCTCAGCTGCCAGCATTCCTGGCCATCAGCCATGCTGCCAAGGGCTTCTGGGAGCAGAAGTCCAAAAGCATCCGGACAGCTGCCAGTCCATGCTAGAAGGAACCGCAGGACAAGCCAAGAAGTGGACGGCACGACAGTTAGGCCGAGATCCTTCTCCAGGAACCTTCTTTGAAGCAAATCAGGAGGGTAGCTCCTCGGAGAAGGGCCTTTTCGGCAGTGGCACCCCGACTGCGGAACACGCCCCCCGGGGAGGTTCGCCTGGCACCGTCACTCTATTCTTTTCAGTGTCAGGTGAGGACCTTTTTATTTTCCCGGCATTTTGACAATGAATTGGTTTTATCCTTGTATTTATCCTTATTTATTGGATGCAGTGTGTTGTTGTTATGGTTTCTTTGCTCTTGGTTTTTTGTCCCTCGTAAGCTGCCCAGAGACTTTTAGCAATGGAACAGCACAGGAAAACTTCAAATATGTAGGTGACATGTGGTTGGACACGATGCGATGGAGGGCTGTGGGAGTGAACAGCAAAGCTCTTGGCTTTTGATCATTCCAGCTAAGCTGTGATGTGGAGTGGGAAGACCAACGGGGAGTGGCTGGATCAGGCCAAATATCCAGCTTCAGTGACCCAGGGCGAGAGCCTTTGAGAGCTTCAGGGAAGGGCATCCCCACCCTCTGGAATGGAGACGCAGGCTGACCTGGCTGGGAACCTTCCACGAGTGCAGTCATTGTCATCAGGTGTAGTCCTAGGTCTCCCCCCCCCCCACCACCACTTCTGCCAGTGTGACACATTGCCTTCTAGTGGACATTACAGGCAATTCACCAAGATTTAGAAACATAGAGTGAGTCAGAAGGGGTCTCCCGGGTCATCTAGTCTGACCCCTGGCTCCAGCCGGCTCCACTCACGACATGCCCACCATGTGCATGTCTAGCCGATCCTTGAACACCCTCACCAGTGGGGCCTCAACCACCTCCCATGGAAGCCCATTCCATACCCTAGTGGTCCTAACCATCAGGAAGTACTTCCTGGAATCCAAACTGAACCTTGGTTCCCTGAGCTTGGCTCTGTGGGGACACATCCTGCCTTCTCGGCAGGGGAGAACAGGTCTCGACCCACCTCCGGGTGACACCCCCTAAATGTTGCCAGCAGATCCCCTCAGAGTCTCCTTTTCTCCAGGCTGAAGAGCCCCAGCTCCCTCAGTCTCGCCAGTCTTTACTAATGGGGGGCTTTTGTTTCGAAAGGAGAAACAGTTGGGTCTTTCATGGACTGGGGTTCACATCATCAGATGCATGGAGCATTATCCTAAGTTGGAGGGGGGTGGGGGGGCATGAGGAACGAGATCGGGATGAAATGCACAAAGTACAGACAGTGACAAGCTTGTTCAGGCCTCAGGGTGAGCGTTCAGAAAACGGAGTTCAGGGCAACCCAAACATGCTGGCATTGCCAAGCCAATTAACACATGAAGTGTGACTCATCTGTTTGTTTTCAGCTGCTGTCCTGATTCCAACAGGGATAGAAATGACCTTCTTAAGCCAGTGTAACTCAGCAGCTCCACGTGGCAGGCGGTCTTTTAAAATGCTTTTCTGCAAAAATGGCCGCCCTGAGGGCTGGAGCCGGGTGGCCCCCAAGGCGAAAATAAGCCATGTTCCTTCTGGCAGTTTTTGCTGTGGCGCATTTACAGGGATTTCCAATTACTAGGAAAAGAAAGACCGTAGTTGCTTTCTGCCCAGCTGGTATTACAGAGGTAAAGCATTGCGGGATCAGACTTTGGGGTCCTGTGTTTAAGCCTTCTTTTTCCTAGAGGAGCTGCCAAGATCTTCCAGAGAAGCCCCAGCTGAGAGTACAAATGTTCCAGCCCTGCCCAGCAGCTGAGCTATGACCCAGGACTCTGCCTCCATCTTTACACAGACATGTTCCTTTGCCATTCGCACTGACTGCTGCCTGCTGACAGGCACGGTCCCCATGCATCTGTCCAAGTCTGACAAACTGGGTGTATAATAAATGGAGGAAATCGCATGAACTGCACACAAATGTCAATTTAGACTAAATGAAACAATCAAAAATGTGACAGCCCCTTTTCAAATAATAATGATGATCGTGATTAACCAAAGGAAAAAAAAACTGACTTTCTGGGCATGGGAAGAAATGGAGATGGTGCTTGCAAAATACTTGCATCCTGCTCAACTGGCAGCAGCTCTGAGAATGCCTTCCTCATTATTTGCTACCTGGGACTTCTAGCTGGCCAGGCCTGGGCTTTCCCTCCTGCATGAAAAGTGCGGGCCCTACCACAGACCTCCGCCACCTCGCTGGAGTTCCTTCGATGCAGTGGACGTGGTTCTGAGCCATCATATGGACTCATCCTGCCCCTGCCCAACAATGATACCCCAGCCTAGTTGCTTGTTTCTCAAAAGAACGCCTTCTTCCGTATTGGCCCTCCCGCCCCTTGAGATCGGCAGCAGAGGCCCTCCTCCGGGAGCCCTCCGTGAAAGACACTAGGAGGCAAAGTACCAGGAGGAGGGCCTCCTCTCCGATGGCGCCCCAGCTGTGGAATGCGCTCCCCAGAGAGGTCCGCCTGGCACCATCGTTGTTTGTTTTTCGGCGCCAGGTTAAGACCTTTTTATTCCAGCGGTATTTTAATAAGGTTTAATATTGTTTTTTCTAAGTTTTTAATTGCAGCCAGTGTGGATCGGGAATTTTATTTATGCTATTATATTGTAAGCCGTCCTGAGGCTTTTTTGCGATTAGGAAGGCATATAAATATTTTAAATAAATAAAAGAAAAGAAAAGAAAAGAAAAGAAAAGAAAAGAAAAGAAAAGAAAAGAAAAGAAAAGAAGAGAAAAGCAGTCTTCCGTCCTCCTGTGCCTTTGTTTTTGCAAGGCCAAGCCCTGCAAAAAGCATCCATAAGGGAAATTTGTCAGTCCATTGCATGGGGACGAGCAAGAAAATCAAGCAATCAGGTTTCCACAAGTTTTTAAAAAGCGATTCGCTGTAAAGTGGAGCTCGGGGGGGGGGGGGGCACCCGGATACACATGAACAGATTAAATGCAGCAAACGTGGAATGGCTTGAGCAGAGAAATCTGGGAATTAACAGAGATGCTCCGTGCTCGTGACTGAAAGCAAATTGGGGTCCCACGCTGACAAGCAAGCCTATGTTCAAAAAAGGCCGGGAGGGGGATAGTCCTGCCAGGAAATTCAGCAGGCCAAATCCTGACCTTCTCGACTTCAGCACGAGAGTGTCGCAGCCAGCAGACTTCAAGAGGCCCCCTTTCTGATGTATCCACACGCACGTAAATGCACCCCGAGCCCCCATCGCTCTGCCTCCTGCAACGCAAACACTCTGTGAATTGCGGCACTCGGCTAAACTAGTTACGCTCCGCTTCAGTTCAGTTCAGTTCACTAGGAATTGAACTGAGCATGGCATTAACTACTTGGCAACCCTGCATCCCTTTTTCCTTTTCCTTTTGGAACGTGCAAACATGAATGAAGCAGAAGTGAGCCCCTGAGAGAGGAAAGTGGGAAGCTCTGCATCATTTCTTCTGACTGGCAACAGGTCCCCTTCCAAGAGTCTTTCCACCCCTGCAACCTGATTGCTTTAGCTGACATGGAAGAGCCTGCAGCAAGTCGTGGGAGGACCCCAGGCAATACTGAGCTACCTCAGAGGTGGGGAAGCTGCAGCCCGCTCACTCGCATCAGCCCCAGCCAGCATAGCCAGGAGCCAGGGGATGATGGGAGCTGCAGTCCACAAATATCTGAATGGAGCCAAGTTCCCCTGCTTTGATCCAAATGGTTTAAAGGTGGGATACACATATAAATTAGAAAGAGATCAAACCAGTCAATCTTCAAGGAGATCAACCCTGACTGCTCTTTAGAAGGCCAGAAGCTGAAGATGAAACTCAAATACTTTGGTCACCTGATGCGAAGGAAGGACTCACTGGAGAAGACCCTAATTCTGGAAATGATTGATGGCAAAAGAAGGGGATGGCAGAGGATGAGGGGGCTGGATGGGGTCACTGGGGTTGTGGGTGTGGGCTTGGATGGACTCCAAGGGATGGTGGAGGACAGGAGATCCTGGAGGAATGTTGTCCATGGGGTCATGATGGGTCAGGCACAACTTTGCAACTAAACAACAATAAAAATAAACAAACAAATGAGGCAATCTAGTGCAGGGCAGATTCCTTAGATGTGGGAGAGACCTGAATTCAATATTTCTAGCCTGCCACGAGGTTCATGGGTAATCTTGCTCCAGTCACTGCCTCTCAGCCCAACACACCACAACCTGGATGTTGTGGGGATAAAAGTGCGGGAATGTAGGGTATCTCCTTTGAGATAGTTTGCCCGGAGCCTTAATTCCTTTGCAGAGAAGCACAATATAAAAAGCAAATGCATCTCATTTCTTGAAGGGTCTTTTTGAGGCTATTCCCTATTACATTAGTCTCAGCATTCTACAAGTGTTACAAATAGCCCAAGCTCTTTGTGCGTGCAAATTGCTCTTCCCCTATAAAGGCAGAAGCCGTTGCATAAGTCTGGAAATGCAGCACCGGAGTGGTGCCTAAGTGAAGCCGATGCTTCAGAAGTGAACCTCTGGGAGAATCTGTGTCCCACACCTAGTTAAACACTCTTCGGTCTCACAGGTTGCAGAGGGGGAGTGGTTACCATGTCCTTAACCCTCCCCCGGAAATCAGCAGGACTTAGAAATCGCTGCTTATTGGGATGGGACTGGACTGGGGCATTGGCTCCTGATGCTAATCGGGATCCAAGTCAAACCTTGCGGACAGTATTCTAAGCCCTACTGTGTGTTCTGGCTGCCACAATCCACTCCAGAACTCTGACATAAGCGGCGCCATTGCTGGCTCTTCCCAAAACTCCTGGGAACTCAACCAAGAGGTTCCCCCTCTGCATAGCAACATTGCTTCTCGATTCTGCAAAGACAAAGGGCACCAGCTGTCTAGCAATGCACCGTGGAGTGAAAGGAAAGGGGCAGGTCCTTTGGAGAACCGGTGATTGTTCGTCCCCTAAACACAATTCCTCTCCCAGCCCTGCCAACCCTGGCTGGTGGAGCACAATTTTCCTGGGGAAATTGTCCAGCAGAGGCAAGGGGGGATTGGATAGTGATGTTTCCTGAAGCAGCAGCAGCAGAGCTGTCCCTTTCGAGATCACAGGAACCTGGGCTGGAGGAAAAGCTGCTCCAGCAACAGTCAGGCTGGAAGGGGAAGGATTAGAGTTGCCTTTGTAGAAGGACCTTTGTCTGGAGCACTCTTTCTTCTGAGCAGTGATGGAAACAGCCATCAAGCCAGATGTGTGTGTGGCTGGACTTTGGCTCAGCCTCCTCCCTGGGGGTGACGGTGGATGCGACCTACCTGAGGGCAGGGAGCCCCCTGGTCTGCAATCCGTGTATCCTTTTCTGTTGGCACCCTTGGGGTCTCTTTCAGATTGCACCATCCCGCCTTCATCCTGGCATAATCCTGGAGCCACTGTTGGAGGTCCTGGACCCAGGCAGGTCCTCAGAAAGAGCGGCTATTTCTTCCAAGATGAAGGCAGCATCGGTGAGACCCACCCTTGCAGGACCAGCCTCAGACCACCAGTCCATTTAGCCCAGTATTGTTTAATTGACTAGTAGAACCTCTCCAGGAATTCCACCAAGGGTTTCTCCAGAACCACCTGGTGATGCTCGAGACTGAACCAAAGACTTTCCCCTTGCAAAGCACTGTATCCAGCCCTGGAGTTAAGGCTGTCCCTATTCCAAGTCAGCTGCCCAGTGAAGCACAGAGTTACAAAATGTTCCTCGTGGTTCGGCTGCCAAGTCAGCCTTGCTCTGAAGGACAAAAAGATGCCGAAGAGATGGAGAGACGTGTGGAAATGCCGGAGATTGATGGAAGGCCTTGAGAGTCCCACCGCATTTCTACAGCAATGAAAGGGAACTTAGCAGAAAAGGGAAAGCTGGTGCAGCACAGAGCTTGCCTGCACTAACAAGCCGGCTGTGAGTGACTGATTCCATGTCAAGCGCGGCGCTGCTTTGCCGTTGGAGAGGGACCTCGTGGCTGGATGGGTGGTGGGGGGCTCATTGGCCCAGTCACTGGCAAGCAGGCTCCCCATGCCAGAAGACAGAGAGGCCAGAACAGTCTCAAGTGCAGGACAGCTCACAGATGCGCTCAACGTGTTCTCACGTACCTCTTCCTGTCCACAAGGCTCCTTGCCTGCTGTAGGACACTCTAAGATCCCAGCCGTGGGGTTGTCCCCAGCTCCGACTCACACACTCACTGCTTCCCAGGGCCTGTTTGGAGCCTGAATCAACTGTCAAAGATCACCAAACACACAAGGTCACTCTAAAGGATGCATGCACCCTACAGATTAATCTTGTCCCATTCCTATCCCCAAAGAAACTTGAGGGTTAGCTGGGAAGGAGCTCCAGGAAAAAGCTTCCAATGTCCTCAGCCCAACGCACCTCCCAGGCTTGCTGTGAGAATCAAACGGCATCACTGCCTGAGCTTCAGGACAGAAGGAGATAAAGCAAAGGGGACCTGGGAAAATCGAAAAGCCAGGCCCTCCTGGCGTGAGTCAAGGAGGAACTGCCCGTGATTCATGGCCTTCCACATTCCCTGCTTCTCCGCTGCCAAGTCCTCTCCCAGCTCAGAGCACTTACAGATGCTAAACAAAAGACAATGGGCAAGAACTGGATGCTGAGGGTGAGGCAGAAGTTAATTTTAAATGAACTGACCTTAACATACTGCCAAACCGCCTACAGAGGAGCCGGGGATATAAAGGGGACACCCTTAATATGTCGCACAAAGCTTCTTCCTTATCCCTCCCAGCTCTAGTTTCCCATTATTAATGTCAGGGGTTTTAACAAAATTTGTCTTGGTCAATTAACTCGGACAGGGTAGTTTGTAATGTCCCTGCATCTTGTACTCAGCAAGATGGTGGGGGAGAGAGAGAAGGCGCGCGCCCAGGCAAGGTGAAACTATCGGAAAGCTTCTGATGCACGAATTTCAAGTGCACTTCCGTAACGACAATCCCTGTTCAGCTCCTCATTCATGCTCTCTGTTTCCTTCCTTCGCTTCTCCTGCCCTGGCTCCAGCCCTGTCAGCATGTGGGCCCTGAAGAATAGACGGTCCACACAAAAGACGGCAAAGTTTTTCAAAGCCCTTCAACGAGAGGGGATCACTCGTGGGTGGAGTCTTAAAAACTCTTGCTTCTAGGAGCTTAAAAGCACCAACGTGGACTGAAGAGTTTAATGCGGGCATGTCTGACCCGTTCAGTTTGCAGGTCAAATTCAGTTTTAGAGAAAGGTACATTCTACTGGTGGGCAGGAGCAAGGGTAAAAGGAAAACTGGGCCAACATATTTTGGCTTCAGCCTGCCACAGCAAGTTGCCTAGCCTTCGTTTTCAGAGGGAAAACACACAAATGCTGGGAAATTACTCTACAGTTGAAAATTACTCTACAAGAGAGTAGATTAGGGTATCAGATGGTTCAACAGCCCTGGCTTAATGCCCCAAATCACAACACACCCCTCTTGCCTAGGCACCAAAGCCATGCAAACAGCAGCACAACAGCAGGTGATATTTCCGGGGCCACGTGGATATAAACCCAACGGTTTCCCTTTGCAGCTCAGTATCTTTCCTATTTGAAATCACCTGCAAGGATGCTTAAAGGTCTGTACTAGAAGAATCATTTCTCCCCTCAGATGGAGAGCCTCACACTCCGCCAGTGAGCTGGGATCATAACCTCTCTCTGTAATTACTTCAGAAATACCACCGGAGTTTATCATCTTTCTGCATGCCACGGGCTCCCTCCTTCACCTCCCCACCGCCTGGCTGGGGAGAGAGCGCAGCAGCCTGCGTGCAAGGCAGCTCGCGAGGCCAGAAGCTGGGCTGCCTTTCTAACCGTCGGGGTGGGTCTCCTTTCCCGGTTCCGCAGAGGTCTCTCCCTGCCTTGCTCTTTCACGGCATGCAGCCCCTTCCTCTCGCTCTTCTCTTGCCAGGATGGAATGGTGCGGCCAAGTCGAGACGGTCTGAATGGCGTAAAGCCGTGTTTTGCCGTTTCTTCCTCCCATTAGCCTACAGAGAGCCTTCTGAAGGCTACCTGGTGCCTTTCACCACCCGCTTGCCCTCAGCTGCCCTCGTCCCCAATCAGGTTGGGGAAAATTCCCGTGGATCCATTGGACACGGGGAAAAGATGCAATTTCATTTGCACTGGTCAGTTTGGCTGAATGGCTCTGAGCTCTATTGTGACGGAAAAGGAAGGAGAACTTCCTCCTACCTGATACCGGTACCTGGAGGATCCATCTCTTGCTCATAGCATGGGCCAAGATCTCTTTCCCCCGCAGAAGCCGTGGGGCCCTGCCCTACCTCAGTCTCTGCATAACCACGGACCACATAACCTGAGACACAGACCACATAACCTGCTGCTGGTGGCGGGGGGGCGGTCAAAGTATTCCTGCTCTGACCTACAGCAAAGATGGGCAACCCATGGCCCCATGGGCTGCTCACCCCTGGGAGCCCCAGAAACCACTGCAACAAAAGTGGGGGAAAATATGGATTAGGACTCTAGAGTGATGGCATCTAGCTTGTTTGCAAGTTGGATGCCACGCTCTGGGGCAATTCCCCAGCATGCTAGGCCTACCTGGGGAAGGTGTTGGGCAGAGCTTCCAGCCGGCATTGCCTGTGGGCCGTGTTGGTGTCCTCTGTGAACAAGCCCGCGCGTTTAGCCAGTGGGAACAGTTGTTTGCAAAGCAATTCTTGCTCAGATGTAAGCTCCGTTGCATTCAGTACTTCTCACCTCAAGGGACTTGTGCTTAGGACTTCAGCCTTGATCAACTTAACTTTAGTTGACTCATTGTAGACACAAACTTTAAATGTGGAGACCAAGAAGAAAGGGGCTCATGTCCTTTTTCCACTGAAGCAGGTTTGTTTCAGTGCCAAAAACAGGGAATGGAGAGGAAATGATTATGAATAAAGCCTTCCTTCTAACAATGAGTAAAAAAACTCAGGTTCACTTCTAACTTGTTCCGCATTTCCTTCAAAACCACCAAAGAAGCTTCTGTATTAATAATAAAATGCACATTTATTTAAGACTAATCAATAGGTGCCTTAATCAAATAAAACATCTTTAATCACTGGGCTGCTAAGGAAGATAATGGGGCTTGTTTGTGTAATCATTTATCAGGGAGTTAAAAAAGCCATTTGGCCCAGTCCAAATGACTTATTTAAAGCAAGCTTTGGTACCACGGGGTGTGAATCAGGTAGCAGCAGATAAGCGGAACGCCCTTTGCTGGAAGCATCTGCAAAAGGCAGCATAAGGCACCCTGAGGTTTCAGCGTACATCTTGCACCATTCCTCGCCATTGGCCAAGTTGGCCAATGAGAATCCTCCCCTCTTACCAACCTGCCTGCCCATTGGCTGGCACACTTCTGGTGGTTCCATGGGCCTGTGACCCCATCATGGTCCACCGGGAGACGACCCTCCAGGGTGGTGACTCCTCCTCCGGAGGCATTGTCTGGGGATTTGTGAATCCAAATGCTTGGGTAGCCCTATTCATCCTCAAACCCATCCAAGAATAAGTGTTATGTACTCTGTCCTGGTTTCAGTCATGTATTCAAGAGGTTGTGTGGAGACACAGTAGGAATAATGTCGCAATACCACGTCCTCCAGAAGACCACAAGATGTAGCAGAGGGAAGGCCAAGGGGTCTTCAGGAGACCAGTCACAACTTTATTTCACTTTTTCAGGTTCTCATTTCTTCTATCCAGCTCAGCCAGATAAAAAAATCACTGACTCTGTCGCAGGAAAAGGGAAGGAGACAGACTTTTACTGCAGTGTGTTAATACACATGCATGCATGCACACACAAACACGCACACACGGAGTTGAAGTAGAACATTCATCCGTACACTGTTCTGCTTCATCTCTGCACCCTTGCCTCCAACTCTCTCTCTCTGTTTGTGTGTGTGTGTTCCCAATTCAGAGCAACACACAAAAACCTAATTATGTGATATTTCAGCTCCATGTTGTGTTAATGGCACCAGATCGTGGCTGACATTTCCAACTTGTTAGCCTATTTTTCTCACTTATTGTTATCTCTGCTAGTCTGAAAGCAGGCGCAAAGTTGGTTTCATATATCTCTCCTCCCCTTCCACAGACTCTCCCCTCCTTCCTGTTCTCTTTCTTGCATCCATTTGGGCGAATCAGCAGAATATTAAGGTTTGTTGCTCTGCTCTGCTCTGCTCTGCTAAGTTCAGCAGGACAGGGAATTATAAGGTTGGTGTCTCCAGGGGTCTTTCTCCACCACTGCTGCTGCAGGTCTCACTTCCATGAAGGTCACTAGCTCCCCACCAAGGTGGGCACCCATCATCCACTCACACTCTGAGGCACTTTTGCACTTCTGGGTGGACAGGAGCTGGGACAGGCAGCAGGTGATCACGCCACCACGCAGATTTGAACTGCCAGCTTTCCAATCGGCAGGCTCAGCAGTTCAACCCGCAACCACACCTTGCTATGTCGGCACTGCCACAGACTGGCACTAGCCATTCTGTGTGCAAGCTCGCTCACTCGCTCGCCTCCGTGGTGCACCATGAACAGTGCATGGACATGAACTGAGGAGCTAGCAATCTGAGGCAGCCAAACTACTCAGCGCTGGCACTGCTGGCTTCCCGGCTAGCGGTACCAACGCCATGCGAAATAAATGAATTGTAAGGTGAATCACTGTGGGAAGGGGAACAAAGGAAGCGTGCGTGCAATAGGCCCGTTCTATAGACTGGAACTGGTTGGGCGTGGATTTCTTCTCCCCAGGGGATTCTGGGGCATGTGGTTATTGGTGAAGGGGCAGAGATTTCTCACAGAAGGACCTGGGCTTACAAATCCTCCCGGAGCAGGTTCGCCACAGCTCAGCAGCAAAGCACAGATTTGCCTCCAGGAAGTCCAAGGTTCAGCCCTTGGCATCTCCAGGTAGGGCTGGGAAAGACCCTGGTTCGAAACCCCGGTGGGACACCACCAGTATCGCCAATAGAATCCGAGAACTGGAGGGGCCTTCCAGATCACCTACTCCAGCCCCCAGTGGATGCAGCTCAACATCCCTGACAGATGGGCTACACACACCTCCGTTGGAGGGCTTCCGGTGCACAGCCCTCGCTGTTGGGAAGCTTCTCCTAGCGCTCGGCCGGAACTGGCTTCCCTACACCTTCCAGTAATTGGTTCTGGTCCTGCCCTCTGGAGTAACAAAGAGCTTCTGCTCCGTCTTCCAAATGACAGCCCCTTGGATGTATTGAGACACATCCTATCTCCCCTTAATCTTCTCTTCGCCAGGCTGAGCAACCGTTTCTCACAGGACTCGGTTTCCAGACCCATCAGCATCCTGAGCATGTTCTCCACACAAGCTCCAGCCTGTCAATGTTCTCCTTGCTATGTGGCATCCAGAAGTGGAGTTTACATGGGCCGATGCAGCTTGCAGTGTTCCTAAAACTAAACTAATGCTTCCAATACCCATTTCAGACCAATGCCATAATTGACCGCAGGAGACTGATGCACCGGACTTTTCTCCATTTCGGTCCTGACTGCTGTTATCATTGCTGCTGCTACTCAGGCACACCGTCAGAACACCAGGTGCTTAAATAGTGAGACAACTGTAAAGGGAGATCCCTGCATCTATCAGCTTATAGACCAAGGGGAGGACAAAGAGGATGCAACCAAGTACCCTGGACCAGAGCATCTGTGGGACCGCCTTCTCTTGTGAAACTCTTGCAGCATTGCGCTAAGCCCTGGATGTTGGTGTGTTGCATCTGGCCTTGGGTTGAAAGAGTGCAGCTCCAGAGAAGCTCTTGAGGGGGGCTTTCCCACAGTGGGAGGGCCCAAATAAAGAACAGAGAGGGCATTGGCAAAGGGGGAGGAGTCAGAATACCAAAAAGTGTCTGTATAGTTTAATTTAACTCTCTTAGTACCAGAAACTGAACCTTAGCAGAAGCATGTTTGGACGGTGGAAATGGGAAAGATGAGCAACTGGGGGAAGGTGTGTAAGACTGGGCAAGAGGACATGGCCTTCTGGGGAATCCCAGTGGGCCAGTTGGCACGCCAAAAGGTCTGAACGTGGCCCCCAGGCCTCGGGTTCTGCACTCCTGCCATACAGATGCATCGGAGAGGAAGCCCTCCTGAACGCAATGGACCTTATTGCTGAACAGAAATGGATAGGCTAATATTCACTGTGTCACTGCATGCGGAGGAATGCTCTGTGCCACCCCCAAAAGGGCCTGCTCATTTCAGAGCCTCCTATCTCCAGAAGCCTTCGCTGTGTCTCCATTAAGGCACCACTCCCCACCGCGACTATGACCACCACTCCCCACCGCGACTACGACCACCACTCCCCACCGCGACTATGACCACCACTCCCCACTGCGACTATGACCACCACTCCCCTCTGCGACTATGACTACCACTCCCCACTGCGACTATGACCACCACTCCCCACTACCACCTCATTGGCAGAAAAAAGTCAGGGTGCACCAGATTACTCAAAATGAGGGAAAGAGGCCAGTCTTGTGTTTGCAGACATCAGCCGAATTCAAAGGAATATCTAAAGAGAGGATGGTGGGAAAACTTTAAAGTGAAGGGAGGAAAGAGAATAAAGGGAGACAAAACAAAGCAGCAGAGAGAGAGGCGCAAGAGGAAATCTCCTCGCACATTGTGGACAAAAGGTAAAGGCAGAACATTCACCCAAAGTCCAATGTAGATGCATTTTCTCTGTTGAATTTCACCCACATCTTAAAATAACTGTTCATATGTTGGGGGGAGGGGGTGCAGATGCTGCATTAAAGCACTGGATGGATAAGACAAGAATGCTGGAGATAATGTTCCATTTAATCTCAGCAGAGTAGTTATTGATAGCTCAGAAGAAGAAAGAAACAAAGGTGCCCATTGCAGCGCGATGGGCAATTAAATATTGGACACTGTCGAAAAGGTTGCAATTAAAGGAAAAACAAAATCAAGAGGAAACCATGCTCAACAATGACAACAAACAGAGAGCAGAGGATCAATGAACACGTGGGGATGTGTAATACCAAATAAATAAAAGAATCTGTCAATCCATGCATTTCACAGAGAAAATCATATACCTTCTCTATAGCCATGGGCCAAAGTGCTCCCCTGGCCAGCGCGGCCACAATCTTGCCTGTCATCCACCTGATCTGAAGTTCTGCTGTCTGGAAAAGGTCAATGTCTCAACTCCATCTCACACGCCTGCAGAGGGGACGGCGCTGCTTGGCATCAGGGACGGAGAGCATGTGGTCCACGGAGCAGTGCTCAGCAGCAACTCCCGTCACTGTTCCGCTGCAGTCCAAAACACCTGCAGGTCGCGCCTGCGGCATCCCTGCTTTGAAAGAAGAAGTGGACCGGAAGGCTGTGCCTTTAAAAAGGCTCAATGCTGGGAATGAACGGGGCAGCTATCCTGGGCGCACCTTCCCAGATCAGGCAGACCTGGACGCATCAGGCGACGAGCGGCCCTGGGAAGCAGAACTCTCGGACGATCCAATAGAAGAAGCGGAGGGGCTTGTCCCAAGGGTGCTGCCCTCCCCAGGTGTTTGGGGGGACACGGAGAACAGCCGGGATTTGCAACTGTGGGGAGGGCTGTGGGAGAAGCCTTGCAGCTGGCGGAGCCTGGCAATGCTCGTGACCCTGCCATGCAATGTTGGAGGGACGAGCCGACCAACAAGACGGGCTTGCCCATCTCCAAAAGGGCCCTCCCAGGGGGAAGGGGCACTCCAGAGGAGGATGCCCAGGAGCAAGAAATTGCTCTGCATGCCCAGAGACTCATTCTTGGCTGATCGTCCTTGCTGGAAGGGCCTTGGAGAAGAACGAGCTTTTGCCAAGGAGGGTGTGTTGATCTGGAAACACAAAGGGAGGAACCCACTCGTAACACTGGGGGTCAGTGTGACTGAGCGTCTGCCAAGGGGCCCCCCTGCAGCTTGGGCTCCCTGTACGAGCTTCTCCCCTTGCCCAGCACAACCCGCTTCTTTGCCCAGGATGGGCCGGGATGCATTTCCTGAATGCATGAAAAATTGAGAATAAAGTGCATTTAGAAGTGCCTGTTTCTGAGTAAATCATTTCAGACTATGCATCAAAATGTAATGTTTGCGGATTTGTTTTTGCAAAGAGATGGGCAAACAACACAGGACAGAAACAAATGAATCAACGAACTTTTGAAAGGTTGTCTGTTTGAGGGTTGGGGCTGTTGATTTTGTTGGAAAATTGTTGGTATGTGGGGGCAATTATAAGTGGAACTGCGGGGCACGGAGAGGGCAGTTGTAACCCTTCCCACCTCCCTTGGCTGTGATCCTAACTTTCATCCAAAAAAGGCACACTGGTCCCAAAGGAGGGATTTCCACCTGATGACAGCTTGGGAGGAAAACATACAGCCTCCGTATTCCATTAAGTCCATTCCATCTGTGTTTCATAGCATTGTCATCTGCTCAATTACAATACTGGATTTATTTCAATTCCCCCAAAGTTGCATTCATATTGGAAAGACGCCCTTGCAAAAATGTGCTTCTGCAAATCTGGCCCAAATTTGCAGTTTCACGCTTTAACCTATGAGGGGAAAGGCACATAGTTTCTGACTGTATTTTTTTCTTTTGTATTTTATACTATTATCTTAGCAAACAATTCTGGAAAATAAAGCAGTCCATTTGTCCCCAGAATCACTATTTCTCAGAACAAGCTAGCTGGCTGCAGAACCTGCAGGTGAGATGCAGAGAAATCCCAAGTCATTTGACTCCTTTATGGATTTCTCTGACATCCCTATTAATAACATACCATAAGTTCTAGGGTGACCCTGATGTATGAGCGATAAGCCTGGAAAACAGGAAGTGTCCCTGGCTAAACGGAGGCAGAACCAGGGTGGTGACTTTCCCAAGGACAAGAACTAGAAAATAGTGTAATTCCAGAAAGATGGAGTATATGGAACTCATGAAAACGAATTGGCTTTTCCTACAGATGGGAGCACTTTAAGGTTCAAGCGAGCCAAGATTCCCAAGAACTGTCCCAGAACTGAATCACCTCATTCCCAAACAGCGTTTTCTGTTGCTCTTGCCAATGATGTCTGTTAAGATGAGCCTTCACACGCAGACATTTCCCCCACAAAACACGGATTTCCAAAACGTGTGTTTCTCTTACTAGTGCATTTGGCAAACACGATCCCAGCTTTGAGAAGAGGCAAACTTTGCCCCCAAAATGTGCTCACACTGGGTGCTGGGCGCAGGGCATGCTCAGAGGCTGCAGAGCCCCCGAGCACCCCCAGTTGTGGCTCAGCTGGAAGGCACACAAAAGTCACCTCCTGATCTGGAGAGGAGGCCCCCTTCCTCCCAGGGAGGCGGCACAGGCCCCTGGGCTGGAACCCAGCACGCACGCTGCAGCTGCCCATAAAGTCTGACCTTCCAGCGCGTCGCTTAAGCCCGGCTGCTCCCTGTGATTGAGCACGAACTGCAGAGACGCAGCCTAGGCAGGGATGAGGATTTGTCTGCCGTGACAATTCCCCCAGCGCCCTTCCTTTTACCCTTCCTTGGGGCTTCTGCTGCTCTGCCGGTTCCTCGGGAACCATATTTTACGGAGGGGATGTAGAAGGACAGGTGTGTTTATAAAGGAAAGTGCCGGTGAGATCAAGGCTTGGCTTCGTCCTCACGCTCACAGGGCTCTGCCTGCAGCCGCCGGGATATTCTCTGTCCTCAACACTGTTAATCTCTTTATGACATCGCTTGGCCCTTTCACAACCGCCGATTTCTCTCTCTCCCTTTTCTTCCGCCAACCCTTATAAAGCCGTCCAGAGCCTCAAGTCGCTCAGACAGTGGCAGCCAGAGCAGAACATGGCGACAAATAAAGGAAAGCAAGGGTGGGAGAGAACATGTTGATGCCACTGAACTGAACCAGCCAGCATTTAAAATGCAGGATGCAAGCTTGACAGTCCCACAAGACTCTTCTTCTGGGAGGGAGGGAGAGGCAGGAAAGTGTTGCTAAGCTGAGTCATTAATTTTATCTTGCCTACACATTTCTGCGAGATGAAAAGCAGCAATAGAAACAGAAGGTTAATTAGGAGACAACTAGTGGTGTGCTTTATGGTTACACAGCACATGAGCAGACACGGATCCTGGGCTCAGGATCTAAAGAACCTGGACTTGCATGCTTCTTATTTAAGAAAATCTAATTTTCTAGTTCTTATGAATGAAGAAGATGTACTTCCAAGCCTTTGTCTAATGAGATCTGAGCAGCTGAGGCGGTGAAGATGTCTCTGCATATCAAGGATGGTTTCTAACAGCCATCAACGAGACTTCAGTGCCCTGCCTAGCTCTTTACACTCCACATGTAAAAGAAGAATTCATTAGAGCAGATAATCCTATCTTTCAAGGATCTCAGAGGCAAACTACCTGTTCTGTGAATCACAGAGCTTGTAGGCAAAGCTTCTGCTTCACTTCGCCTTAGAGTATTCCCATGCAGTCCCAATCCACACGCGCACACAAACAGACAAATCTATCAAATCCCGAACACAGAAGAGACAAATCCCTTCTTCAGTGGATGAACAATTTCTCACCTGCACAGAAACATTACCACTGCCCCATGCTTCCTAGCCGCTTCTACGTTCCTGATAAATTAAAGCCAAAATCAAACATAGCATCATTTGTCTACCCTGATGTTTTTGTTTCTTTCCCTTTTTTCTCAAGCAAAGAAATACTTTGTGCGGGTTCACATTTTAAACAGTCTTAGATCACACCACCATCACGGCAACCGCTGTAGAATGATGGTTCCTATGACTAAAACCAGGTCAGGCAGAATTCTGTGCATATCTAGACAGAAAAAAGTCCAACAACATCTAGTATTGCTTAGCCAGCACAGATGTCTAAACATGAATAGGACTGGCTTTCAGTTGGGAATGATCAACTAATTGTCCCAACTAAAGGCAATTTGTTGTAGAAAAGGACAATTTATTTTGAAGTAAAAATAATAAAGATGAGCTTTTGTACATATACCCATGTAGCCAGTCCCTGAATATAATTTTCCCCTTAGAAAGCTAGCTAGCTAGCAAGAAAGCAAGCAAGCATAGAAGGAAGGAAGGAAGGAAGGAAGGAAGGAAGGAAGGAAGGAAGGAAGGAAGGAGTACAAAGTCAGCCCCAGTGAACCCCATCGTCTTATTTGGGGGGGCATCATTTGGGGGGGCTGAGCTGTGGGGCCCTGAATGTTGGCCGTGAGGTCCAATCTTAGCTGCCCCTGTGAAGGCAAGAATAGGTTCGGCCTTGCAGACTTAAAAAAAGCCACAGAGAAAGGCTAACGGCAATTTATTTGCAGAATGACATTCACTCCTGATTAATACATGATAATTTATTTCTGTTTTTCCCCACTGAGTGTGCCCTTTTGTTCAGTGGTAATAGCCGCCTATTCTCCCCATTCGGCACGTGTCCGACTGAAATACAGGATGGTCCTTCCTAATATGTTAAAATACACAATAGATCACCCCACCGCAGCCTGTGTATGCGCCATCAAAATGACGAATGGGATCCAGCCAAACATGTAAATGCATTCATCCCGCATTAGTGTAAAATGAATGTATCATGGGGAATGAATGGCACATTTCATGAGGTTCCCATGGCGTGTTGCAGAAGGTGCTCTTTGGCGGGATGTCTTGCAGATGAAGCCAGCGACCAGGATGTAAGGGGGGGCACGAATGTGGCAGCTAGAGACCTCCCCCCCCACTGAAAGATTTGCCCTGGCCACCCGTCGCTTCCCAGGCTCAAACCACAGTGCTGGTCTAAACGAGAGGAGCCCGAAAGGCCTTGCAACTTGGAAATATAGGCAGAGCTATGCCAATCAGACCCTGTTTTCACAACTTTTGATAACCGGTGGCAGTGCAGGTGCCCTTCATTGTTCTTACCTGCTTTGCTGTTATTGGGATGCAGTTCCTTTTAATGAGCATATTATCATGTTTTGAACCATTTTTCAATTTATGTTGCTGTCGGGGCATTGTGTAGCATACCATAAAGAGCAAACCAGGCATAGCAATGCCTAAAGAAATAAAAATACATACATCTTGTGAATACTAACCTCCAGGCGGGATTACTGGAATGAAACTGACATGGGGCAGCGTGTGACGATGGTCTGTCAAGTAGAATTGCTTCGCAATGGAAAGGCAACGTGGCTATTTTGGACCGTGTGGTTTTCTGCTTTGTTAACAAGCCTGGCTCCCATGGTGTTTCCAGATGTGGACTTTCGGAGCCCTTCACAGTTTGGCAGCAGAGTACCTAAAGGAACTCCTGATTCCAGATGTGCTGGCCGATATCCTAATATCATGGCAGAAAAGGCCTTCTTGATGGTGGATCCCTGAGGGTTAATCTGCCACATTTTATTTTCCTAGATTTTCGGCAATCTTTATACCATGCAATCCTATGCTCAGAAGTGAGACCCACTTGAGTTCAATGGGATTTGCCATCAAGTAAACACAGAATTGCAACGTTTCTCATGTACTGATCCACAGCGATTCTCTGCCTGCTCATACACTGAGCTTCCTTAGCTTTATTTTTAAATTGTATTGCAACTGTTGGTAGTACATCTTTGACCATGAAGCCCTTGGGAGGATTCACTGAAGGGAAGGGCATAAATGCCTAAAAGAAAGCACAAATGGTTCGTTTGTAGCTCCTATATTTATTTTCCATCCTGCTAATTATGAAAAAACGAATCCTATCCAGACTTTTGCCAGAATGCTCGAGGGATCCTTTCAGGGTAAGTGGAATGGAAAGTGAGAGAAATAGCAGCAGAAATTATCCTTACATCACTTGGGTTGACCTTTTAGAAACAAGGAAGAACTAGCCCTTGACAGAGAAAGTTTTCTTGCCAAACGTTCGCTTGGTGGCATTTGCAGCCCCTGTGCCACCAGGATGGAAAAATACAATTGAAAAGACATTCGACATTTTATTTCCCCCCTTCCTGCCATCAACCCCTGAATTCCCAGATAATGGCAAAATAAGGATGATAATAATAAAAAATACCCAGCAGTAGTACATGTGGGCAATGCACGAGAAAGGCTGGGAGGAGAAGAAACAGGGAGAAGCTGGTGGGGAGAAGAGGACGAAAAGGTTATTATAAATGTGTCGGGCTTGTTTATGGCCCTTTATCAGTGAGCGAGGGAGAAAGAGAGATGCCGTTAGCACACTTTTTAAAATGGCTTGGCAGCTTGGCCCAGGAATGTAAATAAACTTTATATTCTTGAATGCTTGAATTTCTAGGCACATGCTCACAGATGTGTATGCATGATTGCCTTCGACTCGTGACTGGCCTTTGAAAGACTCGCACATAACTGGGCCATGCATACCACGAATTTCTGATGCCCTGCCAGGTTTTTTGGGGGGATTGGTGGGTTGAAGAAGCATTTCGGCTAAATATTGCATTCCAAATCCTGCACTAACTCCCCTATAAAATTACGTTGCTGAGGTTGCTTTCACTGCAAGAGAGGTGGAGGGTTCACGTGGGTGGCTAAAAGCACAATTCTAGGTGAGTGCAATCAGAAGCAAACCCCACCGAATCCAACGACTTTTACGGTCAGGCAATTCAGCCTAAGATCTCAGCACTGCATCAACTTGCAAAACTATCTGAATTTTTATGCTATTTTAATGATCTCATGCCTAATGATCTTCAGTCTCACAGACTGAGCGTAGATTTTTGAGAAGCAAGCCATCTGCATTCCCCAGTGAGCCATTTTTAAGCCAAGTCAGAGGAGAATATACAGAAGAACATGAGACCCTGGAAGGTTCAGACATGAACATAAAAACCATCAGGGCCAATCCAACTGACCCCAGGCCCCGATGCCCATTCTGTCTGCTCCTCCTCTCTCTGCTTGTTGTTTCTTGGTTTCTAAAGACCAAATTTACCACGGTGAAATACCACGAGTGGGTTCAGAGACACACAGGCCAACAATGCTGAAAAACCGCTGTGGTCGGGCACATCGTCCAAACTCAGCCTCTTTGTCTTGTGCTTGCATCGCAACGTTGCAAAGAGACTGCAAGCAGTTCACAGTGGATTTACAGCCTCGCACAGAAAAGACCTCATTAGCAAGAAGTGGATTTAGGACAAACAAAAGAAGGCACTCCCTTGTCCCCCAAAACATGACATAATCTGTTGAATTTACTGACAGAAGAGCTGGCGGCAGCCACACACTTAGATGGCATTAAAGGCTTATTAGACAAATTCATGGGGCAAAGATTCATCAAGGGAATGTAGCCCTGACGGCTGAAGAAGGTACCCGTGTCCAAAAGCAGAACGCTACCAAGCACTAATCACTGTAGAATAACTGGGACTCTGCTTGACTGAGGAGCAGAATAAAAAAGGCTTCAAAAATCAATAAATCATTAGCACTAGGAGACCTTTGAATCCTACTGAGGGGGACTGGATCTCCACATGGCTTACTCCAAATGTGGCTGCACTGCAAAGCCAGATAAAGATGCTACAGTTCCTCTAGGCTTATACTGATTTATTATTTATTTACTTAAAACTCTTGTAGACAGTCCCATTACTGAAGTCTCAGGACGGTTTTGCAATACAAAATGTAAATAATGAAACAGTGCCTCCTAAAAAGTCAACTAACAATCAAATCCCAATTATAAAACAGTCAGGTCTTAAAACATTGGGAAAATAAAAAGGGGTTGGCCTGGTGCAGAAAAGAATAAAGTGACGGCGCCAAACAAAACTCTCTAGGAAATGAATTCCACAATCAGGGTGCCACTGCAGAGAAGGCCCCGCTCTGGGTATCCACCCTTCTAATCTCCTTCAAGGAGGGCACCTGGGGAAAGGCCTCTTCCCCAGATCTTAAGGGACAGGCAGGCACATATGGAAGGAGATGCTCCTCCAGGTAACCCGCTTGAGCCACCTTGGGTCCAAACTCAAAGGCCAGGGCACAGTGTGTTGACATGCAAAAGGAATGGATAAAAATATCAGAGGATTCTCTGCCAGGAAGGTTTATGGAATCAGGTGCTTACCTATAAAGCCCTAAACGGCTTGGGACCTGGGTACCTGAAGGAGCGCCTCTGTCCATACTTGCCCTCCCGCCCAATAAAACCGGTGGCAGAGGCCCTTCTCTGGGAACCCTCCGTGAAGGAAATTAGGAGGGTGAGCACCTGGAGGAGGGCCTTCTCTGCGGTGGCGCCCCATCTGTGGAACGCACTCCCCAGAGAGGTCCGCCTGGCACCGTCGTTATTTGTTTTTCAGCGTCAGGCCAAGACCTTTTTATTTAAATGTTATTTTAATTGATTGTTAAAGTATTTATTGCTTTTATCTACCTCTGGGATGTTTCCAATTCTGTCTATTTTTGTATACCGTTATTTATTTGTTGGAAGCCGCCCCAAGGCTTATGCGAATGGGGCGGCATACAAGCACTCCAAATAAATAAATAAAAATAAATCTATTGCTTCCCATAGCCACCAGGAACTTTAAAGCAGCTGCCTGTGGTGCTGAGCAGTTGGTGTTGTGTTCAGCACCATGGACAATTCCTTCAAGGGTCCCGCTGCCCTTGCAGGCAGCCGCTTTGGGTTGTTGATGGCCGGGGGGGGGGGGGGGTGCAGCTGAACCACACTCCAAGAAGCCAAGCAGAGGGGGGAGGCCTGAAAAAATACCCTTTCCCTGTGTATTTTTCACCTGTCTGTTCAACAACACACTCACAACACTTGCTGAAGGCGAGTCAGCTTCTGCCCGAGCTGGTCTTTCATATGTGCGCCCTACGACCCAAGGAGCCAGGCTGTGCATGATTACTATGCCTGGTTATAACATCCTGCACGATTATGGGCCGTGCAAAAGAGGTCGTGCCGATGACTTTACCAAAAACGAGGCTTCCCACCTTTCTCAGTGGAGCAGCTCAGTAAACGGTTTGTAAGTAAAGAGATGCGCAGAAGCGCTTGGGTGCCCAATTCCAGTAGAGGCAGTCTCTCTCTTTTCATGCCGAGTGGAAAAGCTCAGGAGACGTGAAGAACAAGAGCCGCCGAGATAAAATAAAGCATCATGACATGTGGGAGGGAAAATCGACAAAGGCACAGTGACCCAGACTCAAGCAGAGGGGGAGAACTGCTCTCTTTTAGGATTAATTTTGGAGGCTGTTTACAGAACATCGCTCCTTTGGGGAATAAAGCAGCCTGCCCCATGTTTTTCAAAGAGATGCTGAACAACTCTTTCTCTGCATGTGTCTCTGTCACTCCTGAAAAAGTTCACTAAATTTGAATTACCGGCAGCAGACGCTGAGAATGGACTCTGGATGCTCAATGAATTGGAGGAGGCGGCATTGGGCGGTTTTCCTGGCAGACCAAGTACATGCACGTCCCTGGCTCCACAACATACCTATTACATCTTAGGGATGGACGGATCCATCTCTTTCCGCCCCGTGTAGGCGTGAGAGCTGGGGAACACAACCTGCAATGCAACACTTACTGTCTACTCTGGGTCACATCTGGCAAAGCTAGAGTAGCGTCCGGGCTTTGGGTAGCACATTGCAGGAGGCGCTTGGAGACGTTCATTGTTGCCTTCAGACAACTAGAGAGCCTGGTTTACCAGAAAGTACCCCTGAAGGATGCTGAGCAGAGTTCGTAAAGAACCAGACTCTGTTTCTTCAGCCCCTAGGCTGTGGAGGGATGGGAGAAGCTGCCAGGAGGTTATCTTCAGAGTCAAATGCTGCAGGAGAAGTGACTTCTTCATATTTTTAATTACCCAAACCAGGTGTTTGTTTGCAATAGGACTATTATTCTTCATTGTATTTTAGCTCTTAATTTTTGGTTGTAAAATGTTCGTATTTTTGAGAAGAATTTCAGTGCCATTTCACTCCATTTTATTGTACTGATTTGTGAATGGCTGTAAACGACCCAGAGAGCTTCAGCTATTGGGTGGTATAAAAATGAGATGAATGAATGGAGAGTGGGCGAGACTGAGGGCTTTTTGTCACTCGCTCCAAGTCCTCTTCTGTGTAATGCAGAGCCGCAAACATGACCATTTTCTAGGCTGTTCCTATTTCACATCTGTTTGTTCATAAGTTCATTCCATCCCCACTTCCACATTACTCTGTAAGTGTTCAAAAATCAGCAAAAAATCATATTTAAATAGTTTGGGGTTTTTTTCTCACCAAATACATATTTATAAACCTAATTTACCTCGACGCACAGATTTTAAGTGCATTTTATCCTAAAACAAGCACTTTGAAATGTAATTTGGGATATTTTAAAGCCAAAAATAAACAATCTGAAGTATTACAGAATCTGAAGGATACTTATGTTCCAGTTTGCGCATTAAAAAAGATCAAATTCTCAAGCACCCCTATTTTATGTTCCATTGTTAATTTCTTTGGAGAGTTTTAGCGTGTCCTTTTGGCCAGGAATTCTGGCAAACGAATGAACGGGAACACGATGAAATCAATCCTTTGTTTCCATCGCCAGAGGACACTATGCAGAGCTGAAGTCTCATCGGGGGAAGTATTTCCACCCTGGCCCTCCAGTCCAGCCCTGCCACCCACTTCGGGAATCTCCATGGTAGGTCAGGGGAGGAAAGAGAAGAGTGAGCAGGACATGAAGGGGAGACGAGGTCATGGATCTGCTGAACTGCCAAGCCTCCAGCCCCCGCCATGCAGGTGACCTGCAGAGATGGAGGGGCTACAGAAGCTTTTGCCACTCCTCCTGACCTGCCTGGATCGGCCTGCAAGGCAGGGGCTCTGGCTGTGAGCTAGATCCCCTCCAGAGACGGGAATGGTAGAAGGAACCCAGCAAGCAGGGTGAGGAGGAGATCGCCAGGGGGTGCGGTGGGTTGCAATGGGTTCCAAAAATATGGTATATATTCAGGCAAGCAGCTAAAGGGTTAAGGTTTGGGTAAAGTCCCAGACATGTTTGTTCTGGTTTTTTTCCATCGTTACTGATTGTTAGGGGTGGGAGAGCTTGTAATTTTCCAGCTTGCCTAAATTCTCACCAAAAAAAATACAAAACCCCAATTCTGTTTCTTCCTATGTCCTTTGGTGCTCATCTTCCATTCTTTGAATTGAAAAAATGTGCATTTTTGTTTCTCTGCTTTCAAAACAGCCCACTTGCCCCCCCCCCCCCATTTAAGGAAGGAAGGAAGGAAGGACGGAAGGACGGAAGGAAGGAAGGAAGGTTGAACCATGGCTAAGTTCCCATCTCCAGAATGCCCCATATACACATTAGGGCCCATAGGGGAAGATGCAAGGACCATTTTTTCCCCTATGGGGCTAGAACCAACTCAGAGGTGGCAGCTTTGAGATGAAGAATTGGTAGAGATGGGGGCTCCAGCGTCCCTCCCTCCTGCAGCAGATTACTGCCCAAAACTGCGCCTTAGCAAGGTCCGAAGTCCCTCCCGTATCCCAAGCAAATGCCACACAGAATGCCCTTCCAACCTGATATTCCCAACAGGTTAAAGCAAAGCCAAAGGAAGAATCATTTGCCTGTGCTGATTTTCTGAAAGGGAAGAAACACTGTGGGCATGCTCAGTTTTGCATTTTCAACTCAGCAAAATCACAGCAGGACTGGGAACGCAGGAGCAGAGTAAATCGTTAAAAGTAAAAATAAAGCGTTGTGTCTGTAACTGTGTGCCTGCGTGGCTCTCCAAGCATTAAGCATCAAATGTTCAAGGAGGGGGAAGGGGGGGAGAAAGAACTGCTGGCCCCACCATCTGCATTTAATTTATAATTTATCCACCCCATCATCTGCTTTTTATTTATTCATCTATCCATCCATCCCCATCACCAGCGACTCTTCCAGTGGATATTTGGCCCCCACGTCAACTCGGTGGAGTCCTGGAATTTGGATCAACAGCATGGAAACCGCCTTACCGCCAGGGAGAGAAGGGACTGATGCTGCATCCTGACATTACAGAGTACCACGTGCTCTCTGCCCACCTGGCCAAGTTGATCTCCCGGGAAGAAAAGAATGACAACGCAACCTTGAGCTTCAACAGAGAATGCAGCGCTGGTCTCACCATGGGCGCTCAAAGCAGCAGAAAAGCAAGGAGTAGAATCTCTCCTGTCAAGTTTGTCGTTGATAATGGCCCATGAAACATTTAAATAATGCCATCATTGTGATGCATGTTCTTCCCGGAGTCACCAATTTCCAATCCAAGGTGCCAGGCTGCTGGCGGGATGCTACATTTCGATGCAGATCGCTCATATTTACTCCAAAGATCACGAGCAATCCACAGGCAAAGAGGTGATGCCACGAGTAAGTGGCAATTGCAGGTGGCAGAAACTCCACTGCAATTCATGCATCACACAAATGGTTGTGTATATTAAAGCAATGAGGACAAGGCGTATTGATTTAGCGCAAACACCAAGTGTCCCAGGTGCTAAAACCTGGGGAAACGGAGACTGCAGCAGGCAGAATAACAACACAACGAAAATGATAAAAGGATATGAGAGTTGGGAAAGACACGCAGGACGGACCATAAATTCTAATAATCCATATTTCTCGAAAGCTGCAGCTATTGACTCCAAAACAAAAGAGCAAGCATTGTAATGTAACAAATGTCAAATGGGATAGCAACAGGAATTCAATTTGCTCTGGCCATATATCAACTTGAAACTTAATGTAATGGCACATAGTTAAGCTTGCACCCTCCCTTAATAGCTATTACCAGGCTTTGGGTGGGTTGTTTTTTCCATCAGTATAAAGCAGTGAGTAATTGGCGTTGCAACGCCGGCCTCAAAACTGATGCGGGGGAGCGGGTGGGGGGGGGGAGCCCATTTGCCTAGAAGGACAAATGGGGAGCCAGATCAGGCCAAACGGGTCGGTGGGAGGTGTTGCTCAGGGACGCATGATCCAAAGATCCCAAGAAACTATGCACAGGATTGGTTGGGCCACAGCCCCGCGACGGGGGGGGGGGGGTCAACTGGTTCCTACGCAGAATGTGGGTGCTCAGTCCCTCAGCTAGGGCTGGCAGAGTCTGCCTGAAGTCCTGAAGGCTGCTGCTGCCAACCCGGGTCAACAACATTGGGCTAGAGGGACCCATAAGTCAGCTTTGGGAGTACAGCCTTTATTTACTGAAAGGACAGCGTGGAATGGATCCGAAGGGGTTTCTTTGGCAGCAGGCATTGCAGCGAAGGGGCTGAAAGGGGTGAGTTGCTTAGTAACATCGCAGAGTTGGAAGAAAGAGGACGAGTTGAACAAACACCCTTTTCTACAAAATCATTGCCAGAATGTTTGCCATACGGGGATGCCGCACAAATACACGGTGTCAGAAAAAACCTGTTTCTTCTTCCAGGGATGAGACTCTTCCTAATCGCACCATCTGATTCCATCTCCCCTCAAACTGCATTGCAACCCAACCCCAAGGCAACCAGGCAGCCTTCCTGCAAGGGCGAGCTCCAAAATGTGCCGCGATGTGCAGTCAGCCAGCCCAGGGCAGAGGGATACAGATTTTCCTATTCCTAACCTGGATCACATCCTAGAGGGGAATAGCGGTACAGCGCCACTGAGTACGTATACATGAGCAAGATAGCTTTGGAAGGTATCAATACTCTTCCGGTTTCTCTTCACTGATCAGGGGTTTGACTTTCCCATTCATAGTGTAATTCGGTGCAGCTCGCATCTATTTGTAGGGAAGGTGAAGTTTCAGGTTAGGAAAAATTGCATACCCTGCTTGTCCAAGGCTGTGGAAACAGTCTAGACTGATGAGACATAATGGAGAAGAGAAACCAGAACCGTGGAACAGTAGGGTTGGAAGGGGCCATGAAGGCCATCAGGTCCACCCCCTGCTGTTGCAGGACACCGAGTCACACCCTCCCACTCAGGTGGCTGCCCGGTTTCTTTTTCAATGTCTCCAGTGTGGGAGAGCCCCCCACCTCTCTGGGCAGCTGGTCCCACTGCCATATTGCTCTGACAGTGAAGAAAGCTCTCCTGATATCTAGCCTGAACCCAGGTCGTCGCTGCTTGAGTTGATCATTCCATGCCCTATATTCTTTACACTTTACAAACATTTTAATTTAAGGTTATAATTTAATGTTTGTATTTTAATTTAATATATTTGTATTTTAACTTAATGTTGTAAGCCGCCCCGAGGCTTCGGCGAATGGGGCGGCACAAAAATGTCTTAATAAATTAATAAATAAATAAATAAATAAAATATTCTGGCATCAGTGAGAAGAGCTCTTGGACTTCCTTCCTGACAGCCTGCATAGATAGCAGGAGCTCCCATGAGCAGGTTGATGTTTCAGGTTAGGTTTAGCAATAGGAAGCACCGGGAGCTTGCAAATGTTCTCCAGGTAGGGTAAAGTCCTAGGTTAGGGGTGAAGGGTGTTTGATCAACCGTTAGGCTAGTTCCTAGTCCCTGGCCATGCACGGGCACCCAAGTTTTGCCAACCCTAGCCAGACACTTGATCCCACCCGTAAACCCCTGGCAAATTCCATCTACCTCCAAAGGAAACTTGCACGAAAGAAATGCTTTTGCCTGCATAAGGCGTAGCAGCAGCATCCGAGGTACCCGAATGCCTTCAGCAGCTTGAACATTGGCAGCCTCTGACGCTGCCCTTCCTCCAAGGTGTCTCGAGCTCTTGCTATGAACATGTGTGGATAAATCCTAAAGCGAATTTCCATGGCAGATGGAAGCTTGACCGAATGATTAACTTTTCCACAGCTAGCCATACCTTTCCTTTACCAAGCTGTTTCATCCGCTTCCAGTATCTCCCATGGATGCCTGTAAGGGCTCAGCCCAGCTTGACAGGGCCGTGGATTGACAGCCACCTGGAAAGGGCCCGAATCTCTGCTTATGGCCCCATAAAGTTTTTAATGTCTTGCATTTAACCTTGCGTCTCCGCACCCTCTGCATTAAATATATTACATTTGATTTTCAATGCCACAGTGGCTGCGAGCAGGAATATTTAAGTCTGAGAAATAAGAAGTGATGATGGTTTCCAGGGAGAGGGATTAAGCATGGCCCACGGAAAACGGCTGGCTTCCAGAGTCCAACACCGCTGATGCTCAGCATGAGATGTGCACCAGCCCTCATTTCCTCGGGGGTCAAATCTGCTGTGGAAACAGCGTGCATTAGTTAACTGAAGTACTGCAGGCACCTGACACTTGTGAGGCAAAGAAGCCAAAATGCAAATTTAGGGAAATAAGAGCAAAAGGACAGGAGCGGGAAGCTGCAGCTAATGTTGTGCAGTGACTCTCAGACAACACAATTGCAAAGGAGACTCTACAACCCGGGCATAGATGCTGGTGCCAGCGCACAAGAAGGTTCCCTCTCTTTCTTCTTCAGATCCAAGGTCCAAGGAGTCCCCAAACAGCACCCGGGGTGCAGTCCAGATCATGCTCTGATTTAGGCAAGCTTAAAAAGCACAACTGGATGTGCTTCGGTTTTGGTTTCAGTTTCTTTCTTTCAGGGTCGGCAAGCAGTAATCTTGCCAGGGCAATTCTCACACAAGACACGCAGAATTGGACTACCCACCAACGAACTAATTCTAAAAAAGATTCTGGACTGTGCAGAAATGGATAGATTGACTTCATCATTGAAGGAGAAGGAAGATACTGACTTCTATCAAACTTGGGACCCTTTTTATTATTGGCTAGAGAAATGGGACTTTGCAAAGACCTAAATATGTTTTTAAGTTATCATAAATGGAAATAGAAGGGTGTGGGGGCTGACCCAGCGGGCCCGATGTTTTTGATGATGGATGTTGTGTTTAGTTTTTTGTTTTGTTTTGTTTTTTAGAATTATAATTTCAAATAAAACTTATTTAAAAAAAGACAGGCAGAATTGGGTGGGGAGGAGAGCAAAGCTACCTGTGTGCATCACAGGGCCATCTGAAAGAGGCTCACGAGACAATTAATTAGGCCAGAGACTACAATTAGTACAGTTTAGCACCGGATGCCAGCACTCCATTCATGGAGTGACGTCCCCAAGACGCTGGGTCACCCTTCACATCTGTGTTCCAGCAAACACATCTCCGCTCAAGCAAACTTTCAGCTCCGTTGCTGCTTCATTCTATTTAACGAGTAACTGCTTTTGGTTCCCCATGTTTGCATTTTGCTCTTGCCTTGTTTGTTTTTCATGAACGCATCACAACAATTGGCTAATAATGCTATGCCTTTTCATACTTCACAAATCACTTGGAGCAGCTCTGAGTTCTCTGGAGGAGAAAAGCAGGGTAAACGATTTCTTAAATAAATACTGAGCACTGGGAAAATGCAATGTGGATGCATCCAAATGAAGATTCCCCAGGCTTGCTTCAGCCAGCCGAAAGAAGGCTTCCTACAGTGATGTTGGGAGGAAGGAGTTGAAATCATGGCCTGAATACCAGGGACATTACGGTGGGGCCACGGGCGCTGTAGTGTCCCTCCTCACTCAGCAGCTCTCTGACAAGAGGAAGCAAAGATGCAGCCTTCGTTGCTCATCACGTCAACGCAGAGCAAACGGGGTACATACTCCGACAGCTGGATAACAGCCTCTGCCGTTCCTGCCCTTCTTCACTTAGCACCATCGCCGGGCCGGCTTGCCTCCCGTTCCCTTTAAACCCAGACACTCTTTAAGATGGCCAAAGGGAGCAAAGCCAACCTCCCCTTCCCTCGTGCCTCCTTCCTCCTCTCCCCGCCCTTCGTTAGCGTCTCTTAATCAAAGTGACAATCGCATAGCTTCTCGCTTTGATGTGGGATTTAAACTTGCGCCTTCAGCAGTCTTCTGTGGCTGCACACACACACGTGCACACGGGATTGCGATGTTTTCTCATCCACTTATATGCACAGGGGAGGGGAGGGGGGCCCTCTGGAAACCTCGCCTTGCCTTCCCAGTGGCAACAACTGGTGGGCTGGGAGGACCTCCAGAGAGCGACCCTTTCCCTGCTCCTGGCACAACTTGCGCTCGACAGCTGGCTGCTAATTCTCCGGTGCTGAAGACCTTCCCGTGCGACTGCAGGGGGACGTCTGCTCAGCCCTTCTGGCCTGATTTCATTAATTTATTTAGGCCGGGCTCCCTCTCTCTCCCAGAGGCTTGGAGCATGTAACAGGATTTGGGCACATCCAGTTGGCAGCTTCATGCATCCTCCTAGATCCCGAGGCCAGAGGAGACGTGGCAGGTAACCACGCTGGCCACTTCCGTATCTGCCCCAGACATCCACAAAGCGGGGCGGAAATCTTTTTCGAGCGAGAAGCAGGCCTGGCATCCAAACCCTTCCTTGCTTTAGCAGAGGGCTGCCCCAGACTTTCCTCCTAGCCAGCACTCCACAGACAAGGTGGGGAAGAGGAGAGGGCTTCTTTCCCTTGCCAGTGTGGACAGTGTGTCCTAGTGATTAGACAGCTGGCCTGGGACTTGGGAGACCTAGGTTCTAGTCCCCCCTCAAGCTCACAGACTTGCAGTGTGACCTACCTCACAGGGCTGTTGTTGGGGGGGATAAAGAACTTTGGAAGTTGCCTTGAGTTGAAGGGGGTAAAGGTGATGTAAATATGTCATTTAATAATAATGCTTCATACCTGCCTCTTTATTTTATTTATTTTTTCGAGTGAGAATTAGCCTCCGTTTGAAGGGCAGTAAGTTTAACACAGGGGATATTGGTAAGTACCAGGCTGACTATTTTGGATGTTGTCTCTGGCCCTCGTGGGAACTAATCTATTACTATTCTCACTGCATTTGTGGAATCCTTGTTCCATCCTCCCACCGAGTTACTAAAAACAGGGAACTCTCATTTCACCATCATCAAGTTCACTCCCTTGCTGAACTTCTTCCTTAACGATCAGAGTCTTTAAAACAGAGACAAAGTGAGCCAGGCTGTTCCAGCAGGGAGGGAGGGGGGGAGAAACATCAAATATCAAGCGTAGACAGCAGAGCGATCCCCTAGGTAACACAGATTAAAGTTGCAGACTCGGTAAGCACCAGAAATTAAATGCAATGAGCAAATGACATGCAAAATACATATTTACACAGCCCAGAAAGAACAGTAGAAATAAATTCCAGCAGAAATAATTGAAACATCTTATCAGTGAGGAAATGAAAAGTACTATTAGCATATATTCTGTTGCAACAAAAATATTCACCCAGGCCGATTCTTGTGCTCGTGCTCGTGCTCGTGCTCTCTCTCTCTCTCTCTCTCTCTCTCTCTCTCTCTCTCTCTCTCTCTCTCTCACACACACACACACACACACACACACACACACACACACACACCTGCCATCCAGGAAGGCACTTTTTCTCCTCCATTGGCTACCTCTTCACTAGCCCAGCTCATCGCCTCTCCCAATTCTTAGAGAAAATTAACCACTTGAGAGAGAAAAGGGGACCTGATCCATGGCAAAATGAGACTCTCTGCAAGGCAGGGGGATGATTCCCACCCCTCCTTGATTGATTATTTATTTATTTGGAGTTTTTATATGCCGTCCCATCGCTTAACGCCTCGGGACGGCTTACATAAACAAACATAAATAGACATACATAGCACCCAATACAAATACAAAAAATATAAATTACACCAATTAAAAACCCCGATTCATTCTGGCTGGAAATTAAAACCTATGGGTAACATTAAATGTTGTTAAAATGCTGTTTAAATAAAAAGATCTTATCCTGGCACCGAAAAACAAATAACGATGGCGCCAGGCAGACCTCTCTGATGAAGCCATGGGTGCATAACCACATCTATAAGAATATCTGCCGTGTTTATCAATGCTTGTGAGCATATTGCAAAGGTGAACACATGAGGGGAAATGCAAAGAAAGAAACCGAAAGAATTGAACAGAAACTTCCTCTGAACTGTCGAGAAATGGGGTTTTTTTTAAGTGCTGCACTGAGCTATGCATTTTTAAATTGCCACTTCTTTTTATTGCATTTATTTATTAGTGAACACTGTCTTGGTAATATATTATATAAAATATTGGAAATAATATGCGGGACAGGGCCACCTCAGTGTTGGCCCCCACCTCTGTGGGAATTCATCAGGTTCCCGGCCGGTTTTAGATAAGTAGCTTCAGTTTTGAAGACTTCTCTGCTCTGCAAGGCTTTTTATGGTTAGTTGAAGTGTTTCATCCCAGCTGTTGCACATTTATTTTTCAATAAATTACTGATGCATTCTCAATCATTTGCTGCCGTTTTTATTACTGTGTTCTGTAAACTGCCTTGGAAAACATATTGTGAGAGGTGGCATATAAAATGTATAAGCATTATTAATAATAATAATAATAATGGTAAGGAGGGATACTGCCCAGGCTTTCCCATCCATCCGTGTGGGAAGTGTCTCTTCCCAACGAACAGACTTATTTTTTTAAAGCTTTTCACACTGTTCTTCACTAAAAAGTCCCAGGATGGCAGTACAAAGAAATAAAAGTACAGCATAAAAGGTTAAAGGTAGAGGTTTCCCCTTGACGTGAAGTCCAGTCATGCCTGACTCTCGGGGGCGCTGCTCATCTCCATTTCCTGGCCGAGGGAGCCAGCGCTTGTCCGCAGACAGTCTCCGTGGCCACGTGGCCGGCATGGCTAGACACCGAAATGCACGGGACGCTGTGACCTGCCCACCGAAGTGGTACCTTTTCATCTGCCTGCATTTGCATCAGACAAAATTCAAATAAAACCCCTTCTTAAAACACTTGAACACTTGAAATATAGGGAAAATAAAAAGCTTCCGCCCTGGCGCTGGAATGAAAAAGTGCTGGTGCCAGGCACAACTCTCTGAGGAGTGTGTTCCAGAAACGGGGTGCCACCACTAGGAAGGCCCTTCTCTGGGTAGCCACTCTTTCGAAGTCCCTCAAGCAGGGCCCCCAAAGAAGGACCTCCAACCCAGACCTTAGGGGGCAGACAGGTATATATGGCACTCCCTCATTTAGGTTCTAGACCTGACTGCCTGACTTAACGCTGGCTCCCAGACTACCTTCTCCGCACTGTGTTTTTTCTTCAAGTTTTTTGGGTTTTCCTGGAGGATTGCTTCAGGCGCACGCTCCCAAGCTCTTTGGGAGGAGGACAGGATTCAGTTTCAGTCCAGAGTAGACTGCAGCTAGGACCTTTCTCTACACCCCAGGATATAGTAGCAAAGAGACCTCTCCTGTACATTTCACCCCTTCCCCTCTTAAAAACCGCAGAGCAGCAATGCCCGCAGATGTCTGCATCTTCAGAAACTTTCCACCTACAGGACACTTGACATTTTTACTTCCTCAGGTGCGTTCTGGAGTTTTAGACAAGCAGGTCCATTCAAGCTCCTCCTTCCTCATAGCACCAACCAAGCGTGCAAATGTTTCACAAAATGCAGAGCAAACCATGAACTGGAAAAGCAAATCGCAGAGAGATGCCCAGCAGAGCTCTTCTCCAAAAGCAGAAAAATAGGCTCAAAAGCAGACCGGAGTGGCCATCCGCAAGACGACCATCCCGGACAGAGTGAATTTCTCCATTTCTCTTCCTCCTGCACTCCAGCTTGATAACTGTCAAGCCATTCCTTGCCCAAATAGTAAGAAACGTGGGGATGTTGGCATGGAAATGAGGCCCAAATTAAATTCTGAGCCACGTGCGCTGGTCGTATTAAATAAGCTCAGCTATTCCCAGCACAAAATGGGCCTTGTTCTTCCCACCTTCTTGATGTGCTAAAGGTATGGAACCGTCCATTGAAAAGTCAGAAACTTTAATTCAGCACTAACACTTGGGGTTCATATCCAGAGAGTTAACACACAAGGCTTGAAGCCTAGATAAACAGGCCTGTTCGTCTCCCACGCCTGATTTTTTTTTCTTTTTGCCCCATCGTAGGTTTTTCTTGTCTCAGATGCAAAGTTCGCTCAATAAGCATGATCGAGGTATATTAAAGTCGGAGTGGTTAATAGCAGCTATCCCGAACCTGGTAGAATTGATATTTGCATGACTCTTGCAGTCGAAACCAAAATCTACTTCCCTTTGATTTCTACTTCCCATTTTGTCCACTGGGGCAACAGAAAGCAACCCTGCTCCCTCTTCTTGTATTCGTCTCGCCTTTCAGATATTTGAAAGCCAGTGTCATGCCTTCCCGTCATGTCTGTTGTCCCAAACCAAATGTAAGAAAATAAGAACATAAGAAAATCAGTGCTGGAGCAAAGTCAAGGTCCATCCAATCCAACACGCCGTACACACGGTGGCCGGCCAGCTGCCCAAGGGATCCCTCTGGCAGGATGGGTGCAAGACCTCCTCCTGCCCAAGCTCCTCAGCAACTGGAGTATGCAGGCAGGCCACCTCCTGTAAAGGAGGCAGCCCATGGCCAGCCAGGCTGGTAGCCACGGACCACCTCCCCGCTTGTGAATCTGTCCAGTCCCGATTCCGAGCCATCCAGATTGGCGGCCATCGCCCCTTCCCATGACAGCCAGTTCCACAGTTTAACTGTGGGAAGACCTTCCATCTCTCCACCCTAAACCGTCCACCAATCAGCTTCACAGGAGGACCCCGGGTTCAAGTTTTATGGGAGAAGAGAAAGAGGTCTCCTCTCCCCTTTCTCCACACCGTGTATTATTTTACATGTATTATTTTAAATGCTTCTATCGCCGTTTTTCCCTAAGCTGAACTGTCCCAGCTGCTGTGGTCGTTCCTCACGGGGGGCTTGCTCCAGCTCATCGTCCTGTTCCTGCTCATTTTTCTTGCCCCGCTCTGTACTTTTTCCAACTCAATCATGTCCTTTTTCAGGTAAGACAAGCAGAACTGAACACATATTCCTAATGTGATCACATCAAAGCTTTGTTGAAGGGAATTAAGATTTTTGGCAGCTCTATTTTCTGTTCCATTCCACACAAATACCCGCGTGTGTATTTGTGTCCTTCTGCTGGACTTGCCCTCCCAAAGCAGCAGACTTGCCTCCGTTTGCACGGCTCAGGCTAAGACAACTGGTGTGCCAGTTTCGATGCGTCCGTCCCATGCAGCTCCTCAGCACGCTGCAATGCTCAGATTTGACGAGGCCTGGAGCACCGAGCAAAACGGTTCTGAAAGCCCTCTTTAAAACACCATGTTTTAAAGTTCTTTTTAAAAATGTTTTGTGCGTACTTTCTGTTCTTGTTCCTCCTTTTCTTTCCCTTTCTGTACATGAAAGCTTGGGTCTATAACCGCATGAGCTCCACTAGCACTCGAAAAAGATAAAAACACATGAAAGTACAGAGGGAAAAGGGCCCGAGGCCAGAACAGTCTGGACTCTGTACCCGATGCGGAGCAACGGAGCACATCCTGTGCTCAGAGGACCAACCAGCAGAAGCTTTCTGGCAGCACGTTGAACCCCACGCCTGGAAAGGGCAGCCCTGACCCCCAGCTCGCTGTTTTCCCCACCTGGCCCAAACCCTTCCCTATCGCCTTTCCTCGGACTGCTGATCGCTCTTTCCTGGCTTCCTCCCCATCCTAAAAGGTAGAAACGCCTCTCCTGAGATACAGGCAGTAAGACCCTTACGCAAAACCGGACGAGTACGCTGGTGGCTGGGCCCCTTTTGCCACTGGTTCCAAGTGCCTGCCACGTAGCTCCGAAGCCCATGCTCCAAAGCTGCATTTAGCCCCCGGGCTGGAAAAAGGTTTAACAGCCTTGCCTTATGAGTGAGGCCCTCGGTGTCACACGCTCCCCTGGGATGCCGCTCAGCTTTCCTGGAGCTTGTTCTGTCGGAAATCCTCTCCCGCACCCATCTCCTTCCAGCCTGGCCTGCTGCAGACCCAGCCGGATCCCTTGATGGTGGAATCCAGTGACTGCACTCCAGAACAGCCCTGCAATCCCAGACGGGGGGGTGGGGGGGGAGGGAAATTCAAAAGGAACTCTCCCACCACCCATCACCTGGAGCATTAACAACCTGCAAGGATGGGCATTCGACTCCCTGAAGCATTTACATAATTACTCGTGCTAATGGCGCCACGGCATCCTTCGCTCTCCCTGCTTCTCCTCACGGAGAAAAAAGGATTGGGAAATCAGAGAATCGCGAGAAAGCAACAAGCAGGGGTGCGGAGTGGATCTCCAAACAGAGAAGGGCATCCACATGGGAACCGGGGCACTTATCCAGCGATGTCCCCGAGCCACAGCCTCGGGTCCTGCCCACCCCCTGCAGGGCTCCTGCACTTCTCTGAAGAGGATTATAGCCACTGCTTAATACATTTGGTGGAGGAGGAGGTGCTCAGGAGGACCAGCCGGAAGGACCAGGTGGGGAGGGCTCCACCTCCCTCTGCCCTACATCTGCGGCACTGCCCCCAGCACGGCAGTGCCTCTGCCCCTGTGCAGAGCAGCAGTTCTGCCCACACAGGGCCCCGGTGCAAAGGAGCCGGGGGCAGGCAACGGGAAGCTGCTGTGTCCGGGACCCGGAATGGCAGCTGCCAGGCAGAGTGGGCAGCCATGGGCCAAAGACCTGTTGCAGCAGCTCTTTTCAGCCAGTGCACACGCTCTGCGGGGCAACGGGGTCAAGCGCCCTGCTGCCCACGCAGCCGGTGGCACGGCTGTGGGCATCGGGCATTGCTGCCCCCTTGTGGCCGCACGGAGAGGAAGCCCTGGGCACAGCCAGGGTCTGCAGGCAGAGCAAACTCGGCGAGCTCCGCAGAAGAGCCGTGGACCAGGAAAACACCAACTGGTAGCAGCCCCAGTTCCGGGATCCTGTGCTTGCACCGAAGGCTTTCACACCCCGATTTGTTGCCGTTGCTGTTTCTTAAAACACTGTTTTAAATTTCACACGGAAATGTTACGCGCTTCTACTGCATTGTATTTTTGTGCTTGACTGTACTGGATAAATTGCGGCTAACCACCCAGAAAGCTGCAGCTGTTGAGCGGTACTGAAACTAAATGCACGAAGAGAGCTGCAGCATCCCCACCCAAAGCACAGCCGGCAGCCACCGGGCCAGCTGAGGGGGGTCTCTTCATACAGATGGGCATACAGATGTTTTAAATCAATAAATACAAATAAAATGGGAGGTGCTCCATAGACATCCACAACCAGTTCCACCAGGACAAAGCTAAGGCGGGGACACAACTCCACACCCCATCGCTGTGTGGCTCTTACCTGGACGGAACTTGCCCACCTGACTGAATGGTGCAGAGCTCAGCCCTTTGATGAAGAACCAAACACTGAGCTAAGAAAACAGCACACGGTGAACAACCTGGCTCAGAGATATTCCAGCTTGCTAGGAACGCTGGCTCATAATCATACCAGGATCACGCTTGCCATTGAAGCGACGGCTTTTAACCAGATTTGCCCCATTCCAAGTTGTCAGTGCAAAATTCCCCCTCCATCTTTGATGCAATTTTCTAGAAGAATGCTTAGAAGTGCAGAGACTGGCTGGTACTTTTCTCAGCTTGACGTCTCTTGGATTTAAGCTGACACTGACATCTTCTGCAGTTCCATTACAGAGATAAGTTAGCATCCCACAGTTATTGTTTGCCTCAAGCTCCGGGAAGTTTTGTCACACACGCAGGCACACATATCTTAGCATCCATAGAAACACAGACGCGCATTGATGTGGTGTCTTGCCTAAGATGTGTTTCTCTAAGAAAATATTTCTTGGCCCCCTTTCAGGGCAGGAGACCTCCCAGTGCAACCCAGAACCGTGAAATTCGGTGTGCTTTTAAAACATTAGATACAGCAATAAAAAGCAAACACTCATAAAAACACCCGCCTGAACATTTGGGCTAGGTAACACGAGCAGGCTTCAGCACAGTCGAAAGCACAGCCAAGGAAAACCTAATCAGGGACAAGGCAGAGAAAACAAGCGAGTCCTTTTCCATAAAGGCACCCCATTCCAGAGTCAATGCTATCTAATTACCCGTCCTTTTGTGAATCCTCACTCCACTGGGTGGGGTCCAATGACAGTCAATGCTTAACTAGGAACAGAAGCAAAATGGCAAGATGGGCAACTGGTGCGTTGCCCCCGAGTTTCACTAATGTGGCTTTTCTGTTTAACCCCCATTGCTGTGCCAGGGCTCAGACTAGATGGCCCGCGAGACCCCCTCTGACTCACTCTGTTTCTATGTTAGTTAGGAGCTGCCACCTTTGTAGCTCCGTGAGAGTCATCCGAGGACAAACACAGTTTGTATTTTTAGCACATTCCTGGCTGCCGCCACGCGATGCTCCCCTGACATTTACCCGTGTTCTTGTTTCTAGCGTATTCACCGCGCTCCGTTCCCCTTCCGCATTTCCCTGTGTTTGAAACCTAACGTGCATTGTATCTGTGCTTTCATCTGTGGCTGTGCTGCTTCGCCTCATGCAAAGGCTGCCATGTCCGGCTCGCCTACAATCGCTTAAATCAGGAACAAGTTTTTTTCGTTCTTCCGGCTGCCTCAATCAGTGGGTTGAATATCAGTCAATATTGCCACGGGTCTCTGAACCAAATGGGGAACTGGGCCAATCAGGGGGTCAGGCTGCCCATGCGTACATGTCCCAGTTTCTCCAGTGGGGCTGCATGGGCTTCCCAGGCCCCCGTGTCTCTTGCTACATTCAAGCCGACGGCTTGGCCCACCAGACACGTTTTCTTGCTGGGCCTTGCTCCCCTTCTGGCTCTTGCATGCATTTCTTGGGCAAGCGACTTCGTCTCTTGACAGAGCTGGAAGCAAAGCGGGCTGAACAAATTCTGCTTCTCTCAACACCCACCAAGAGCTCCTTCTTGGCTCTGGGCTGCCTTCTCTTTATCCAGGGATGATGAAGATGAGAATGTCTCCAGGCTGCCTCGCACAGCCCCAAAAGACCCAGACACCGCTCTCGACCTCTGGGGCCTTTCTCCATGCGCCACCCCCGCAGGAGGCTCAGAGGGTTGCATCTGAGGGGAGGGCCTTTTCAGTTGTGGCCCCCGATCTTTGGAACCATCTCCCTGTGGCAGCCCACCTGCTGGAAGTTTGCTCAGAACTGCCCTCTGGTGGAGCCCGCCTTTTCTTTCTTTTTCCTTGGTTACCGGCGCTCTTCTACATCCTGGATGCCTCCCCACCACAACCTGACGCCCTCTGAATTTACGTCCCATCTTATGCCGAACAGAGGATGATAGGAGTTGTAGTTCCACACAAACGGAAGGTTCCCGCTGGAGGAAGGTTTTTATTATGATTATCCGAGCCATTTTAAACCTTACCTTGGCTTTAGTCTCTGAAATGTTGCGGTGCAGCAATCCTGCCTCCCCCGGATCACAAGAAATCCCCTCCTTTACTCTGTGTTTCCCATCTGCCAGATATTTATAGCATACACACTGAAAAATCCCCCAAGTTCTAGAACCTTGTCAGCCGCTCTCTACACACGCTCAGCTCTTCTGCTTTCCAGAATGGGCATTTAAGCATCTCCCCACCACCACCCTAGAAAGTGTCAATCGCTTCATTTTCATGCACCATAGCCAACATTTCTCATGCAAATCCAATTTCATGCTGCTCTCTGTCTGTCTTAAGGTCTCCATCCTGCAAACAGCAACATCTATATAATCCTGTCAATTCTGGGAGTTAAATCCTGTGCCCAGAAAAACACAAGAATTTGCAGGGTGACTGCCTGAACATATCCTCCCCAGTAATCTGATATCAAATCCTTCCACATCTGTACATAATGCACCAAAATTCCTATACTCATCCAGCCAGCGAACATGATCAAATGCAAGCCTAAGTATACTATGCACAAGGAATCAAATAATCATAGATTAGTAGAGCAGGAAAGGTCCAAGAAGGCCTTCGGGTCCAACCCTCTGCTGAAAGCAGGCTTCCAAGTCAAAGCATCTCTGACAGATGGCTTCCCAGCTGACTGATCCACCCATTCCTGCTCAGAATAACTCACAGACAAGGTTCTGGTCTTTCACACTCTCTCCAAATGTCTGAAGGGGTGAAAGACCAAACACAATCACCGCTGCTCCAATGCCCAGAACCTTTGGTAGAAATCACAATAATGGGGACATGGCTAACGAGGAAGAAAAGTTTCCTGATGATAAGAGTTGCTCAACAGTTGGACAGACTCCCCCAAGAAGTGTCAGGTTCTCCTTCACTGGAAGGACCATCTTCTCCCACCTGTCCATTAAGACCTGGACAAGAGGTCCTTCTAAAAGAGCCGTCCCTCAAGGGTGGAAGAGGCTCCTCAGAGAGATTCAGCTGCCACCAACATCGTTCTCTTTCCAGCACCAGGCAAAAAACATTTCTCTTTACAACTGTTTAATTTATTTAATGTCAACAGTGGATATAGTTTTATTTATTTATTTATTCAATTTATATCCTGCCTTTTTCCTACAAAGGGCTCAAGGCAGCTTACCTCATCTCTCCTCCTCCATCTGATCCCCACAGCAATGACCCTGCAAGGTAGGTCGGGCTGGGAGTCTGTGACTGGCCCAAAGTCACCCAGTTGGCTCCATGGCTGAGTGGGGACTCGAACCCAGATCCTCCGAGTCCCAGTCCCGTGCTCTTCACCACGACACCACACTTAACTACTAGTTGTCCTTTTAACTCACTATATTTATTATTTTGAATGGCCACTATGACAGTGTTGTTGTTGTGTTTTCATATCCTTGTTTTTTCCTTTTTTGGAACTGTGCTTTTGATTACTGTTGTAAAGCTGCCTAGAGATCTCTGTCGGGATAGTTGGAAGCATACAGGTGCAAAAACAAAATATGGCTTATATGTTACTTATTGCTTGGATTGTTTTAACGTATTTTATTTTATTGATTCTTTTTATGTATTGATTGTGAGCTATCCCAAGATGACTTGCATGGGGGACGGCATATAAAAGGTTTAAATAAATAAATATAAGTATTTAAGCAGAACCTGGACAGCCACCCTTCTGGGACACGGTCATTGCATTCTGCACCGAGATGCTGCCTGCACAGGATACAGGCCTCCGTGACCCCCAAAGATGCGTCCGGTTCTGCGACGCCATCCTGTCCCGTTATCCCTGATGGGTCACAGATCCAGGGCATGGGCACCATGTGCTCGGATGAAGAGACACCTCCCTGGCATGAAGAAGCTGACCCAAAATACGGAGCTCCCCCAGCCCTGACAGCCATGAACCTTCTGCGTGCCGAGCGGCATCCAGCGAAACAGCCAAGCTCAAGCTGTCACCCATTCGTCAACATGACATTGAGTGACGGATCAGAACAGACGCACGGTTGACGAGCCCGGGACAGTCTGAAGGTCTGTCTCGTACCTCCTGCTGAGCTCCCTTTGCAGCATTAATCTCCCGTGACAGAGAGCCCCAGTGTGAATACGCCAGCTGTGCAATGCCAGCTCGCCAGGGCAGCGTGTGGTATGTTCGCAAACGAACTTGAAGTTCAGGGGAGGGGAAAACTCCCAGGGCAGCTCAGCTGTGCTGGGAAGAAAGTGCCTTTTTTTTTTGTTTAGTCGCAAGGCCGTGCCCGACACATCTCAACCCCATGGACAACATTCCTCCAGGATCTCCAGTCCTCCACCATCCTCCGGAGTCCACCCAAGCCCACACCCACCGCCCCAGTGACCCCATCCAGCCACCTCAACCTCTGCCATCCCCTTCTCCTTTTGCCGTCAATCATTCCCAGCATCAGGGTCTTCTCCAGGGAGTCCTTCCTTCTCGTCAGGTGGTCAAAGTATATGAGTTTCATCTTCAGTATCTGGCCTTCTAAAGAGCAGTCAGGGTTGATCTCCTCTAGGACTGACCGGTTTGATCGCCTTGCAGTCCAAGGGACTCGCAGGAGTCTCCTCCAGCACCACAATTCAAAGGCCTCAGTCCTTCGGCGCTCAGCCTTCCTTGTGGTCCAGCTGTCACAGCCATACATTGCAACTGGGAAAACCATCACTTTGAGGATATGAACTTTTGTCGGCAGGGTGATGTCTCTGCTTTTTAGCCTGCTAACCAGCTTCACATGACTATGGACGAGGTCCCTGCATGTTTCCTTGGGCAGAACCAATTCAGAGCCTGAAGACTCTTCACTACCCACAACATTGCTCTGAACGGCCCTTCTGGAAAGACAGCGCAGAGGGGAACCCTGCACATTGCCAGGGGTTTGTGGCTCTAGTCCAGTTCACGGCTCCCAGGAACGATGCGGCATGAGCAGGACGGGAGAGGAGAAAGCTGGCACGAAAGCACAAAAGTGGAACAGCCACCAGATTAAAAAAGGAAAAAAAACAAAACAGCAACAGAAGCAGAAACTGTTAGATGTAGATTGATTGATTTTCGCTGCCCTTTTGAGTTTTATTACATTTTAAGTATTGATAGCCTTTTTAATTGTATTTTAAATAGGTTGTAAGCCATCTTGACAGCTCTGGTTGGTTCGATGGTGGGGATCCTAAGCTTTTAAAATTTATTACAGGTCCACCCGTTTCCTGTTTCAGCCTTCTAAGACAGGCAAGGGAGCTGTGCAGCAGGAGCGAGCCGGGACGGTGGCCAGGAGAGCGGAAGGGGCTGCTGGCACGGCGGAACTCGCGGCAGATCCGGGGTGGTCTGAGGATCGGGCAACCACTGAGGATCAAGCACTCACCCTTCTTCTCCCCGTGCCCAGCTTCCTGGACCCAATCCCAGCTGCATGCATCGTCTCGGTTCTTCCTCCCGTTTCATATTCATTTATTTATTTAGCCTCGTCCATGAGCACGGTGCGTTCCAGAGCCCAAGAGGATGCTCCCTTGCCTTGAGCACCGGCAAACCTAATTCAACATGGGACAGAGAACCAGAGAAGGGGAGGCTGACCACGAAGGGACCGCCGATCTTGCTGCGACGTTTTATACCCTGCCTGCTTTCCTCTCGGCGGCTTCCGCAGTTCGCCTTCTCCCCATCTCTTCCAGCTGTGAGGCAAAGTAAGCTGAGGGTCGGTGAGGGGCCGAATCTGGCCAAACAAGGGCAAGAGCTGGATCTCCTGAGTCTCAGCCCAGACTCAGTGGACACACTGTTGCTTCCGCCACACGTCCTCAGGCTTAATTATAGACTGCAGGTTTGGAAAGCATCCTTCACCGCCTCCCATCATCCTTGACCATGGCCATGCTGGCGGGGCCTGATGGATGGAGACTGCAATCCAGCACATCGGGATGGTGAGCAGAACCAGACGGCCACCTTCCATCAAAGCCAGGAGCCCTCTTTCCCCTTAAGGGAACCGTTGATGCTCCCGGGGAGACATCTGAGTCCGAAGGAAAGTCACCCTCTCCCTCTTGCCCGTCTCCATACAGATCCACACACAGACAGCTGGAAGAATGCAAGGAAGACGTTGTCCTCCCGGGGTTGCCAACGGTGAAGCGAAATGCTGGCAAAACATCTGCACTGCTGCATGAAACCCCCGTTTGCTCCTCCGAGGCCGCCCATCGCCAAGGCGTGACTGCCATGTCCCAAGGCGCCGCAATTATCCACCGGCTGTTCCCCTCGTTCCCTCTCGGAGGACTGACAACATTCATCCGTGCCTGGCCCACTGACTCCCTTTGATTTACACTTCAAATATTTCCTGAGCGTTCTGTATCTCCATCTTCCCTTGTGACACAGATACCCTCTGCGTGTGCTTTCGCTCACTCTCAACACATCCATGAATCACCATAGAATAATAAGCTCATTTATGAGCGGCAGGCAAACCCAGAGGAGCAAAGAGCAGGCTAAATTGCTACAAAGCCCTCTAAAGCCGATTTGGACCTTCCACGCGGTTTCCCATTATGATTCCTTCCTCTTTGCTCCTGTGCCGCAGCTGGCCACCCCGCCGACAGGAGGATGGTAACGCGGCCTGTTCCAACGCCCTGCCAGCATCAACTGACATGCTGATGAGAACGGGGGCCATCGTCCCAAGCTGATAATTGAACCTAGAATCGCAAAGGCTGCAGGGTGACGGCCGTGAGCCATCAATTTCAACCACCTGCCAGGCCCAGGAAATCCTGTGCTCTAATCCCCAAGAAAGTGTGGTTTGAAGATCTCCAACGAGGAACAATCCGCTACCCTATCCACATCAAATGTGTCTACTTTGTGCAGTTATCTTGTGTCCTGCAGCCCCACCAGCAAGACCCTTCCATCCTTAAATGAAATAATCTTAAATTAGCAAAAATAATCATTTTGAAGAGGAAATTATTTCAAATTAATGCATGCAAATGAAAATTGGCTCCGTTGTTGACCTGTGTTTACCTTCTCCTGGCCTTCTGGGATAATGGAGAACAAGTCCCTGCTTCCTGTTTTTCAATGAGAAAAGGTCCACAATATGCAAAATGCACATCTTGTAGATGAAGGTGAGCATTTGTTTATTCTTATGGCCCTGATTTAGACTGGAACTGCCACACAGCAGAGAGAAGGATTCGACCTTTTCTCTCCACCAGGTTCTGCTTCCCATGGGGGATTTAAAAACAGAAACAAGCAGTCCTCACTAGCATCAATAGCTCTTCGGTATTTGAAGATTTGAAAATTTAAAATATTAATATTTTAAATAAATAAAAGATTGCCACCACACATGATGCCATCTGGCTTCTCCTTCTGAAGCGAGACATCCCCGTGCCTTCCATTTTTCTTCCTGGGACTTTTTCCACACCCACGACCCTCCCAGAAACCCGAACTTTGCCAAACGCTTTTGCTGGTGTTGTTTAGATCATCTGCTTGCCTTGACTGACTTCGTGCAGAACGTTATGGAGTCGTTATTTCGATTTAAAAGGGGAATGAAACACATTGTTGCTTCTGCCGCTTGGCTTGTCCATAGTTAAGATTTTCCTGGTAACAAAGGGCTTCCCTTTGTCTCCTGAGAATTCAGGGAATAGAAGGACTTTCAAGAAGGCCATTGGGCCCAACAATACGAAGCACTAATTGAGGCTCAGTGGGGCGGTCTCTGGCTTATTTGCTCTATCTTCGTTGCGCCGGGCTCTTAACTTCCAAGTGGGAGAGGGTGGGCACCCTGAATTTCCCCGCATGGGGCTGCACGAACAAGGAAGCGATTTCCAAAGAACTGGCTGTTTGGTTCCAAACCGAAAGAGCAAGGAAAGCCATCCTATTTGCATTTCCTTGAGAGGTGGGGAGTTCTGCCAGCCAAATTTGGACTTGTTCTTCTCCAGTTTCATGGGAGCTGAAATACCTTCTTTATTTCTATGTATTTTTTGCATGCATTTCTCAGTTGTACGACTTTCAGGATGCACACTCCTACTGAAGACAGCATATTCCGGCACATTCCAGGAAAGCGGATGCATTTTTGTGAGCGTTGTTCAAACAGGTGACCATCATTGAATGCATTCATTTTGTTTGGCAAAGCACATCACAAGCTCGGAAACACAGATTTCTTTCTGCAAATTGCATTTGGGTCTTCTGGGCGGTGCAAATTGGTTAAATCCAATTTTTATAAAAAAAAAACCTTCAATGGAGTCCATTTCTCATGCATAGGTAGTGTAAGTGACATCCCATCTCTAGTGAAGGAACAGCGTTTATGTAGCTTCCGGACGCCCCTCAGCCGGCATCAAGAAGAGGTTAGTTTTGCCATCTAAATGTGGGTGCAGGTGATGATGGGAGTATTAATGCCCTGCTTTTTTGCTCATAGATCACCCAGGAGAAAACAAACATACAGTAACAGAAAATAAATCAACCCGCTGAAAAAAGAAATGCAGTCTAGCCATTTATGAACAGCAATCAAATAAAACTCATTTTCAAAAAAGGAACCTTCACTGGACTGTAATGCAGAGCTCAAAGAAATAGCTTTCTGGGAGAAAATTAACAAACTGACATTTTCTCACTGCCATAAAGAATCAGCAAAGCAGGACTGTGAAAAGCTTGATTTCTAAAATAAATAAATAAATAAATCCAGAAATCTTCCATTTACATAATTAAGCAACTGATGATCGTCCATGCAAGATGGATGTGGGCTTTCAATGGCCTGGTTGTGTAAATGGATAATGCAGACAAGGGGACGGATTGTTCTTTAAGAGGATAAAGGGCCACCGATTTGTGAAGGAGGAACCGAAATTACAGAAAATGAGGACAACGCGGAATTCGGCTTCGCCTTCCCTTCGGCAGTTGACTGCCTCCAGCCCTGCAAGGGGCTGGTTTTTCCCTTTGAGGGAAAAAAAGCCTCTTGTTTCTGTGCAACCATCCTGGAGTCATCTCAGCTGTCCAGTTTGCTGAGGCAACAAAGTAGTTATATGGATGGAGAAGAAATTTGTTCAGTTCGCAGTTCAATATGAGCCTGCCGAATTTCGCTCTTGCGAACCACGAAATGCAGCTGCCTTCCAAGTAACACTTCTCAAAATTCTGCAAGGGAGCTCTCCAATCCAATATGTACCGAAACGGCATTTCAGGGGAAATGTGATCCCAGGTACATTATATTAGGATAATCCTTTGTAAAAAGGAGATTTGTATTAAAGAAAAAGGGAGGCATTCGCAGGAATGCATGTGTAGAGAAATCACGAATGTACACGCACAAACTTTTTGCAAAAGTCCCAAAATTCAGAATGGACTGAAATTAAGATCAAAAAAATTAAACTGAAAGAAACCAAGATTAACAGATTTGCCCAACTAATAATTCTTCAATTATATCTGAAGCTTAACTTGCCCGTTCTGTGTGATCATTTTTAGAGACCCCAATCCTCCAAGTCCCCCTGGTCTTTAAAGGTTGGGTGTGTAGTGACCAGAGACAAACTCTAGAGGAGGAGGGAACTGGCACATAGACCAAACGGCAGCTCAATGACCCCATGAATATTAAGTAGCATACCCCACATAGAAAATAAACTCATTATAATGCACATGGGAGGGATGAAGTGGGAGGGAAGAACAGGCATTGGAGCTGCACAGAATAGGTGTGCACTAAGCTCCAACATCCAGGGCAATCTTGAGGGCAGCCTGACGTGGAAAGTGTGGCGGCCATCTGGTCCGGAGGCTGCCGAGATGCCCCTTTCTCCAGGACAGGTGTAGCTGTGGACCCATCGGAGATAATAAAGGGTGCTCCAAGTCATTGTTCGCACTTGGGCCTCTTGGAGTAGCCCTATGCTACAAACCTACAAGTGTGACCCCATGCTTTGGATGATTCTTCATCTTTTGACCCAACATGGACCGACCAGACATGCCTTCAAGGAGAGGACTTCCCTCTACAAAGGATGACAAATGGCCACCCTACTTGTACAGCCTGCAGAGGGTGCCCTGGCCCTTCCTCCCGCAGCTTTGGCCATGTGAGAGAACACCCCTCCGCCACCACGGCACAACCAAGAGGCACAGGAGTTCGCAAGCATCCTCACTGCTTCCTGGTCTTGCTCCAGCAAGCCAAAATCGCCCCTTTTATAGCGAGGCTGCGATCAATAAAGCGCTCAAGACAATGCAAAGACGACGACGGGAAAGGAGGCGGGGTTGACTGGCAGAGAAATAAAATTAAAAGGTTTCTGAATGGATGATTCAGACAGTAGGCTGGGTGTCAGGAACACAATTAGTCCGCTCGGCATTCTGCGGGCTGCACTTGACAGACAAATCAATCCTCAGCCAGTTCTAAACAGCCGCCTAATGAATAAATCAGCAAGGTCGCTTGTGTCATTGCCTCCAGCAGCCAGCCCAAGCCGGACTCGCCACTCGCCGAGGCCGCCGTTCCGGGATCGCGGAGCCATTCCGGGCACGGATGGGGCCGCTCAGCTTCTGGGAGGCCACCCAGGCAGTGTGGGTTCTGCTTCCCAGCTTGCCGCAGAGTTGATGGGTGCTTGGAGAGTCGAACCGCACTTCTTCTCTTGTGAGCGTCATCCTCTGCTCTCATTAGAAGCGGGAAAAGGCTGCAAAGCGCATCTCCATTTGGAAAACAAATGCAAAAAGCCAAAAACCAAAAGAAAACAGTGGTGGCACCATCTCCTGAGCAGAGCAGACCAGCCACCTGCCTCCTGTTTGCAAAGATCTCCTCTCTGCAAAGCGATTGTGTACAAGAAATGCTCCACCGGGAACACAAAGGGTTGGCTTCAGGCTTGGTCATGCTTAGAGAAGCCCCGCTGACATCAGTGGGATGGGTTTGTCATGACTGTATGGAGCCCCATTGATTTCAGCCAAGTATTATTTATTTATTTGATTAATATGCCGCCCGTCAGCTTTACGGTTCCCTGGGCCATGTCCGTGACTTATATCCAAAAGTCCGCACAGCAAAGTTCCCGGGCTGGTGCCCTGCGGTTTCGGGACAGCTCAGTCGGTCCCGTGCACTCCCTCCCGGCTTCCTGCTCTTCCAGGCTTAATTCTGAAATTCTGACACCTGGGAATTTCTTTTCAGGCTTGCATGGAAACGGTGAGGATGCGTGTGCGCATTTTATCCATTTTTATTTATTGATCACGGGGTCACTGTGAAGATGAACTGGTGGGAGGAGAACTGGGAAAATGGCTAGAAGATGAGAAAGAAAAATGCACTGAAGAAGAAAAGAATAATACTTTCCTTGCTGAGGCTGATCGGATGGAATGGCCAAGTAATCACAGTCCAAGCGGCTGAAACCAAGATCTGTTTGGCTGTATTGTGATCTTTAGACCAGGGTGCAGGACTGGAAACTCAGAAGCCAAATCTGCCCCACCTGGGGTCCCAAACTGCCCCCCCCCAAGGTCTCCCCAGATAGTTACCTCCCCAGATCTCTCCCCATTCCCCCGACCAGCAACAGTTCAGTGGTTCCCTGGCTTTTGTGCAGCTTTTTCACTCTCTAAAAGCTTGAAAGGTCTCTCCTACAGCTTAACTCCTGGCAGTAAGAGCTTTAGGCTAAAATGCACAGGTAGTTTTGACATTTGAGGGTCTGCCAACCACTGGAATACAATCCCGAGAGCTTCTCTGACACGGAATTCAGAAAGAGTTTCCACTACCCTCTTGCAAAGCATTTCCTGGCACGGTTTATGTTGTTCTGACAAAGGAAGGAGGTGGCGGGCCCTGGTGTGCAAAAGGCACTGTGAGGTGGCCCGTAATTCCACTGAATTCTGCAATTACGTAGCTATAAAGGTTCCTGCCATGAGAGATGTGCTAAGGAGTCACAATTCGCTTTTAATGTAGTTGAACCGGAACAAACTTCTCTCTTTCCCTCTCCGGATTGAGTGCAAATATGTCAACTTCTTTTCAGTCAATCAGGGCTAAATGAGACGGCCCGTCGTGTATTTGCAGAAATGAACTTGGCAAGGCATTTCATTCCCACTTCCACCACCACCACCACCAACAGCAACAGCAACAACTGATGGTACATGAACAATTAACTGCTGCAGTTTGGACATCATTCTATGAAAACAAACTCAATTTAAGCCAATCTGGAAAGGCTGTGCAAGAAAGACAAGGTCTGAGCTGAGAGTTGAGGCATTTCCAACTCCAGATGAAGGCGGAGGATCCTTTGCTCTTAAATGTTTGTTTTGTGGAATGACTGCCCAGCAAGTTGTCAAAGGGAGCTGGTCAGCCACCACCAACTGGACCAAGGACCACCACAGCTTCTGCTTCCCTTCTCCAACAACCGCATCACTTCTATTGCCACCATCCCAGGTCCAGAAAGCCCCTGCAGATTTTAATAGGTGCCATCAAATGGGAGGGTTGGGTATCCATTCTGGACTTCGCTCTGAGCTTTAGAGGAGCTCTCCATGGCGATGAACCCTATCCCCAAATAGGCTCTGCAGCAGAGGCAGCTCCTTCAAAGTTCAGCATAAAATCCACCAGGGATAGGGCCGCTCCCGGGCACTGGCGATTCTGATGAGATGCACCCATGCATCGCTCCACTGGTGGCAACACTCTGCAAGATATTCGGCGGTGTGCTTGGTATTGATTGATCTGAATTCATAAATGGAGTTATTTATAAACTGTGTGCGCTTCAGGATAAATGTGCTTTGATTAACTGACTAATTGCTAGATTAATTGTGATAATCCTATCTCCATTGCAAGCTTCATTGCTCCTCTGCAGAATTTTCCAGGGGAACAAGATGTCAGGAGCAGCATTACCAACCTAACACAAATGATGCATCAGTGAAGGCCAGGTCCAAACGGGCTGCTCTTGCTTTCCCAGTTTCCCCAGTTGAAGTTGGTTCATGGACCGTCACCTCCATCACCAATGTGATTGAATAGTCTATTCTAAGGCAGTGGCTAAGAGCATAAACCAAGAAATAACTAGTTATTTTTTAAAAAAAATAATTGTGTGTGTGTGTGTGTGAGAGAGAGAGAGAGAGAGAGAGTCCCTAATAAAATTACAGGAAAAGATCACACAATACAATGGAAAACACACCTCTCTTTGCTTCCAAAAACAAACTCACAGTCAAGAAACCAAACTATTGTCTACTCAGAGCAAAGCTCGCAGTGGCAGCAACGACTGGAAGAACAACTCACTGTTTGGCCTAAAGCAAGACAAGGTGCTGCAGCAGATGCCACAAAGGCGGGGGGGGGGGGCCTTTCCCCCCCCCCCCCCCCCCCCCCCCCCCCCCCCCGGGGCTTTCTGATGACCTCCTTCGCTTCTTAGCTTACACAAACCATGGTTTGTTGTGATGTCCGAATAGTTGTGGTTTGAACTGGGCTCAGAGTTGGGGAGAACAGGAGGGGCAGTTCCTCCTCCCCAGCAGGACGATTCACACGCACAGCAGGAGCTGCTGGGGGCAGAGGAGAGCGGCTGTCCCCGCTTTAGATCCTGGTGCGAACAGAGTGGTCCCCAAATTGGTGGGAGGCGTGGGCTGCCTAGAGGGAAGGACGAGGTTGTGCCATTCCAGGATCAGAGGCTGACCAGAGTGTCCATTGCGTCTGACGGCAGCAGTCATGCTGGGCTGCCAACCTCCCCCATATTTTATTTATTTATTTATTTATTTATTTAAAACATTTCTATGCCGCCCCCATCGCAACAAAGCCTCGGGGCAGCTCTAGGCCAGCAGGACAGTTTTGGGAGATGCAGGGCACTCATGCCAACCTGCCTTCCAAGAGAGGTGAAAGGCCAGGAAAGTCCAAGAAAACCAGCGGAGGGAAGCTTCCAAGAAGCTGCCCAAGTCCACCACCTGAAGCAACTGTTTTTCGTGTCGCTGTTTCTTACCTTTCTTCCTCTAGCAAGGAATCCAGAGCCGCTTATGAGGTTCTTCTCCTCTCCGTTTTGTCCTCATATCAGCAACCTTATTTATTTATTTATTTATTTTTCAATTTATATCCTGCCTTTTTCCTACAAAGGGCTCAAGGCAGCTGACATCATTCTCCTCCTCCATCTTCTCCCCACAACAACAACCCTGTGAGGTAGGTTGGGCTGAGCGTCTGTGACTGGCCCAAAGTCACCCAGTTGGCTCCATGGCTGAGCGGGGACTCGAACCCAGATCGCCTGAGTCCCAGTCCCGTGCTCTTCACCACCGCACCACGCTGGCCTTTGGGAGACAGCTTAGGCTGAGCGCCGGTAAGTGACCCAAAGCCCCCAATCTTTTGAGTCGCCGTTCAACACTCTTCACCACCACACCACTGGCTCCTGGTAGCCACTCTAGAGAACTTCAGTCCATCTGAACTGGCCAGCCAACTCCTTCCTTCCATCCATCCACCCATCCTTCAAGTGTAATGTGCAGAAAGACTTCCTTGCTCGCACGCCGTATCTCCTTTTTCTGCTGGTGTCATGGAGAAGATGTTCTCCTGGCCCTCTCCTCCCCAGGCCGGAGCGCTGCCATTCCAGCTCAACCCACAGTCCTTCTGTGCCAAACAAGCAGCCTGCTCCGTCCCTGTTTTCCTGTCCTTCCTCTCCTTTTGCTTCCGCGAGGAACGTCCAACTGGCACCGCCATCTCGCCTTCTGCATTGCCGAGCGAGCCGAGGACACGGGCGCGGCGAGGTGGCCCCAGCCGTCTCCTGTTCCCAAGCCGCAAAGCGCCAGTGGCACTCACCAGCCGCCATAAATTCCTCCTCACTCATATCTGCAGAAGCTGATGCAGTCAAATAAAGCCGTTCTGACAATAGCATTTAATAGCCCTGCTGTCTGCAAAACCCGGGTTCACATACTGCCTGACAATGGATGTGTGTTTGCACAAAGCTGAAATTTACTGTCTTAGTGCCGGATTTACAATCTAAGCAACCACTCAATACCCATCTATACAAAATACTTTAAAATGGGGAGGGGGAGAAAGAGTGCACGGGGAGACAGGGAGTGAGTAGAGGGAAAGAGTGCTTGTTCTCATTCTCTACATTTTTTTAAAAAAATGGAGGCTTTTTCTGCATTTGTGCTTGCTGAAGTCAGCAGAATATTAACTCATCTGTCACTAGGTTTGGGAGACACGGAATCCCACACAAAATCACGGAAAGCAGACAACAGACACAAATCATTCTGCCTCCACCGTCCCTTTGCAGGGGGGTGCACTGAAGCTGCGATTTGGGTCAGTGGGTTCCACTCCCCAGCCTCTCATCCCCAAAGTAACACACCCGACAACCCACTTATTAGCAAAGCTGAATTGGCCAGGGGGGACTGCAACAAACAGTTGCAGCATGCAGTGCTCTCCCAGCCAGGCGTTCACGTTTCCACAATTCTCTTTGCCTTCCCCCATCCCATGTTGTTAACTTACATGCACGCACACAGAAACAGAGCGAGTCAGAAGGGACCTCCCGGGCCATCTAGTCTGACCCCCGGCTCCAGCCGGCTCCACTCCTGACATGCCCTACCATGTGCCTGTCCAGTAAGTCATGGCTGGTTACAGCGGCCATTCTTCCAGGGGGCTGGTGGTCCCCCCTCCAGGCTCAGGCCAGGCCCAGACCTGCTCAGCTTCAGCAAGGTGGGCATCCTACATTCCTTCAGCCCATACTCTGAGTTAATAAAAAGAGCAAGCACACCTGAAGCCTTACCTGTCACTTGGCAATCGATGCCTCCTTCGAATGCTCTGCCCTCACTGGCCTGTTGTGGAGTGGGGTTGCCCCACTTAGGGTCTTCCCCTTAATGATCCGCAAACTTGAGATGTTTCTCAAGCCTGCCATTTTTTCTGGAGTTGTTCTCTATTTGACCTCTCTGGTTTGCCGGTCCCTACAGGTGCGTTGCCCTGTCCGCATCCACCACGTCCCCTTTCCCCACTGTCCTTCCGGGTTAATATTTTGCAAACATTTATAACATACCTAATAAACTCGTTATTATAAAAGGAGGAAAGGGGGGTACATTCAGGTGCACGCACTGGGTTTTGGTGCAAGGTATCGTTTCATGAGTGGCAACAGGTTTCACCTTAAAGACCCCTTGCGTGAAGGAGCCTGATCTACCTGCCGTATCTCCTTTTGCATTCCAAGTCCGAGAAGAGCTTCTGAAGAACGCAAGGTTCAACTCCTCCTACATCCTAGCATTGGGAACTAGACAAATTGGTATCCTGAAGCAGGAATCGGGGATGGAGTGTTAGCCTTGGAATGATCAATGCCAGCCACGGGAGCATTCATACAAAGTCTTCCAAAGATGGAGATCTCCCTGGAAGGTTTCGCTCTCTGCAGGACCGGGCTGCTCATGTCCTGCACAGCCCCTTGGCCAAGGACTCCTCCCGCAACACTCGCACACTCTGCCCTCCATCGCCTTCTTGTCATTCTCTCTACCGGCCTACCATCGTTTCTTAAAATTCCTAATTGTACAAAATAACCCCCTAATTTTGCAATCAGAGCAAGCTATGCAAATTAAGTAAATTTATGCAATTCTGCACAATTTGCATAATTTGTTCTTATCACGGGAATTGCTTTTATTTATTTTTAGTGCGGCATTCAAGATCTGCTTATTCTGAAATGTTCGCAGGTAGGAGTTGTCCTCAGCTTACCGGTGGCTCATGCCAGTCATCTCGCCTTTCAGCCCAGGCCAGGGGGAGCAAACGAAGTGGCCTAAAAGTTGGACTTTGGATCTGCCCAGCCCAGTAGCAGCGACTCTGACTGGCAGAGTCTCTTCCCAGTCTCAGGCAGAGAGTGTCTTCTCTCTTGCAGCTGAGATCCTTTTAGCTGGAAATGCCAGAACTGAAATGAACTGCCCTCCCCTGACACTCATAAGCCGCTCTTCCAACCACACCTTTTGAACAAGAGCTCACAACATCCCCAGGCAGCAGTGGCACCCTCCACAAGGGTTTGTCTGCAACTCACAACAGCCATGGGAATCCTGGTTGGTGGGGAATCATGGGAGCTTGAATACAGGTGAGGCTGGGTCTTCAGAAAACCAATGCATCCATTCTCCAGGGTCCACACTGACGTCTGAGGGCCATCAGGGTGGGTGGCAAAACCTGGTCCTCGCCAGTAGTGCCTAGGCCAGCATTACCTGAGATACGCCTTCCATTGCTACATTCTCTTATGACTGCTGGCTGGGGACTGGGGACACTCAAGTCAATCATCTACATGACTTCTCTGGTCTACAAAGGCACACTAAGATATATTCTTAGTGGCCACTGGTCTATTTGGGTGTTCATAAAGATTCACCAAAGCCTGCACATCCTCCAGAGAAGTGTGAGATGTATTCCTTCAAGACAGCTTGTGGTGGCCACTCAGAACTACTTCCCAAGGGTTGACTAGTTAGAATGTTGGACTGGAACATAGAGACCTGCTCTCCATTCAGCCATGGAAGCTCACCGGGTAGTTTTAGGTCAGCCGCTGACTACTCTTAGCTTAAACGACCTCATAAGTTTGTGGTGAGGATAAAATGGAGAGGACGACAACAGCCAGCTTTGGGTTCTTCAGGAGATGAAAAAGGACAGAGAGAGAGAGAGAGAGAGAGAGAGAGAGAGAGAGAGAGAGATTTAATACATTTCTATGCCGCCCCCATCGCAAGAAAGCCTCGTATCTGTTTAGAGCATTTGTATGGCGTCCCATCGCATAGCCTCGGGACGGCTTAAATAAATAAAACAAAACATAATACAGATAAAATCCAGATCCACCCTGGCCATGTTGGCTGGGGCTGCTGAGAGGGCCACTCTCCCCAACCCTGGCCCTGATTTTACCTCTGGGCTGCCACAAATGGACGCTGGATCCTGTGTCTGTGTGAATGCACTGAGAAGAGTATATCCTGTCAAAGGCAGACTTTTTAAATCATTGGAACTATGTCTGTTTTGCAAGTTGACATGCATGTGTGTATGTCCTGCTAGAGCAGAGCAAAGGTCCATCAAGTCCCGTTTCCCATAGTGCTCATTTGGACATTCCTGGGTTATCAACAGAAGGGCATGAAAGGCAGATTTGCCCTGCTGGTGGTCTCTACCAAGTGGTATTTTGGTAGAGACCACATACATCTTCCACTAAACCTGGGGACTCCACACATTGCTTAATAGCTGCTGACAAACCCATCCTTCCTCAGTTAGTCCGCCTCTGATTTCCCCAGTAGATCAGTTGTGTTCGGTCTAGCTCAGCTCAGAGACCAAAGCTGTTGCACTTAATAGAAGAATGAGACAGAGGCAAGGCCCAGGTCAGGCCTTTCAGGACCTTGGACAGGTCTATGCTTGCAGAAACCAACTTAGGAAAAGCTGTTGTTACAGCAACAGGCTGAGGCCCTTCGAAGGCACCTGAAAGCACCAGCTCTTGACATGCTCCTAATTCTCTCCCTTCTGGGTGGTGTCTACTTATTAATGGGCCTTTGTCAGATTTGCAGCCAGTAGCATGGATGGCTGCAGTAAAGATTGCATCGGAGAGGGACAGAGTTGGAGGCATCCAATAAAGCCATATCCCCTGGCCTTGAAGGTCCTAAATTAGCCGAAGATGGGTCAGGAGATGATGTCTCCTCCCCCACTGAGCCAGAGGGCAGAGGACACAAAATGTTGGTCCTGCAAAGATACTTCTTCGCATAGTGATTTTTGTTTAAGTTGCTTCCAGAAGGAAACCTGTGGCCGTTGCTTCTCAGGACATAAATTTTAAACATAACTCGTCTCCAAGATTTTCCGCTCTTTCCAAACCATCAAAAGCAAAGCACAAGGCACAATGGTGATAAACCGCAAGGGCTACCTCAGCTTGCATACCGCCTTCGCACCCCTACACTTTACAGCTTGCTTTGTGGGGGGCACCAGAGAGGGAGTTCCCCTTTTGGCACGCGTAGGCATCTCTCGATTCATTCTTTCAAACTGAACCCAAAAAAGGGGGATTATTGTAGCTTTTGAACAATGCCCAACAGCACCCTCTGCTGGACCTTTTCAGGTTCAACCTGGCAATGAACATGTGCCAATGGAAACTACTGTGCCATCTCAGCAGGAAAGCTGAGAGAAGAGAAGGATAGGCTCTGTTAAGTGAAAATGCCTGCTATAAATAGCCTGTGAAAGGAGAAAAATTGTTCTGAGTGCAGGGCTGTCCATGAGTGGCTGCAAAAAGAGGGAAGCGCAGAGACAAAATGTCTGTGGAACTCACTCAATGCAGACTTTCCCAACCTGGGTGAGGAAACTAAGCCTCCCATGCTGGCTGTTAATGATAGGCGTTGTAGTTCTCAATCATCGAGGGCCCTGCCAGTGGGAAAGGTTGTGCTAAATGAAGAGGGAGAAGGTTCGGATGTAAACTTATCCACCTTTACTAGAAGAAGTCCCGTTGCTTTGGATGGGCTTCATAACAGATGTGCATCGGATTGGCTCTTAATGGTTGCATTGTTCAGGTTGCCAAACCTCTACCTCCACTTCCAACTTCAGGTGAAGAACTGGGATGGGTGACAATTTCATTTGCTCCTGCTGTTTCATAAAAACATCCCAAATTTGTACATTCTTCAGAAATAACTTGGGTTGGAGGAGGTCTAAAAAAATGAATCTGAGGGAAACCATCTGGAAGATGCATCCTCCCAGCGCTACACTCTTAGAAGATATTTTGAATCCTTGAGTATTCTGCGGTTTGAGTGCTGAATTAAGGTCACCACCTCTTCATTCTGAAAGGATCCTCATCTTTAACAGTTGTACAGCAATTGGCCAGAGCAGATGGTGGAGAATTTTGTTCGGGTGATTTGAGAAACTCGCTCTCTGGGCTCCCTTGGTAGGAAGGCAAGCAAGCTGCATTCCTGATCCATTACCTTCATTATGCAAACTACAGGCAAGCATAGCTTCAGGTGACACATGACATCCTGACGCAATTCAACAAGACAGGCACTCCCAGCAAGCTTTGCGTCGCGCAGAACCTCATTAGCTTCAGTTACTACCCCAGGTTACAGCACCGTGCAAGAGAACTGTTATGAAACTTCCCGGGTCAACGGCAGCCTGCCCTTCTCATGCAGGACAGGATACCAGTCCCACCTTCAAGACGGGTCTTTTCAGGGTTTCTCTGGCTGCAAGTCTCATGGAATACCAAGGAACCCTGTATTGTCTCTCCCTTTTGACCTGGCTCCAAACTCTCTCAGGAGCACTCAATCCCATGGGCTCAGGAGGTCCTCCTTGGCTGTCCTTGAGGAGATAACGTGGCAGGCAGCTCTCCTCCTCCCTGTCCTTGAGGTTCTCCCCAACCTCCTGCTCTCTCATGCTTGATGCCTCGTCCGCACCCATCCACCACCCTCTCTTACATCCTTACCTGCTTTGGTTCTCTCCTCACCTGGTTCTGACTTGGTCTCATTCTCAGCACACGTCTGCAGAGATCCTGGGCACAAGTCCTATCCATGCTTTCAAAGAATAAGGACTTTCCAAAAATGTATCCATAAACAGGACAGAAAGAGGCAGTATTCTAAGCATTTCAGTGCAGAAGAGAGTGAAACAGATCCTACTCTTATCTGACCACAGCCCTTCAATCTGGAAAACCAGCATTCAGGAGGAAGAGTTCTAGCATGGCTTTCGCCTGGGCTACCTTGCTTGTAGGATTACCCAGTTATTGAGTTCACACTTGCACATCAAAGGGGCTGCCAGAAGCAGGGTTTCCCCCTTCCCGTTTTCAGAACAACAAGGGCATTCTTTGGCAAATTTCTCTTTCTTCTCTAATGTACACCCAGCAAACCAGAACCAGCAAAGGGTCCACAGAGCAGATTACAGAACACACACTAGAAACTGCTTCTGAGAACCCTCCTTTGGAGTAATCTGCACCCCATCCCACTGAGAGGCCCTTCCGGGGGCAGGGAAGCCTCCTAGCCGGAACTGACCTTCCAGTTGGCTAGCTGCTCCTCCCAACACTGAGCCATGGGGTCGGATCAGGTTTGTCCGGCCCCTGGGGCACCTGCCCGCTGCCAGCACGTGCAGATTTTGGCTATTCTCAGGGTCCACCTGAACACCTGAGCAGGGAGGCCTTGAGATAAGCATCTTCTAACTCACTATCTTGAGGTCCCGTTTCCCAGGACTCCTTCTCTCCATCTGAAAAGCCCATGTCAGCCTGGCCCTGAAACAACAGCAGCCTCTTTCATTCCCAGAAGCTCAGCTTGGGTCACCAAATCTTCAGCCTCAGGCACAGATCATGTTCCTGGTGCTCATCACTGATTTTCATCTCAGGTCCGTCAGGTCCGTCCTCAGCTCTGGTGGCCCTCCACCCTTGAATCCGCTGAGAAGTGTCTGTGCACAGGGTGAGCATCTTGGGTCCGTCTCACCATTAACATTTTCCACTTTTGTGACTTTTGCCCTTTTATGACAAATGTCTTGATCACCATCTGAGGGAACATGGGGAAGGTGTGTTGAGAGAAGAAGGACTGTTGGAGGTGTGGCAGAAAAGTACCGAGCCTCACATTTGAACCCTTAGAGGCAAGTTTTGGAAACTACTCCTGGAACTTGGGATGTTTTAAATGACTGGACACCGAGTTTGTCTTTGACTGATGCCATTAATCGGGGGGAGGGGCAACTTCAGGGGGTCCCAAGGGCATTTTTCCCTGTGGATCCCCCTCACACCTGCCACCCTCAGCAGGATCCTAGTAAGCAAATCAGTGCTTTGTTTGATGGCAAAAGTCTCCGTGAGCGCCCACCGTGCTAGCAGAGTTACATTTCCCTTGTTCTCAATTTAAACTTAAGCACAGTTTAAATGGTGCTCTGTACCACTAAAAGCAACCTTGTTGTTGTTCAATCAAGGCTTGTGGAAGTCCTTCTGCCAAATCTTAAACAGAATTCCTAAAGGGAAGCTAAAAACAACTCACTGAAGGTTTTGAGAGTGAGTCGAATGCAGACTGCCTGCTGCAGGGAGACGGCTCGCAGGCCCGGGCTGGGAACGCAGGCGACTGGCTGGAATCCTGAGCAGTGGTGTTTCATACCACAACATTTTGTTGCCGTTCCCTCTGGTTTCGCAGAACTCCGGAGCTGGACGCTGCCACTCCCGCTGCACAGAGCAAAGGAGATAGTTCAACCTCCTTATCTGGCGGTTTGAAATGCCCAGCATTTGCACAACGCCACTCTGGAGTGCCATAAACGCTGCAACAATCAGGAGAAATAGATACTCTAAACGTTTGGAGAAGGAGCAACAAGCACCTTCTCTTCCTCTCAGAATGTGTGCACATGTGCTGTGCAAGGAGCTGCGATGTTCATCCCTACGGCAGAAGAATCAAGGGGCAAAAAACAGAAAGCAGGTCCCAAGTGCCTTCAGAAAGCCTTTCATTATTGCCTAGCGCAGTTCAGAAATAGTCGTTTTCTTTGTCAAGGGCTGGTTGCCTTCGATTTGATGCAGCGCACAGGGCTGACGAAGCAAGCGAGCACTTCTGCAACACATTGGGCCGTATCAAAAGCTTTCCATAGGCACACGCGGCTCCCTTCCCATTTTTTCCTCCGTGCTTCTGTCATTCACTCTTTCATCCTCAAACCCTACAGCGCAGAATCCAAACCTGGGCCTGATATGTGGTACAAAGAATCACGCCGACTGTACAAATATTCTATAAATGGGGGAAGCGTGGTATTAAATGGGAATCCCTCAAGTCAGTGCCAGACAGCAGTAATGCAGTATGAGCAGAACAACTCGCGGAGGGAGCTGAGAGGAATGAGAGAGTTTCCGGCAGTCCGTGAGTGGGATTCTCGCTTCGTGGAGGGATCACTTCATCTGCTGTGCTACGCAGCCATCCCTGCTCCCCAAAAGCTTCGCTATCCATGTGCCAGTGCTGAACACAGAGACGGAGGGCCGCAAGACTCAGAGCTTGGCTCCTTTGCGACACAATGGAGTAACTCCTGGAGGTCTGGGAAGGATTCCTTCCATCGGTCCTCTGCATGGCATTTCCCATCCAAGAGCAAGGAGAATATTCTTCAGGGGGAAATTCCCAAGGACCTCTGGCAAAGTCCTGGAGAATTCTTGCCAGCCCGAGACTTCTGCAAGAGCCACACTTCTATGGCAGGAGGAGGACTCTGAGTGCAGAAGGCAACGGGTCCCCTGTTTTGTTTCTCTGTTGGAGGGGACACCCTGGCAGGCCTTGGGGCAGAGGCAATGGACCTGCTGAACGAGGCTGGACAGAAGGGGAGGGAAATCCTCGCGACCAGCAGCCGATTCCAGGTTAAGCTCTTCCCACCCCTGAAGGAGCATTTCAGCCTTTCGGAATAAGGACTGCAGCAAAGGCCCCGTGGTGAGAGAAAGGCCACGGGGGCAGAGATAGGGGGGTGCCCTTCAGGGCTGGAGCAGGGCCCCGGTAGGGCCAGAGTTGGCCCCCAGGCCTATTTTTCTGCACCTCTGCTCCAGAGAAAGAGCGATTGCAGATCAGGTAGAAGAGATCAGGTGTCTCAATCTATACCATGCAATTCTGCTCGCAGCGTCCAGTGCTTGTTATGCAAATAAAATCATGCAGCCATACAAATATTACCCTGGGGTCTCCGGAGAACAAAGTGGAAAAAATGTGGCAGCCTTCTTCTTGAGGAAAGTGATGGTGATGGTGATGATAAAATGACGAGCTTTGATTGTTCTTCAGCTTTCGAATGCTTTAAAAAATAAACCATAGCAATTTGGGGGGGTTGCTTAACGGTACCCAGAAACTGCAGCTCAAGCCTGCATCCTGCCTCAGACAAACTTTCCATGAAGCATCAGCGCTTTAGCAAATTGGGAGAAAATTGGTTTTGCTCGAACAAAGTTATGAGTGTATGGAAACTGCATGTTTAGCATGCACAGGAGTTAACCGCCTTCGTGCGGCCTTGGCATTGTATTAGCAGATTCTTTTTCCATTTAATTAAGTAAGTGTTTCAAATTGTTTTTTTTTTCTCTTAATTATTTCAGCTATGGACATTATTATTTCCCCTTTTGGAAAATGGAATCTATTTCAGAGGGTTAATAGTGCTACAACTTTAGCTTTCCCGGCAACTGTTTGTGGCTGTTGATAAGGTCCCATCGGCCTTTGTCACACCGGAAATGTCTTGGCTGTTTATCGTTGGAAACACAGTAATCTCCAGAAGCACGGAGATGATATCCCAGGTGGAAGAGCTCATTCTTCCCTCTGCGGGTAAAACCACCCAAAAGAAAGGGCCAGCTGTTAGCTACCACTTCAAACATCTCTCTAGAGAGAGGTGGCGAGGGAGCCAGGTGCCCTTCTGCAGGTACACCTGGGGACAGGTAAGGCAGGGTGGGTGCAAATCGCAGGCTAGCTCTGAGATCTGGATGGGAGGGCTGGCCAGGGACAAAGGCCGGCCCTTACATTAGGAAGAGCGACGTGGGGAAGCAGGGATGGCAGCTAAGGTCCGGGTCAGAGGTCCTTCTCCGGGAGCCCTCTTTGAAGGAAATTAGGAAAGCGACTACCCAGGGAAGGGCCTTCTCTGTGGTGGCGCCCCGGTTGTGGAACATGCTTCCCAGAGAGGTGCACCTTGCGCCAACTCTTCATTTTTTTCAGCGCCAGGCCAAAACCTTTTTATTTCCCCATAATGTTAAGACCTAATTTCTATATTAATTGGGTGGTGGTTGTGTTCCTTTCTTGTTGGACTGTCCTGAGACTTCGATGTATCAGACGGGATATAAAACTTCTAAATAAATAAATTTCCTTGGGCAAGGGCTGGCACTGGGCCCCCTAACCTAGCCTCCTGCCTCCACTGAGGCCTGTCTCTCCTGGCCAGTCTTCCAGTAAGTTTTCAGCTGCCTTTCCAGTCTGTCTCTGCACACAGAAGAACTTGGGCTAGAGGGCCCAAGTGTCTCTACTCATGAGCAAGTCCCACTGAATTCAATACGACTTGTTTTTGGTTTTGGTTTTGGTTTTTATTTTTGTTTTGCTTTCGTTGTTGACTTTGATTTCGATTCTTAATGATATGTTTTTGCTGTTTATGGTGCTCGTTATTAATTGTCATAATTTTTGCTATTCGTTGTTGTTTTAATTGGTTATAATATTGCTGTCCTGGGATGTTTTTCTTGTGTGGGACAGGATACAAATGTTTCAGATCAATAAATAAGGGAACTGTGCATGGGCCCACAGCCGACATCCACTCTGATATGCTGGCTGTGGATGATGAGTGCCGTCGTGGAAATGCCCCAGTGGGAAAGGAAGGTATATAAGATAAGGACCATCTTCCCCCCAGGACGGGAACATCAGAACTGCCTCATACTCCGGGGCACGTGAGGTTATATTAAATGCTGATATAAAAGATGCATTGCACTGGTGCATGGCGTTCGCCAGCAATTCCCCCTCTCTCCCCGCCCGCCTGCCTTTCCTATGTTCCCGTGCAGCATCAGCCTTTTCCAGCACAGGCACTGGTCTTGCTTTCTGTCCGGGCCCAAGGGCTGCAGCGAGTCTCCTGTGCTGCTCCCATCTCACCACCAACCCCTGGAGACGTCCCCAAGCCCTAATAAAGATCTCTGAAACAAGATGCTAATGCTGGATTATACGGGTAATCTCTCCGCGATGCTTCCCCTGGTACGGCTGCTTATAAATAATGAAATAGGCCTTCACTTATTACTTCCCTTGCCCTTTAGGTTCACCTCGAGACTCAGGAAAGAATACAGATTTTCAAGGCTGCGAGATCCAATTTTTAATATTGGCTTCCCCATCGGGGAACGCGGCTCGGCCGGGCCTGTGTGTGTTCGGGCTGCCGGTTCAATGACTAAGCACCTGCCTGGTCTCACTTGCTGGTCCCTGACCTGGACCTGCAAAACCGCGCTGCAAAGACGCAAAGCTTTCCAGGTGCCCACCCTGGGGCCCTTCATGTACACAAGCTCTTGCGAAATGGAAGTCTTTCATCTTTTGGAGACGTTGCAGCTGTTCTTGAAAGACCTCCTTGGAACCCTCCTGGGACTGAGACGCCGGTCGGCAGTTGCCAATGCTTCTTAAGTGTTTCAGCCCATGCACTGGGATGTTACCTGCAAGTTGCCAGCTTGGCCTATGAAGACTTCAGGGCTGCCAGCTCCCTGCTGTTCTTCACTGTCCCCAGTGTCCCAAGGCAAGAGAGGAGGACCTCAAGGTGTTTATGGATGTTTATACCAGTTGCTGAGGAGCTGGGCAGGAGGACAGCTTGCACCCCTCCTGCTGGAGGGATCCGGGGGGGGGGGGGCAGCTGCTTTGCCACCGTGTGCGCTGGACTAGATGGATTCCTGGTGTGATCCTGCATGGCCTTTCTTAAGTTCTTATGAATGCATCTCTCAAACAAGCCAAAAGACTCCAATACCTGGGGAGACCCAGGGATGCAACCTCGGTAAAGGACAGAACTAGAGACATGCAGACCCAGAAAATCTGGGGTGCTACGAAAACAGGATAGAGCTGTGAGGGGATTACTTTTTTCCACTTGAAATTTGGGGGCACCGTGGGAGGAAACCACTCCTGTGCAACATTCTAGCTTGCAGAATATTTTAAAATGTTATCTTCAAATCATGCTGCTGCAAAACTCCGAAACAGAAGATGTAAAGGGAGAAATTTAAGACTAGCCGAGGACCAAAGCTTGCCGCATCATGCACCTGAGAGCTGACACATGTCTGTCTGTCTCTCCCTCTCTGTGTGTGTGTGTCTGTGTGTATGCGAGAGAGAGAGAGAGAAAGAGAGAGCACCTGTGCCCCCTTAGACCCACATTAAACACTGGGAAGCCTCTGTCTCTCAGTGCATGAGCTCGGTTAGAAAGACTCTCCTCTTCCTGCCTGATCTTATGAAGACGGGAATTCCTTGTTAGCATTCAGTCGATGCTGAATCTCTTCTTCTTTTGGCACCTAAACAGGACCCAAGAGCTGCTGAGCATCATGGGAGAACGGTCAAAAGGAATCAAAGTGACCCCTGAGACTAATGAAGGAGACTTCTGGAGTTGGAAACGGGAGGACAGGGGTTGCAGTCGAGTTCGTGTTAAACTGAATGCTAACGAGGAATTCCCGTCTTCATAAGGCGGGACGAGGAACACGGGAAGAGGAGAGTTTCTGCAATTGAGCTCACACACTGACACAGTTAGGGGCTCTCCAGTGTTCAATTTGGGCCCTAAGAGGGGGTTTTTCATTGCTGTTTTGTGAGGTGTCAATTCTCAGGTCCTAGCCGCCACTCAGGCATGGAGCCAGGTAGGGGTCTTTGGGCCAGACACAAACTCTCAGCTCTACTCCCACCCCCCCACACACACACCCCCCGGGCTCCTGTTGCAGGGACCAGATTGAAAGCAGGAGAAGGAGAAAGATGCGAGCCGCTCTGAGTTCTTTAAAAGAAAAAAGGCAGGATGCACATCTAATAAACAAACAATAATTAAACACTACCACCCCTTCTGCATAACACGTGCGACGGTTGGCATTATGCCGCCATTTTGTATAACCAAGTCAAAGCTCCCACTTCATGACACAAAAGGGCATCAACAACCATCTCAGACAGTCTTGCTCACAGTTGGAAGGAGCACTTTGCAAATCCACCGTGCTAGATCATAACAGAGTGGCTACCCAGTTCAAAGCACATCTTTCGCTTTGCAGGTAAGAGCCAGGAAGAAGAGCGGTAGCCATTATGCCTGGTAAGTTTCCCTTTTAATCTCCAGCCGTTAATGCATCTGCGCAATCCAGTGAATGGTCTTTTGCAGAAACCTTCCCAGCTGTGTTGCCTTTTATGCTGAGACAATCATCAAAGCAATCTCAACTGTACTTAGCATCCACCCAGTCCATCTGCACGCAGCCCACCCAGAGATCCGTGTCTGAGGGGGACATAATTTCTATTATCTCCTGCATTAAACTCCGTGATGGAAAATCCCATACCTAGAGGACAAAAATCAATTTCAATAAGTGGCATAGCGAAGAGTCCAATTGCAAGGATGGACTTACAAGGAGACCAGCCATGTAAAGGAAGAGGCCGCTGCAGTACATGACCCGCTTCTTCCCCCAGGGAGGCGCCAGAGGCCTGGAACGGGCTGGACAAAGTAGTAGAGCAAATTCTTCTGAAGGATGTACAAGGTTTTTTGTTTTTTTCAAATCTTTAAACAGGATAACTTGCCGCATTCATATACACCCAAACACAATCACAATTTTCAGCCCAAGCTCACATATTTGCAACTTCACAACTAAGTTGGCGTGATGTTTTCATTAGAATAATGCCTGCTTCACAATGCCCACTTTGAAAAAAGTCTACTTTTTCACACTTCATTCAAGGATTCAGTTCTACAATTGGGTATGGACTATTTTCTAAAAAATCCCCACCGAAATGCACACTTTTCCCACTCGAGCAACCCAGTCCCCTTTCAGCGACTAAGTGCTCAGAGAATCTCAGTCTCTTGCCGATTCGATCTCTATTTCCTCCCCTGGAACAGAAAAGAATAAATAAGTGTTTGCACTTTGCTCTGCTTAATGAACCATTGTCCATGTTGAAGCTTTACCTGCACCTGCTACCAATGCCACCTCTGCCTCAGCCGAGATACGGCAGATGCTGGCTTGTTGTACAGCTGGAGGTGGTTCTCCGCCGAAGCACATTTTCATAAGATGCTCACTGCTTCCCCTAGCAGTGTAAGATGCAGACGGAGAGCCCGCCTGGTTGATTTTTCTCTTGAGAGAGGGGAAATCCCTGGAGACTTTAAGCCATTCCCAATTATCTGACTTGATTCATAAAAGTAGATACTCCACGTACGTGGGGAGGTGGGACCAACCTGAAGATCAGGTATGACTGGGCACTTGCCAAGGGCCATAAGAGTCCCTTGGGTTGTTCTTCCTTCTCAGCTGCTCGACCTGTTTGGTCACTGCTTCTTGCTCCCACTGAGACCATGATGTGGGTACACCAGAGAAGCAGAAGATGGCTTGCGTGTGGGTGATGTCATTTTGGGTACCTAACGTCTGTGCTTGGAAAATAATTCGACTCTTAGTAGATAAGACGATGGCTTCAGCCTTGGGGTTCATATGAATTTCATAACCTGCACCCGTGACACATTACAAATTCCAATCTTGCATAAATAAGGCAGACATAAAGTGAGCTGCCCATAGAGAAAAAAGAGGGAGGGAGAGGGGGAGCCAGGCTCCGGAGTGATCTTCTGTAATAGATTCAACTCCTATCATGTTTTCATGACCTTTTGCAGAAGGCAATTTAAATTCTAATTGTCCTGTGAGCACCAGCAGAATCAATTAATGACAAAAGCTGCTAATTGTTCAGAGTGGGTGGAGACGCAGCAAGCCCTTCCAAGGTTCAGCACTTGGGAGGCACTAGGGGATGCCTGGAATTGTGGAGGGGATTCCTGGAATGGGGAGGGGGGGTAATTAGACCTCCCATTTACAGTTCCCTTCTACAGACTTCGGAAAGGCTGGATAAAGCCACAGCACTTTTCTCTTTTGTGTTCTCAGAAAAGAAATGTGCCAAGATCAAGGAGCATTTTGAGCGGCTTTTTACCAAGAAGCTAGTTTTAGAGTTTCACCACCCAACCCTGCCAGGTCCACCACACCTGGATCATTGGAAGATGCCATATTCCTTGGCAAGCATGCTGAGAAAGGGATTCAGCAAGGCCACTCATTATGGATAAAGATGGAGGGTAGGAAAACCCAAAGTCGACAGGACTGGTTTGGGAAAATACTCAGGAGCCATGGGGCATGCTGGAAAATCGGACAACTAACCAGAGGTCCCTCAGGTCTAAAGAACATCATCCTCTTTGTCCAGGAATAGGATGAATGAAGGAGGCAATCAGTGGTGTGGAGAAGAAGAGAAACTTTATGGATCAGTAACTGGTTAAAGAAAAGAGAGCGGACACTAGGAATAAATGGCAAACAGCGGGGTCACAGAGCATCGGTTTTAGAGCCAGGGTTTTTCCACTCATTCATATACGGCCTGGAATTCGGAGTGCACAGGTGACGCCAAATTCTCCCAGGTGATGCAAACAAACGGGGATTGCAAGGTGCCCCAAATGACTCGCTCCAAACGGGGCATCAATCTGACGGAATGCAGTTCAGAATGAACACGTATCCACTCTGGGACGGAAAGTCCCAAGTTCAAGTAGGAGAGGATGGAATAAGAATTTGCAGTCAAGAAAGCCAGCCTGGGGGTTTGGGAACTAGTGGTTAACCCAGCGTGCCACTCCTGCGAAAAGGGGGGCAGTCTGGGTTAGGCACACTTGGAAAGGATCTGGAAATGCAACCAAGTCTTCGATGCCCTTCGACAAAGCTATGGTGCGGCTGCACACAGAATACGGTGTACAGTTGTGGCAATCACACCTCAAACAAGATTGTGTAGGCTAGACGGGTCATTAGCCTGGTCCAGCATAAGGGCTGTTCCTATATTTTTCCATCCAGCGCTAGTCTTGACTCACCAACGAACAGTCGAGTTGTCCGATGAAAATAATAGAATCTGGGAGGTGTCCCAGTGCAGCCCACTTCCCAGTGCAAGATCAGCAGTGCAGAGGCGGCATCTCTGATCAGTGACAGCCCTGGCTCTGCTTAAACGCCTTCTGCACAGGAAAGCCGGCTTCCTTCCAAAGCAGCCTGCTTGGCTCTTGCCATGAGGCAGTTTCTCCAACGGTTTACTTCGCTTTAATCTCTTCCCTCTGGTCCCAGATCTGCCCACTGGAGCAGGAGAGAGCAAATCCCGTTCCACTTCTGCATGCCTCAGCCCTTCCAAGAGCTGAAGACAGCTCTCACGGCAGGCCACCGAAATGCACAAATTCACACACGGCGGACGCTTCTTCACAGACCTGATTCAGCAGCCTCCGCACCCACGGGAGCAGCTGGGGGTGGCCAAGGGGCTCTGTTTCCCAGGGCAGCTACCGCTTGCTACCTAAAGTTTAATGGAATTTGTAAATTCAAGCAACAAGGCCTTGCACAATTGCCCAAACAATGGAATGAAGAAAAAGCAAGCTTAGAATGATTACAGGGCTGGGAAAGAAAGAAAGAAAGGAAGAAAGAAAGAAAGAAAGGAAGGAAGGAAGGAAGGAAGGAAGGAAGGAAGGAAGGAAGGAAGGAAGGAAAAGAAAAACAGAGCGCATTAGGGGAGGCTGTATAAGGAAGAAGGGAAGGCAGCTATGCCCCCACTGAAGTGGAATGGAATGTATTATTATTTTTAATGGAAACTCAAAAGGGGCTTGTGCAGCCACATTGGGCTGAGACCGGGCAGGGAAATGGCTAATTCTGTTCGGTGTGATCGCAGCTGGCGTTATCAGCATTCTCGCTCACAAGGGGAAGAAGAGGCAAGCATTCAGTGGGTTTGCAGCAGGACCGGTGGATCAAGCTGCCTTTTCCATGTCCAGCATGCAGAGTTTCGGGGTGGACAGTCCTCAGACAAATGCAACGGGGAAGGCGTACATTTTCCACACATGCACGGCTTTCTACGCAGGAGCCCATGGCTGAGCTGGTCATGGACACATAACCTTGTCGCACTGAGTTGTCTCCACACATTTTTTTCCCAAGCGTGCCAACATTCATGGAAAGGATCTTGCTTTTCTGGAATACACTGTAGCTCAGAAAGGGTTAGATTTCCAGCAGCAAAGTAATTTTGGGTCTGTGTCCAGTTCCAGGAAGAATAGATGGAATACATCCATAGAAGAGGAGGAGGAAAGCAGATAGAGCAATACTTTTGCCCATGCCTGGTTTGGATACTCCTGGCTCTTACTTCGGACACGATCGACTCTTCTGCCATAACAGAACTCATGTTATAACACCCCTCTGTGCTTGTGGATGTTTCCGGACATCATGAAACCGGCCGTGGAAGTCAGCTGAACCAAGGACAGCCAAGAGGCCGGCAAAGAATGTTGCTGTGGCTTTGCCAAAATAAGAGGGGAAGAGGGCGAGCAGGGCAGCTCACCGGGAAAGGTTCTCCCTTTGCCAAACTGGGAGGTGACCGGCTAGCCTGAAGCCATCAAAAATATGCCTAGACGCCACTTGAACTTTAGGGCTGCAATTAGTTAGAGCAAAGTCACTTTCTCGGGCGGCCAGAAATCTGAGCCGTATTTGCTAACTGCCAGCCGCACTTACTGCTTGTGAGATTTAGGAAAGTAGGCCAAGCTTTACCCTGGAAGGGAATTATATCCTTTGTACATTTATTTATTTATTTTTCAGTTTATATCCTGCCTTTTTTCTCACAAAGGGCTCAAGGCAGCTGACATCGTTCTCCTCCTCCATCTAATCCCCACAACAACAACCCTGTGAGGTAGGTTGGGCTGAGAGTCTGTGACTGGCCCAAAGTCACCCAGTGGGCTCCATGGCTGAGCGGGGACTCGAACCCGGATCCTCCGAGTCCCAGTCCCGTGCTCTAACCACTGCACCACACTGGCTCTCCATGATGTGTCCATCCTTCTGGGGACCATTCCTTATGGTATTAGGTCCCGTTCTCCTGTCTACACAAACCTGCAAGAATCTAGTCCCTCTGGTCCAATTCACCACCCCAGTAATTCCAACGTACAACAGCTGGGTTTGAGGCATGGTTTTGTGACTGAATCAGCCATAGTCCCCCTGGTGGATGATTCCCTGTGCCAGGGAACAGATGTGCCAATTCAGGACCACTGATTGTCTTGGACCTCCCAGTAGCTTCAGGACATTGACTATGGCATCGTCCTGGAGCATCCATCTGAGCAGAGTTTGGGGGACACCGTCTTGAGGCGATTCTGGTCCTTCCTGGGGGAACCGTCTCAGAAGGGGGTGCTGCAAATCCGCCATTCCTTCCTATAGTCATGGGTTTACGGTCATGAGCCGTGTGGTTTCCTGGTTATCCCCACGCACTTCAACATCAACCTGCCGCCCCCCGTTTGGACTAAAGTATTATTAGCATGCTGATGAAATTCCACTCTACATTTCATCTCCATCAGCAGAGCAAAGCTCTTCAACTCAGCACTGCCTTCGCCTGTGCTCAAACAACAGGAAACCTCCACACTCGGATCCCCACCTCATTCATCTGGCAGGAGGAGGAGAATCCATCCGTCCAGGACAAGTCAGCCCCCCTGCCTTGGATAAAAGCTCTGGGGATACATTCCCTTCTGTCTCCCCTCCGCTTCACCACTGCCGTTTACATTGTGTGATCCAGTATAAGGTTGAGAAGGTTTTTAGCAAAGAGTCTACAAACTGGAGCGTGCGAAAAGCCATGTTACTGCTGATCTTTCCCACACTGGCCTGTCCTAAATCCTTCCATTGTGTGGTTTAAAAAGGTAACTAAAGCAAAAAAAAAAAAAAAAAAGTTAGTTACCTTTTTAGCGAAAAAGGTAAGCAAAGGAAAGCATTTACCTTTCTGATGAGGAGCGGAAACAAGTAAAGCAAGTCTAAGGATCCTAATTAAACCAGCTTAGGTCCGTCGCAACACCCATTCCATTCCAAGATCAATATTTCCATTTATTTAAAGGCATAACAAGGTTAGAGAGGTGAGCGAAGTGAATAATTAACAAATTTGTGGCTTTTTAAAAAAAACACACACACAAAGAGTCATTTTCATCTCTGGGGTAATTAGCTACGTTGTTGACATCAATCACAGCTGCAGCAATTATGCAAAGCATTTGATTCTTCAGTCCAAGAGTGTGCTTGCTTTTGTTGTTAAGGTTTCCATGCAGGGCCTTTTGCCAGTGGATTGGAAACATGCAGAATGCGTTAGGTGTGTATTCCTCTTACGGGGACAAAGGATCGGTTCTTCTCAACATTCTTAAGCTACCATCAGGTGGAATTCCACCAAAAATCCCCCGAACCTGCTTGCACGGGGCTGGGCAATGTACGCACCATGAACTGCCTGGGAGGACCTTCTCATTCTTAGGCAGCTGCCCCATGGCTTCTCTCCAGCTGCATTGCCAAAATTCGGTGGCAGAGAAGCAGCTAAAAGAAGCATCTTTTTAAAAGTACAATTTCACAGCATGCTGCTGAAAATTGGCAGCACCCTGGCCGCAAACGGGAGACATTTCAAACATCAAAAATAAAATATTGCCCCTTTTTCTCTGCCACTGGACCACCAATTTCTGGCAGCGTACCACAAACCACAGACAAAGGCACCTCTCTCCACCGCCATGCCTGCTGGCAAATGCTGGCAGCGTATTCAGCACGATTACCAGGGCTAATGCAAATGGGTTTGTTTCAAATGGACAAAGGCTGTTGCGTGTATTTTCCTTGAACACAATGAAAACAAGAGAGGTTTCATAGGAAAGAGGGGCCATGTCACACACCGGTTCTGAGCAGTTCCCGGTTCTGAGGAGAACATTTGCTCCTCGTTGATTCTCTCATTTCAAAACCTCTTTTCCTCCCAACTGGCCTTTCATTTTGGCTCAATTCGGACAAGTTTCCACAATGGACATCAACCTACAGTGTAGTGGCTCAATTCCTCCTACTGATGTAAGCAACAACCTCATCTGCGTCAGGCCATCGCTGGAGTTCTCAAACACAGCTGTAAGTCTCGGCTGTTTCTTAAGGCAATACAAGACCAGGACTAAATGGAGTATTTTTACTGCTCCAGGTACTCCACCCTCCCCAACTGGTCCTAGGAAAAGCGTGGGGGCATGGAGGGTGAATTGTAAGCAAGCAAAATTTAAGACATTATGCCACATTTTACTTCTCCTGGGGCACATCTGTTAAGTCACCAGCCTATAAACCCCCAGTTTCCTGCTTTGTGGATCTTGAGGCAACAGGAGAAAGCCTTTGCTGTGGTATTAAACCAGGAGGAGTTTTTGATCAGTGAATAAATGCACGTGCTTGCAGAACAAAAACTACAGGCTATGTGGGCATACAAGAAATTAAATGCACTACCCCTCTGAACGGATAGATGGATGACAGATGAATCCTAGCTTGCAAGCCATGAGCTTTCAAGATCACACCTTCCTGAGTGATGTGGCACCCCAAGCACTTGTCTCAGACACATCCTGATTATCCATCAAAAATTAAAAACATTGGTCCAGCCTCGTTCTTATGAGACCACACCGTATCCCCCCTGCCCCCCGGGAGGACTGACCGCGTTTTCTCCCCTCCTAACCTCAACTTGCAAAGAGATCAAACCAGTCAGTCCTAGAGGAGATCAGCCCTGACTGCTCTTTGGAAGGCCAGATGCTGAAGATGAAGCTCAAATACTTTGGCCACCTAATGCGAAGGAAGGACTCCCTGGAGAAGAGCCTGATGCTGGGAACCATTGACGGCAAAAGCAGAAGGGGACGGCAGAGGATGAGGTGGCTGGATGGGGTCACTGGGGCGGTGGGTGTGGGCTTGGGTGGACTCCGAGGGATGGTGGAGGACAGGAGAGCCTGGGGGAATGTTGTCCATGGGGTCGCGATGGGTCAGACATGACTTCACGACTAACAACAACAAACCTCAACTTCCTACTTGGATGCTGACCCATACGAGGATCTCTCTTCTAAACCCATAAGTGCTATGCTTGCCCAGAAGTCTTTGGTGAGGAAGACATTGATCACACCTGAACCAGGTGAGGGGGTCAATGTGGACCCCCAAAAATGTTGCCGCGGCCATTGATGAGAGCAACTCGTTTCCTTGGTTTGTTGTTTCTATTGTTGCCCCTTCTCTAGAGGGAATGTTTTGCTTCCATTACTGGGTTTGTTGCCTTTACAACTCTACTTTCACTGTATCTATAATGTAATTTCTTTTCTGGCAGTTCTGATTACCACTGCATGACATTATCTGGAATATCAATAGTATATACTTCCATTTCAGCTATAATAGTTCATTGCTTTTAAAAGCGTTCTCCACTAAACCACAAATATTAACCTCGGAGTTTCACCTTTTAGCATGCCGGGCTCGTTCATCTTCATGGAAAAGGGTGTATCATTACGGCTCATTCACTCCCTCATTATAGGGGTCTCCTGCTATTCTTCTCAGTGTTCAGCTCACACCATGGCCAGCAAAGGTGGATGTGGGACCTAAAGGATTAGCAAAGGCGCTGTGCTACTTTCAGGGAGTGGAACATGGTTTCTCCAATTCTTGAAGTGTTGTCAACTGGCATGATGAAGGTGGCTAAGATGTCCGGGCACTGTGCAAAACTTAGAAATGATCCGGACCCCGTCTGCAGGCTTATAATCTACACTGAAAGGCCTTAAGGTGGTGAGGGTTCCTTGGCTGGCGATACTTAAGTAGAGACTTGACTGTCACCCACCAGGAAAGCTACAGATTCTTTGCCGTGAAGTTCCCACCTCAGGCAACTGGCTGGACTAGATGACCTCCAAGGGCTGTTCCCATTCTTAACTTCAACGCTTCTAAGATGCCCACGTCTACCAGATCACCCCCTGTTCACATGCATTTTGACAGCTTCAGATAATTCATTTCTTAAAGCCATGCTGATTCTTCCTCAGCAAAGCTTGTTCTTCATTACGTGTAAAAATTCCATGCCTGTTGCAATAATTTCCATTCATTTTTCCGGAACCATGAACAAGCGACCTGGTTTATAGCATCCTGACTCCATTCAGATCCCTTTTTAAAATCCAGCATTACATCGAGCAGTTTCCAATCCTCTAGAGGGACATCGGTTTTAGAGCCATCACTTATTGCCTAGTTCCAAAGAGTAGTAGAATTTCCATGGATTTATAGTGCTGTGGTCTCATAACGCAAACCCCAGCAAGGACCTGGTGGTGGTTTTAGCCACTGAGAAGCAAACAGATCTCAAAACCAACCTTAAATGGTTCACACAGACAGCCTCCCCACAACTGCCATGTGAAATACACTGGAAAGGAGACAGAGCCCGTTTCGATTTAAATTATTCCACTTGTTTTCCACTGTGCAAATGGGTTGGGTAGAAAGCATTGTTTTGTCCTATGAACAGTAGGATGAATTTATTTTCTCAGATTTTTTTCTCCTTTGAAAAGGAACTCCAACTGCGCCCGGCAGCTTACGCTGGAGGAGGGCCGCCTCCTCGCTGTGTAAGACCGCACCGTGCCGGAGGGGAGCCGCTGCCTGGCCGCGTAAGACCGCGCCGCCATCCACCGCCCACTTGGCTGCTCCGCCACGCCCCAGCACGTGTGGCAGGCGTGCTCCGGACGAGGCGGGGGACGCAGGGCCGGCGGCTACAAAGCCCGCGGGAGGAGCGCGCCACCAGCAACACCTACTGCGCCCGGCAGCCTACGCCGGAGGAGGGCCGCCTCCTCGCTGTGTAAGACCGCGCCGCCATCCACCGCCCACTTGGCTGCTCCGCCACGCCCCAGCACGTGTGGCAGGCGTGCTTCGGACGAGGCGGGGGACGCAGGGCCGGCGGCTACAAAGGGCGTCGGCCAAAGGACAGTTGCCGCCGTTCGGGTGGCCGAGCAGGGGGCGGGGCTGGCCAGGGGCCTGCGCTTGGCGATGGTAGGCCCTCCTGCTGGGCTGTGAGTGAGGGGTGAGTGTGTGTGTGTGTGTGTGTGTGTGTGTGTGTGTGTTTTTAGTAGTATTTTAAATCTTTTTATGGAGTCGTCCCTGGCCATGCTGCCGCTTATGTTTCCTGGGGAGCGCACGGGTGCCGCCATTGAGGTGGTTATGGGCAGGGGACGTAACAGCGTTGGGAGCTTAACGTGTCCGCATAGAAGAAGGAGGGACAGATGGCTGACACCTGTCCCTACTTCTGGTTTTGCTCCCAGCCAGAGGGTGCCAGGGAGTCTCGTCAGTCGCCCCTCCAGCCTGACGGTGCTGTTGCTTAATGCCAGGTCGGTCAATAACAAATCTGCCCTCATCCAGGACCTGATTGTGGATGAGGGGGCCGACCTGGTCTGCATAACGGAGACCTGGGCGGGAGAGGGGGGGGATGTTGCCCTCTCCCAAGTGTGCCCACCCGGGTATCTGGTCCAGCACTGCTCACGGCTGGAGGGGAGGGGAGGGGGGGTCGCTTTGGTATACCGAGCCTCCATCTCCCTCACGGGACTTCCGGTCCCTTCGAGACCAGGGCTGGAGTGTCTCTATTTGGTGTTGGGCGACCGAGACAGACTGGGGATTCTGTTGGTGTACCGCGCACCCTTCTGCCCAACAGTCTCCCTGCCTGAGCTGACGGAAACGGTCTCGGACCTGGTGTTGAGGACCCCCAGGATGTTGGTCCTGGGGGACTTCAATCTCCATGCCGAGGCTAGTCTGACCGGGGCGGCTCAGGACTTCATGGCCTCCATGACGGCCATGGGGCTGTCTCAACATGTCACCGGCCCCACCCATGAACGGGGACACACTCTGGACCTGGTTTTCTCGACGGGGCAGGAAGAGGGTGGTCTGAGGGTGAGTAATTTATGCTTGACTCCCCTGTCATGGTCAGATCACTTCCTGGTGAGATTTATGCTCGAGAGCGACTTCTCCCTCTGTAAGGGTGCGGACCCGATTATGTGGGTCCGCCCCCGGAGCCGGATGGATCCAGAAGGATTCCTGAAGGCCCTGGGGGAGTTTCCGGCTGACAAGACGGGTGCTCCTGTCGAGGCTCTGGTCGAACTGTGGAATGGGGAGATGACCAGGGCTGTAGACACGATCGCTCCTAAGCGTCCTCTCCCACCGGGCAGAGCCCGCTCTTCCCCTTGGTATACTCCTGAATTGAGGGCGATGAAGCAGGTTGGGAGACGACTAGAGCGTAGGTGGAGGAAATCACGAGATGAATCTGACCGAACACACTTAAGAGCCCACTATCGGGCCTATGCTGTGGCGGTGAGGGCGGCAAAAAAGAGATTCTTTTCCGCTTCCATTGCCTCCTCACAATGCCGTCCGGCGGAGCTCTTTCGAGTGGTGCAAGGCCTGGTCCGTCCAGGTCCAAAGGAAGACCTGATTCCACCCTCAAAGACCCGCTGTGACGACTTTGCCAGGCATTTCAGGGAGAAAATCGCTCAGATTCGTCACGAGCTGGACACCACTATTGATTCAGAGGTTTCAAAGGAGACACCAATGCTGCCGTCTGGTCCAGATTTATTGGATGAATTTCAGTTATTGCGGCCCGATGATGTGGACAAGGTGCTTGGGCGAGTACGTCCAACCACTTGCCTTTTGGACCCTTGCCCGTCTTGGTTAATAAATGATTCCAAGCACGGGATTGGAACCTGGATCTTGGAAGTGGTTAACGCTTCTCTGAGGGAGGGTCGGGTGCCGGCCCCTTTGAAGGAGGCGGTAGTCCGACCGGTCCGGAAGAAGGCGTCACTGGATCCAGAGATGGCCACTAATTATAGACCAGTGGCCAACATCCCGTTTCTGGGCAAGGTGTTAGAACGAGTGGTGGCGGGACAACTCCAAGCACTCTTGGATGAAACTGATTATCTGGACCCATTGCAGTCCGGCTTCAGACCCGGGTACGGTACTGAATCTGCCTTGGTCGCCCTGTATGATGACCTGTGCAGGGAGAAGGACAGGGGGAGTGCGTCCCTGTTGGTTCTGCTGGACCTCTCAGCAGCTTTCGATACCATCGACCATGGTATCCTTCTGGATAGGCTTGCGGGATTGGGGGTTGGAGGCACTGCTTTGCAGTGGTTCCGCTCCTATCTCAATGGCCGGTTCCAGAAGGTGGTGCTGGGGGACTATGGCTCTGCGCCATGGCAGCTATGCCATGGAGTACCGCAGGGGTCCATTTTGTCCCCTTTGCTGTTCAACATATACATGAAACCGCTGGGAGAGGTCATCAGGAGGTGTGGGCTGCGGAACCATCAGTACGCTGATGATACCCAGCTCTACCTCTCGTTTTCCACCAATCCAGGTGAGGCAGTGGCTGTGCTGAACCGGTGCCTGGCCGAGGTAATGGGCTGGATGAGGGCCAATAAACTGAAGCTCAATCCAGACAAGACGGAGGTCCTGTTGGTTGGTGGATCGGGCTTCGGAGAGGGTGAATTGAACCTTGTCCTGAATGGGGTTGCACTCCCTCTTAGGGACAAGGTCCGCAGCTTGGGAGTGCTCCTCGACCCAGAGCTTTCACTGGAAGCTCAGGTAACAGCAGTGGCGAGGAGTGCTTTCCTCCAGCTTCGGCTAATTCATCAGCTGCGCCCCTATCTGGAGAATGACTGCCTTGCGACAGTGACACATGCGTTGGTGACTTCCCGTTTGGACTTCTGCAACGCGCTCTACGTGGGGCTACCCTTGAAGACGGTCCGGATACTTCAATTGGTCCAAAATAGAGCTGCCAGGCTGCTGACGGGGACTGGACGTTATGTTCACATGACTCCAGTTCTCCGTCAGCTTCACTGGCTTCCCATTGAAGTCCGGGCCCAATTCAAGGTGTTGGTTATGACCTATAAAGCCCTAAACGGCTTGGGTCCTGGTTACCTGAAGGAGCACTTACATCCTTATATGCCCAGCCGCCCCCTGAGATCGGCGGGAGAGGCCCTTCTCCGGGAGCCCTCCATGGAAGAAGTTAGGAGGGTGGTTACTCGCAGGAGGGCTTTCTCAGCGGTGGCGCCTAAGTTATGGAATGCGCTCCCCAGAGAGGTCCGCCTGGCGCCGTCGTTATTTGTTTTTCGGCGCCAGGCAAAGACCTTTTTATTTAAGCAGTATTTTAAATGTTAATATTATTGAATTTTATTTGGCCAGGGCGGCTTGTTTTATAGTGTATATTTGTATTTTATTGTATATATTTTAAAATGTTATTTTAAATTTTTTGTTGTAAGCCGCCCCGAGGCTTCGGCGAATGGGGCGGCATAAAAATGTTTTAATAAATAAAAATAAATAAATAAACTCCAGCACTCTGAATGGACACGCGAGTCTCTGCGAAATTGCTCTGCAGGGCTCTATTCACACAGGATAATCGCTCCACAAAAGGACCATAATTCTGCATAATAGCACAGCAAAACCCAAGAGGGCGGCAGCGACGCTCCACCTGCCCTGGGTGCATTTTGCATTCCCCAGATCGGCTTGGCCACCCCCCTTCCCCTCCCCTCCCCTTGAACAAGTGCATGGAGATTTGCCCTTCGTTAACTCATACCGCTGGTCTTAATCCCTCCCCTCAAGAGTCAGCGATGTTCGAAAGGCTGGAATCATGTCAGTGTTGTGCTGATTCGCCTCTCGCTCAGATGCAGGAAAGCCCCACTCAGGTTCTTCCCTTGGGACTTCTTTTACAGGTTCGTAGCTCCTTGTGGCAATTATTTCGATTCCCAGCCAGTGATGGAGAGCTAGGCATCCATCCATCCCTTCACCAATCACCTCTATAGCTCCCAATATGCTGGGCAATTTACCAAGATTAAAGCCCTAGAATTGCATTCTCATAATATAATATGAAACCGAGTGGCATGCAAAAACATAACAATTACAGACAATCGACAATCAATCCTAGGTCCCGATAAAACCCCGCAAGCTGTCAAACGCTGGGGTGAAGGAGGAAGTCCTAACCTGCCACCCCAAGGATGACCCCGTCGGTGCCAAGTGGGCCTCACTGGGGAAAGTGTCCCTTAACCAGAGGGCCACCCATGTGGAGGTCCCCTTTGGGGAGGAGGCTGGTCCTCAGCGAAGGCTCCTGAAGGATGCTCTCAGGTCATCCAAGCACACAGGTAGGTTCCTGCCCTGCAGAGCCAGGTCACGTGTACCTCCTGGTGTGCAACAACTGAGAGCACCAGGAGCTGGCATGCCTGGGTGTGTGTGCAGGCTCCTGTCCGCAGGGCGTCCGCCACCAGCCACCAGAACCTCAAGGCCCTGTTTCTTGGTGTTGCTGCAGTTTCTGAGGAAGCAACTTATGAAAGGAAAAGCAAGGCCCATCCCCGGCTTTTCCACTGAACGGGCCGGCGGGGAGTCACTCGTCTGAAACAGCCCTGCCCCCCAGCCCTGCCCTTGCAGCCATCCACACCCCTCCTGGCCGCAGGAGGAAAGCTGGTGGAGAAATCCGGACGGGAGCTGAGAAAGAGCCCTGTCGTCGTTCAGGTTGCTGTGCAGCTGCCAGTTTCGCTCCAGTCTGGTTTCTCTCTGCGATCCAGAAGCAGCTCCTCGCTGCCAGCTCTGCAGCGGGGACGTTCCGACTCGTAAGCCGGGCTTAGCAGGAATTGCCCCTGCTTGGCATGCAGGTCCCAGGCCTGATCCCCCACGTCTGCAGGTAGGGCAGAGAAGGCCCCCATCCTGGCCTAGGGCGACCTGAGCTGCTGCAGCTCCCTGCGTTCCTACAATCCAGAGGCCGCCCCTGCCGGCAGCCCCGTCTGCTCCAAACTAGCAAATAAAACCGGATCTGCCTCAGCGCTAGCGACGTGCTGTTCTCGCAAGGGCCCACTAGGAGCCTCTCACGCTTAACGCAGGACTTGGCTGCCCTTGCTTAGCCCAAGCATCCTTCTCTCCTTTGCCAGATCCAATCTGTCCGACACAGATTGCTGAAGATGCTGGGAACGCTCTCGCCCTCGCTTTGCAGCACGGGACGGCTGCCCCGCCTTAATTCATGGCCGACGCATCTTGATATTTCGGGCTGCGATAAATCTGGCTGATGCGTCCCAGTATCTTTGGGCAGCAATAATTCTCTCACACTGTGGCTCCTGCCTTCACAGAGACAGGCCATGGAAGACGCTGCTCTGATCCTTCTCGGCTGCGTGGGTCCCACCTGGCGAGGCGGGGGAGGCAGGTATTCGGAGTGGTCTGGGCTCCCACTCCCCCAGGAAGTGCCCTGCCAATGCTTGGGGCTCCAATGCCCATCATCCCTGAAATAACACTGATGGCTGGACTGTGGTTATGCGGGGGAAGACAGGAAGCCCAAACCGCAATCCTAGCTGTGTGGCACGGTTTCCTGAGCGTGATTCTGCCTGGCAAGGTAGTTGTGAGTCAGCTAGTGGGGAACAGGGAAGGGGGGTTGGCTGCACACACACCCCCTCCAGCTTTTGGTGCTCCTCTCCGCCTTTGACTGCCCGGACCGTCTGTCCCCATCACCTGGGCACAGGAGGAGACACTCCAGAGAGCAACTGGCTGGAGGGAGCCTGGAGCTGCCTTGATTACGGCCACACAAACCCCTGCTCCCCAGCACTCCTGGACAGCCCAGCTCTCAGAATCTCAGAAGCAAAACCTGGAGAATCCAGTTGTGCAATTTACTCCAGGGTAAACTATGCAGAACCTCTGAGAAGGCCATTGTCGGCAGTTCATTTCTTTTTATATTTTGTAATTGTAAGCTCACCATGTTTTTTAAAAAGCTGCCTATAACGGCGACAGGATTAAATATTAAAACCCCTGTGAATATTAAAAGGGTTTCAGTCACCATTAGCAGGGCTGGCTGAAAGAAAGAGTCAAACAGCTGGTGCCATCAGAGCCTAATGATGCCAGAACACAATTCCAAACTGCTGGGCCCCACCGTGCTTGCACAGAATCCATCCATGTCCCCCGTCGCTCGGACGACAGCTTTTGAAGTTGCTGCATGCAGGCCTGCCTCCAAAAAAACCCCGCTTGGCAGCATGTTTCGATTTGTATTCTTGGAATCGTGCGTGTGGATTTATGAGCAGGTTCTTCCCTGCCTATTTTGGGATGGATGCGACGGTGGAGGGGGAAGAGGGAACTTTTCTGCCATCACGCTATAGTGAGGTGGGCCGACTGGGGTCTTCCGGCTATTTTGGCCCCAGCTGCCATCATCCCTCACCACTGGGATAGCTGGCTAAACTGTGGGCCAAATGATCTGGCATAGCCTTCTCCAGCCTGGTGCCTTCCAGATGCTTTAGACTACAACTCCCAGAATTCCTGCCCATTGGCAGAATTCCTGCCTATGGGCAGGAATCCCTGAAGGGCACCAGACCGGGAAGCAGCTGGCCCAGCTGGTCAGAAGCTGCTCGTCCCTGCCCAGTGCTCTGGAGCAGTTTTCCACAACGAAGGACCCGCCACATTTGGGACTACAATGCCCACCATCCCCAGACAGCACAGGGGTGATGGCAGCTGTGGTCCATTCCATCTGGAGGGCAAGTTGAGGGACAACTGCTCTGGAGACATGTGATGCAGCCACCTTGCCGAAAGGAAAGGTGTGGGTTTAGTTGTGGGTGTGGGTCTGATCCCTGGAGCAGCACTCAGCACCCCGGAGCAGACGCCGAGGCCTTGGCCCCAGCCGCCGCCAACCGCTGCTCTGACACCGCCGCCACCCCTGGAAAGCCAGTCTTCTCATTAGCACCGGATGCCGCCATGTTAGTTTGCCACAGCGCAGAGAACCCGGCGCCAGAGGTCCAAGCAGAGCTCAGCTGATAGATGCCTGGATGGGAGCTCAGTGACGCCGGATGGGGCCCACCGACGGGCAGCCAAGAGGCAACCCACAAGATGGCTCCCCCATTCTCAGGACGAGAGCCAAATGGCCCAACCCCTCCAGCCCATCCCAGGCCGCTGCAGCAGGGGGAAGCCGTGAAAACCTAACTTGCACCTTGGCTTACCCTCAAGTGACCATCTGCCAAGGCGATGGCCTCCGGCTGGCGCTCTCCTCTCGGGGTGGAGGGAAACACCCCAACAAACCGAGTAAGGGAAAGTGATAAATTTTCCATTCTATTTTAAAAGATACCAGATTGGAGATTTTATAGGAGTCATAAATATGTCAAGAGATGCCTTCCCTCTTTCGACATTCCAGCAGACACGGAGTAAGACATTCGGGTTAGCCCACAGTAAAATAGGCCTTGGATGGAACCAATTGAATTTCCATTTGCCAGACCGCAAGTCTGCAGGAGAGATGGCTCTTTTATTTACGTTACTAAACCAGCAGTAAATGATGCCTGGTCCTCCATGGATGGGGCGAGGCAACCGAAACCCTGCAGAGGGGAAGGAAGGAGAGCCAGAGAGCTCGCTCGCTCGCTCTCGCTCTCTCTCTCTCTCTCTCTCTCTCTCTCTCTCTCTCTCTCTCTCTCTCAAAGCACCCCGATTACTTCAGCAATGCAGAATATTGGATGCTGTGATCCACACACTCACAAGGTTTTTCCTGGGATGGACTCAGAGTTCATCCAGCTTTTCATTGCATTGGGATAATCCTGCAGCGGGAAGCAAAGGTTTGCCAGGGCAATGCCAGTTCCCAAACCTAATTGATAGATGCTTTAAAACGGCTTCCGGTTCGGGAGAGGTATTACTACCACTCTATACGACTCGGGTGCACCCACAGCTGGAGTATTGTGCTCAGTTCTGGGTCCCTCATTAGAAGAGGGATATAGCAAGGTTGGAATCGGTGCAGCGAAGGGCCACAAGGTTGGTGGCCGGTTTGCAGGGGATGCCGTATGAGGCGAGACTGAGGGAACTGGGTCTCTTCAGCCTTGAGAGGAGACTCCGAGGGGATCTGTTGGCGACATACAGGTGTGTGAGGGGGTGTCACATGGAGATGGGTAGAGACCTGTTCTCCCCTGCAGGGGAAGGCAGGACGCGCTCCAATGGAGCAAAGCTCAGGAAGCCAAGATTTAGGGTGGATGCCAGGAAGTCCTTCCTGACGGTTAGGACCCCTGGGGCATGGAATGGGCTTCCACGGGAGGTGGTTGAGGCCCCATCGGTGAGGGTGTTCAAGGACAGGCTGGGCATGCACATGGCAGGTGTGTCGTGAGCAGAGCCAGCTGGAGCCAGGGGTCAGACTAGATGGCCCAGGAGACCCCTTCTGACTCGCTCAGTTTCTATGTTTCATTTACTCATTTATTTATTAAAAGCTTTTCTATCCCATCCCCTACAGAATGTCTCAGGGCGGCTTACAATAAATAAATAAACAGAACAGACCAGCCCCACAGCATCTGACCACAATATACTAAAACACCAATTAAAACCAATTAAGCATTAACAGGAAAATCAAAGTGGTTTTGCCTACGCCGAAAAGAGTATCTTCCCTGTGCCTGGGCCCACGGCCTCTGCTCCTGGAGGCAGCAAGAGCCAGCCGGAGCGCCGTGTGCCTCTCGAGGGTGTTCAAGGGCAGGCTGGACATGCGCATGGTGGGCATGTCGTGAGTGGAGCCAACTGAAGCCGGGGGTCAGACTAGATGGCCTGGGAGACCCCTTCTGACTCGCTCTGTTTCTATGTTTCTGTGTGTGTGTTTTTAAAGGACGCTGCCTGCTAAGGACTCTCGTGTTTGTAGAAAAGGTTGCATGGATCTGAATTTTTGTGGGGGGATTCAGGCAGAAAGATAAAGAGGAGGTCAAGAACACGTGGTCAAGCCAGTTAATCCAGGAGGGTGGGATGCAACGGGGAGCACCGGGGGCTTCGGCAAATGCTCTTGCTCGGCCTGCCACAGATTCGGGGCTCCCGATGAAGGACTCGCAGCTCCAACCCCGGCGGGTTAACACCCCCTCAAATCACCTTATGCAGAAAGCTGATCCCGCAAAGGGTATCAAGAGAGCCCTGCCGAACGAGCCCCGAGAGAAGCAGCCAACCCGAAAGCCTACCAAAAGGCAGGAGGGCAGTGTGGTGTAGTGGTTAAGTACACAGGACTGGAATTCGGGTGATCCGAGTTCCAGTCCCCACTTGGTCACGGAGCCAACTGGGTGCCACTCTCAGCCCAGCCTACCTCACAGGGTTGTTGTTGTGGGGATAAGACTGAGAGCAAGAGGAGGAGAAAGATTTATTTATTTAGGAAGCTTCTATGCCGCCCCATTCGCTGAAGCCTCGGGGCGGCTCACAACAAGATGCAAGCCGCTTCGAGTTCTTTATAAGCAAACAGCAGGATGTAAATCTAATAAATAAAATAGCCATCTTCTGTCGTTATTCCCAGGGCTGCCATATTGGTATGGCCTTTCATCGTGGAGATCCAAGAGAGCCATCGCAATGCCGGCTTTCCCCTACCTGGCCATTCCCATGAAGGATTGACTCTCTTATTGTCTATCATAATCATTTATTTCTGCGCACTGCCTGGTTTTGTGGGTATTCAACAAATAAGCACACTTTTTAAAAAGTCTAGGCCATTTATCAGGTGGCAGCGGTCCTCCAAGCATCCAGCAACAATCAAACACACAGCAAACACCTATAAACATTAAGTCAATAAAACAGCCACAATATAGTTGCTGCAGATATTAAAAAAATACATTTAAAATGCAGCAAAAGCCCATAGCCAGAGCTCAACACCGTATTCACCCATTCAAAATGAACGCTCTTGAAAGCAATGGAGCATCATTTAACAAAGCAGCGCAACATCAGGGTGATCCGAGGAAATGGGAGGCTTCGGCAAGGGGCGGCATAGAAATGTTTTAATAAATAAAATAATAAAATGACGGGCAGTCAGCTCAGGGCAGGCGAGGTGAATGCTGAGGCTGCCCATTGGTTTCTGCACCCAATTTAAAAAGCTGATATTTCCTTCACGGCCTCCGACCAGGGAGAGGGAAGCTGCTGCAAGAGGGTCCTGAAGGGTCTCCCCCAACCCCATGGCCAGGGGGCGATATCCCAGTTTAATATAGGGTTGCATTTTCCCCCTGGGGCATCGTGCACTCCCAGCACAGTTCAAGTCGCGCCAGAGCCAAATCCCAGCTCTTGTCTTTGACCCACATCTTTGCTGTTATCTCCCCACAGAAGAATCCCCACATGGGCTTGGAGGCCATTTTGGAAGTGTTCCAGGCGCTACATCCAAGCCATTTGTCGGTCGCCAGATCTGCAAGTGACTACAGGGACGCAACGCCACAACAAGCAGCCGAAGGTGAACTGTGTTGGTCTGATCTGCTGCTAAATTCCTGCATCGCTCGGATCTGCCAGATTCCAACGTGACTTCACCTACGTATGCCAGGTGGTTTTGACGACACCTAGAAGCAGCGTGCAGAGGACAGGTGTGGGCCGGGACACTGTCCTAAAGGACAAGAAAGTGTGCAGAAGGAAGTGTGCAGAAGAGGACTCAGTGGCTGCTAAACCTTAAGGCCAAGAGCCGGCTTGAATATATGCAGGTTCAGCCTATGTGAACCTGTACATAGGCTGGGGACTCCACCAATGTGAATCACTGAAAAATTGTCCAGGATTGGAGGGGCCGAGGTGGAGGAAAGCATCGTGAATGATTGTTTTTATAGAGCATTTTAATGTAATACTTTCAGAGATTTAATCAGATTGCTCCAGAATCATAGAGCACGGTTTCAGAATTAATAACGGATATAATATCTCCAATGCGTTTACAAAATGATGTCTTACAGTTACAGGCAATCCATAAAGCAATTACAGAGTGGCAGAGAGGGACTGGATAAGGCCTCCAAGCAAAAGACAGCTTAGCATGCGATGCGCCTAGGACGTTACTTGGAAATAAGCCCTGAATTCAGTAGGACTTACTTCCGAGGGAGGGTGTAATAGGATTGCAAGCAAAGTTGCTTCATTTGGAAGGGGTCTCTTTGGGCACCAGTGTTTCCTCTTGAAAAGAAAAAGCAGCTGGGGGAGGGATAATGCCCCTAAAATGTTGGGAGGGCAGTCTTTAAAATTGAATACAAATATGGAGCTGAAACACAACATACACACAGCGGACATGCACTCCATGCCTGGGGGAAAGAGGAGAGTCTGTATCAACCCCTCCCAAGGAAAACTTTACCCTGCAGGCCTTCTCCAGCAAGGTATCTGCCTTCTAAATTACAGATCAAATTAAAATAACTATTGCTGCGCTTACACCACTTTTATGGGTTAATAAATTGTGCTTCGTGAATGACAAGGTGCTGAGTCAGCAAGCAAGCCCCAACAAGGCACCGGTGCCTGCAAAGCAGCATCTTCCCCCCTACCGTGGGGAAAGAGACCCCCTTTTTTTCCATGTTACTGCCAGATTGAAAATATGAGTCTGAAAGGGAGGGGGGAGGAAGAGAGTCTTTCCCTCCCTCCCTCTCTCTCTCTCTCTCTGCATTACTTTGGCCCTAGGAGGTTATTTAAACGGTAACTTCAAAGCAGGTGTGTGATCTTTCTGTTTATGGCTGCGGGAGCTTCGTCTTACTCTCCAAAGGAAAGGGTTCTGTGAATCAAGCGAGAAGGCGCAGGCAGGGTGTTGGCGTCGGTCCAGGCCGGGCAGCTTCCCACGCCTGTGTGAACAGGCCCCCAAAGGATGCAGGACTCGGGTTCACACCACAACAGAATAAAGGCATATTTTTCCACATGCTAATCCATACATTCTCTAAAGTCTTGCTGGGTGGGTGGGTGCCCAAGCCCTTAGCTTGTGGGTGCCCTTTCTTTTTAAAAGAAAGCATTGGCAGGGGAGAAGGGGGCATTGGGTTTTGAGGGGGGGACCCTCAGGGAGAAAGATTCAGCAGGGGAGAACAGGGGGTGGACCTCTTGCTCATCCGGGGGGTCAGATTCAGCGCAGACCATCTGACTAACCGACTCGGGTACCAGGAGCCAGGCAACTGGACTACAGTCCCAAGTCCAATCCCAAATCAATCCAACTCTTTCTCCAACAGTCCAAGGTCAGCACCAGGAGCAGACGAACAAGGCCAGGGTAGCCCAAAAGGCAGAACTGTAGCCAAGCAAACCAGGAGTCAAAAAACCAAGGAAACCGCGCAAACAGGAGCAAGTACCTGAGCGCTGGAGCGCAAGCTGGAACAGGGGCAGGAAACGGGGTGAGGTCCAGGAGCTGGAACAGGTTCAAAGGCCAGGAGTTCAGGAGGCAACAGGCAAGGAGCACTGCAGGCGCTCAGAGGACCTTCCCTGCTAAGGAAGCTTCCAGAGGGAAGCTCCAGTTCCTCAATAGCACGTCCCCCGCCGCTCCCAGGTGGAGCGCATTACAGCCCGGGCAGCTGCAGGAGATTAGTCCGGCAACCCCCAGGGCTGCTATGCTGGCCCTCGGCCAGCAGATGGCGCGCCGAAGCTGCCTCAGGGCCCCCTGTGCCTGGTTCTGGAAGCGCAGAGGGCCGCGGGGCAGAGCAGCAGCTGCTTCCAGAGAGCCCAGGCTCCACCAGAAGAGCAGGGGCTCCGACCCTCCCAGCTCTGCCTCTGCCCTGGCCTTGTAGAAGTGTGGCTGTAGCCAGAAGCGTGGCTTCTAGATCGAGGGAGGCATTACTTCCATGCTACACGACTCTGGTGCGCCCGCAACTGGAGCATTGTGCTCAGTTTTGGGTCCCTCGTTACAGGAAGGATAAGGCCAGGTTGGAGTCAGTGCAGCGCAGGGCCATGAGGTTGGTGGCCGGTTTGCAGGGGATGCCATACGAGGTGAGACTGAGGGAACTGGGTCTCTTCAGCCTGGAGAAGAGGAGACTCAGAGGGGATATGTTGGTGACATACAGGTATGTGAGGGGGTGTCACACAGAGGTGGGTAGAGACCTGTTCTCCCCTGCAGAGGAAGGCAGGATGCGCTCCAACGGAGCAAAGCTCAGGGAACCCAGGTTCAGTTTGGATGCCAGGAAGCACTTCCTGACAGTCAGGACCCCGAGGGAGTGGAAAGGGCTTCCACGAGAGGTCGTTGAGGCCCCATTGGTGCGGGTGTTCAAAGATAGGCTGGACGTCCACATGGTGGGCATGTCGTGAGCGGAGCTGGCTGGAGCCAGGGGTCAGACTAGATGGCCCAGGAGGTCCCTTCTGACTCGCTCTGTTTCTATGTTTCTGTGAGCCAACCAATGATTCTATCACTTGCCTGAGCTAGGCCTAGCCTATACATCACCTTCTGAAATTATCTTTATCAGGTAGAAAAGTTGGAGCAGCTCATAACACCTTTGGCTCTATAACAAATTGAACATATTCTTTTTCTGTGCTTGGAAGGTTACTGCTTTGGCAGCTGCTGTGCTTTTGACATCTTTTCTTCAGTCGTAGGTACAGATGTTGTTACATCCACCTTTCACAGATGGTCAGGCATCCTTTCCATTTCCACCAGAACTTTTGGCGACCAGAATGTTGTTCTCTTTGTCTCGTGCGCATTAGGTGGATTCATGCTGGTGAACGTGAATTAGCTGGCACAGTTGTTAATGCATTTTCACTCATTTGTACCAGTTAGTTATGGAAATTAATTAGTTGTGCAAATTAGGTAATTGAATTAGCATGAATTCCACCCCTTAAATGCAAACAAAAATATCTTGTCTGCATAACTCGGTCAAAGCTGCAGAGCCCACGGGGAAAATTCTAAGAGATCTAAATTCATTGGGATCCATTGCAGATTTCTCTGATATTGCTAGACACAGGAGAGCAGTTCAGAGCAAGTCTGGGAAATTTCCAGGAGCAGCATCCAGAGGGATCCAGGTAGCCTATCGCCCATCTGAACTGAGACCAGGATGACTTACTAGCTGGTTGGCAGAGCTAGCCGATTTCTGAAGAGGGTGTTCCCCAGTTCAAATCCCCCCCCCCCCCCCCGTTCTGGCACAGTGGGCTCGTGACAAGGACCTTAATTTGGTGTAAACTGAATCCAACCTAAGCCTGAGAATAGGGATGAGTTCCCCTGCTCAGATTTTAAACCATACAAGCACCATCTTTACCTGTCTAGGTTTGGCATGGCCTAAATTAGCCCCATCAGGAGGCTGGGGACAGAGAACCTGTGTCCTGGATTTGTGTACTTGGGTTATTCTGACATACCATAGTACCTGAAATGAAAAGTGTTTTGGTTACTACAAGTGAACTATTTCCCTTTTTTTTCTACTCTCCTCCCTCACTACTCTAATGAACTCTTCTGTGGATTGCAGTGAGAAAGTAAAATTAAGAGAGTTTATATATTCCCCATGCATCCCAAGTGTGACCCTGGCATGCACCCACAGATGGGATATGGACTCCACAGTTCCTCCACATCCAAAAATCCTACAAAGATCTGGGAAATCAAGCAGGCCAGCTGTGTTTGCTTCCCCATTTATACACCGTTTGCTCAAAGGGAGTGCCTTTCCCAGGATCTCCCATGGCTGAGACAAGACTCGGGCATGGGTTGCCCCCGTCCTAACCGCTACGCCACACAGGCTCTCCGCACATTCAAAAGCGAGGTCATGGGAAGGATTCTACTCCCAGCACCGCTCTGGAGAAAGACTTCTGAAGAACTCCACAGGTGCATACAAGCTCTCAAATTCTCCTCTTCCGCTTGTTCACTGGGGCCGCCTTCAAAGCAACCACCTGGAAAACAGCTCCATAGAAGGATGCCCACATAAGGAAACAATGAGGGATTGTTTTCCTCCAAATCTTTCCATCCATCCATTTGAAAATTGCATTAGACAGCTGGGGAGGGCATCTTCCTCCTGCACCAAGCCCTGCTCTAACAGCACACAGAGATGAAAAACAAAATGTAAATTCAACAAGTGAATATTCATGAGCCAAAACTTCACAAGATTGCTTTATATTTAGGCTCGTTGACTCCAAGGTGCACCCCACCCTTCCCCAAAAAATCAAGTTTTGTTTTTGTTTGAGGCAGCATTTCAAGACTGGCATTGGCAAAGAAACCACGACACGATGGAGAGGGGAGAAGGGACCCTCAAGACCAGAATTACTGCTTGTAGCAAGGCGTCTTTCCTGCGGTAAGAAGTCAACGGGGCTCCTCTCTCCTCCACGCACAAGCGAACCTTGGCGCACACCAGCCGGGCGATCCGTGCTGGCATTTGCCAGAGCATCACTGGGCATCCCTGTTTGCACACAGTTACCGCAACATGGGGGCCTGATTCCGAATATCACATTTCTGCTATTCTGCACACTGTACAGGAACGTGAGATCGAAAGCACGCACCTTGCGACAAGTTAATCGGTCACAAAACGGCTGCCACAGGCGGTGCGTCTTTCACAAAGCGCCCATTTCCCAGAAGGCTAAAAGGAACGTAACTTGGCCAAGAACCTTGGTGTAGAGGGATGATCCTGGAGGTGCGGTCCCCACTCCTAGCTCAAAGTCTGAAAAGCAGTCCTTTGAACCAACACAAACTCCTGCTTTGAAGGCCAAACTCGGTTGCAGTTTTCTGCTACTGTATTCATTTCACAGAAAGCAAAAGTGGGGAGTCTCAGAGAGAAGGAACGCGGCCATGCAAAACCCAGAGGCCTTCTTGGAGATAAAGATAGCTCAGGAGGCTGGCAGTTCCCAATTTTAAAAGATTAATCTCTAAAAACATGAAATAAAAATCAAGAGGGGTTGTCCATGGGCATAGTTTTACAATTCCCAGGGTAGGAATGTATGGATTCAATCCGCTCCCTCTGCGTTTTACAGAAAGAATCAGAGAATTGTCAGCTGTCATTCATTTTGCCATCTACTCATTAACAGAATTTAACCCAGGATTTCTGCTTGCGCTCATTCATATTAAGCCCGGCTTGCACCCATGGTAATTAGCACAGATTGCACAAACCAGAGCAAGGGTGCCTGACTCAGTCCATCCACTATGGAATTTGCAGGTCAGATCCATAGAAATATAGGCACAGAAACGGATAGCATTTTGACTCCACTGAGGAGTTCTCCGATGCGATTAATCACGGGTTTGCACATTAAACTAGGAACTGGGAGAAGGTTCAGGTGCCCACTTGGCCATGGCGCTCCCTTTGTGGCGATCAAAGGGAAGGAAATATAAATGTGGTGATAACAAATACTACAATTCTGTCCACACTTATTTGGGGATACCTTGCACTGAACACAAGCAAATAGCTTATAGGATTAATGTGCACACTGCCCCTGTACAGATTATGTTTGTAACTTCTACATTCAGCCAATAAATGCTCACTATTTGCACATTTAGACAAAACAAATTATACTAGGATATGGAAGTCGGTCTAAACATGCATAGGAGTTGCCACAATGCATAGTTCCTCAGGAAAATGTGACTCCATTAAATTCCCCTACAAAAATATTGCAGTAAGACAGATGCAGAGAACAGTATGTTTGTTTGTTTGTTTGTTTGTTTGTTTGTTTGTTTGTTTGTTTGTTTGGAGTGCTTGTATGCCGCCCCATTCGCATAAGCCTCGGGGCGGCTTCCAACAAACAAATAATATACAAGTATATGGTCCCCAATTTCTTCTAGAGGGAGAAGCTTAGTATATCTTCAGCCCTACGAAGGTCAGAAAGTAGCAAATTCATAAGCCTGTCATACAGGAAATTGTAATGGCCAGAACCAGATGCTATAAGTCAAACCCCGGTCCAAGCCCCTCCGCTCCGCTCTGTCGGGGTTCCCTTGCACAGGTGTGTACACACATATATATTGGCTCTTTCACTTCAAGTTGCTGTTTTTGCAAGCTGTAAAATTGCAGTGCAAATCCCAAAGAATAAATTGAGTTAACACCCCATTAAATACAACAAGCTTTCCATGCAAAGGAGGAGCAGAGGGAGGGAGATCGTGCCCAAATTAAACTGACCGTGTACATATTGCTCCTTTGGTAATACACAGATAGCCCTATCAACTTGGGTGATTTAGGTGGAAAGATTTCCTGCTGCAAAGCAAATTTTGCCATCACGTTTTCCCCCATTTTTTGGGGAGGGGGGTTAACTGGTTTCATTTGAAATATGCCCCATACCCAGTTCTGACAGCCTGCTGCAAGCCCAAGGGAATTTGCGAGAAATTTCTAAGTTATTTATTGTCTTTCCGTTTCATCAGTAAACTTATTTTCCTATTTCCCACACAGATAAAGATCTCAGTTTACAGCTTTGGTTTCTTGACCTTGTCAGGATTTCAGCCCCACACGGAAATTGCTCCCAATGAGAGAAACATCGCTAAAGGGAAGTTTCGGGTGTTTAGCAAGAGGTTTCACCTTCATATTTATTCATTTCAAAGGGGTAGTATAATTTAAGGGACAAATGCCCTCAAATGCCCTCAAGCCGCCAGGGCGACTTATTTTATATTGTTAATTCATTTTATATTTTTAGTGTATTATATTTTAATTGATGTTTTGTGAGCCACCCCGAGGCTTCGGCGAATGGGGAGGCATAGAAATGTTCTAAATAAATAAATAAATTGTTTTGACTTCATTTCACATGCCTTGGCGCCCACGTTTTTAAGCTAGGTTGGTTTGCTGATAACCAGCCTGAGAAAGAGGACCAAGAACAGAGCAGGCTAATGCAGAAGTGCACCCAAAATCAGCCACATTGAAATAAAAATTAGCACCGGAGGGTTTTCTCTTTCAAAATCCAGTTAAGACGTCACATAAGACTAAAGCATCCAATCAAGGTAGAACCCCTTCAGGATAATGCACTGTTTGCTATTGGAAGTCTGATGGGCCGGACGAGATTTGTCTTGGCAAATGAAGAACCTCATTTGCAGAGAAAGAAATATCAACGTTCCTTCTATTTCTCATCTTCAGGATGTGAGCAACCTTTCCTTCTGTAGCAAAAACAAAACCATGCGCGCGCGCACCGGAGGAGCCAGCAAATACAGTCCCACAATCCCCTGCATTTTCTTCAAGGAGTTGAAGGCACCACAGACCAGCAAAACAGCCCTTCGAGGTGGGCCGGGCTCAGAGGTCAGGCTGGGCAAAAGGTCTCCCAGCTTCAGGGCTGAGTGGAGATTCACACCTAGGCCTTCGCCCAGGGAGAGTGCACCACCCAGACGAGTTGGCCTGGGGGATGCTGGGCTCTGCAGTCCCCTGGTGCCAACCCTGCACAATCCCAATTCACAGCTGCCTTTTTATCCCACACCTTGCCTCTGTGGACACACACCTGTCTTGATCCCCACAAAAGACCTTGGCACAAGGTCAGCCAATGAACCTCATTATTTAACATCATGTTTTACTGTATTAAGTCGCTTTGTTTTGATTTTGTATTGCTGTGTGGTTAATATTGTATTTGAGCTTGTATTTTCTTTGATTATACTACTGTATTTATATCCATTTTGCATTTTTGCCTAATGTATTTTTGGGATCCTGTTACTGGATCGATTTTGCATCTCGTCTTGCTGCAAGCTGCCCAGAGAGCCCAACGGACGATGGGAAGCATTCAAATGTCAGAAATCCATCAAGGGCGTCTCCTCTGGCCTGACACCACCTCCTCCAACTCAGTCCCCTCCAGATGTAAGTTTTGGGTTACCTCTGCCAGCCGACTAACCCAGGTGGCTGGACATTGATGGAAGCTGCATCTCCTTGTGGTTGGAGGGGACCAGGGCTGGGAAAGTCCAGCACACGTGGAAGCCACTGGCTGTGCTGAGCCACGTCGCCCTGGAAGGTCATTGCCTTACTCCCGTTTCACTTCTCATCTACGCTTTCCTGCCGTCGACAGAGGAGTGTTTTATCTGTACGGCATTTGATGAGCTGCTCTGGAGGCCATTTTATTTTTATTTCAATTTATATCCTGCCTTTTTCCTACAAAGGGCTCAAGGCAGCTGACATCCTTCTCCTCCTCCATCTTCTCCCTGCAACAAGAGCCCTGCGAGGTAGGCTGGGCTGAGCGTCTGTGACTGGCCCAGAGTCACCCAGCGGGCTCCATGGCCGAGCAGGGACTCGAACCCGGATCCTCTGAGTCACCACTGCGCCACACCGGCTCCCATGGGCCCCAAGGCTGCCCTGGAAGCAGGGGGCGGGTCGAGATGCAACCCCGGCAGGCCATGTCGCTGTGGGGCGAGGGGCGCGCAAGGCGCCCACCGCTCACAGGCAGGACTCGCGGGGGCGCCCTCGCTCGCTCCCCGGGCTGCGCGTTGACTGTCCCGTGTGCACCCCCCCACACACACATGCACACACACACGCATCGGGTCGCCTGCGGGAGCGATCCCCGCGCCGCCTCGGAGCAGAAGCACCGCTTGGAAAGGGCGGCGGGGACGGGGCCGAGGAAGCGCCGCGCCACGGCGCGCCCGGGGATGCCGGGCGGCTGCAATGCCGGGAGCGGCCACGAGAGGGCAGCGCAGCTCCTCCCGCGGGGACCGGCGCCTCCCCGCCCGGACATCTGGAAATCTGCAGCGGCCACGTTGTTGTGAAACCCTTTGGATCTGACTCCGGGCGCGGATCCCGCCTCTGCATTTGTTACATTTTCCTCCCTCAAAGCCATGCCGGGAATGCGCGGAATGCGCGGGGCCTGGGCCCAGATGCAGAGACACAAGCCCGGCCTCTCCAAGATCTTCCCATTCATCAGCAAACAAAGCAAAACGAGCGCTAAATCTGGCCTCCCTCCTGCCAAGACACGCTTTTAAAAGTCGGGCGTGAGGGGAGCAGCAGCCGCGGCCTGCTGGAAAGCATCGCCGGCTAACCGCCAGGTCCAGGATCGGTCCAGGCGCCCACTTCACCGGCTGGTCCCCGCAGTGGCAGAACAGATGCTTTGGGGAAGCCCAAATCGGGGAGAAGGGAGGCAGGAGCCTTCAAGGAGTTCTCAAGCAAGAGATAAGCATCTCTTTTGGCACTGACGCCTGGTTGCTACTAGCTACCAGCCCGAAGGATGGGGTGTTTCTGCTTTCTGTGCCATGCGAGTCCAGCGGCAGAAGGGAGCTGTTTTTGCAGCTTGGGCTGGCAGAAAGACAAGCATCCAAGGACATCCTGTTGTTCCTAAACAACGGCTATGGCTTTACTGCTCAGAAATGACAGCCCTGGGACTGTGCTAACCCATGCTAAATATATATATATTTAAGTAAACCGATATATTTCACACATCATGAATCTCCAGTACTGTTCTTGCATCGTCGCCTTCTCCCAAGGAGCTGACCCTATGACACGCTGCTCCTGGAAACTCCGAAGTTGACAGTGCTGCTCTCTTATTTCCTCTGCAATGGGATTTTCCTGCTCCATCCAAACATGCTTCGCTTTCCTGCATTGCTATCTTCGTCCTCATTTAAGGCCAGTTTCCAGCAGCCAGGAAAATATTTTCTCTGTGTGTGTGTGTGTGTGTGTGTGTGTGTGTGTGTGTGTGTGTGTAAGAGACACACTTGCAGGCATATGCTGAAAAGCTGGTTTTGCAGCTGCCACCCCTGGAGAAAATGGTGCAAAGGCCCAGCAGGGTTGCTAGACTCTCCCTCCCCTCGGGGCTCCAGCCTCCCGCTGACCGCCCTTGCACTTTGGATGCACTTCCTTCCCACCCGCGTCCTGGAAAAACACCACCCTCTGGGAACAAAAAGAGGCAGCGATTGATTTCCCGTGCCACACAGGAAGCAAGGGTGAGGGTTGCGGGTGAGGCAGCCGTTAAAGTACACGTAAAAAGGGGCAACGTGTCTGCAGCGGGGGGGGGGCACTGGGGGGCAGGTCCCCAGATCCGCTCCAGGGAGTTCCTGGCACCATCCCCGGCTGTGGCATTCACCGTGTTAAGGAGCGGAGTGCAGGGAGCGCCCTTCCCTGACGGCCATCCTCAGCATCTGGAGCGCTCGGGCGGCCGCCAAGAATACGGGTGGTCAAAGGCCGACGTCCGCCCAAGGTGCCTTTCCATTCTGTTACACTTTGCTTGGGTCAGCTTGGTGAGCAACGCCAGTAGCTGGAGCTGGCCGGCCTTCTCATTTCCCACGAGCATCACCCCACCCGATAGCATCATTCTGGAGGATGTTTGGAAATTTAAAGGCTGCCTAGAGCACCTGGCTAGGCAGCGTACTAAAAAGCAGACATCACCCTGCCAGCAAAAGTTCATATAGTCAGAGTGATGGTTTTCCCAGTTGCAATGTATGGCTGTGGAAGCTGGACCATAAGGAAGGCTGAGCGCCGAAGGATTGAGGCCTTTGAATTGTGGTGTTGGAGAAGATTCCTGCGAGTCCCTTGTACCGTAAGGCGATCAAACCAGTCAGTCCTAGAGGAGATCAACTCTGACTGCTCTTTGGAAGGCCAGATGCTGAAGATGAAGCTCAAATACTTTGGCCACCTGATGGGAAGGAAGGACTCCCTGGAGAAGAGCCTGATGCTGGGAACGATTGAGGGCAAAGGAGAAGGGGACGGCAGAGAATGAGGTGGCTGGATGGGGTCACTGGGGCGGTGGGTGTGGGCTTGGGTGGACTCCGGGGGACAGTGGAGGACAGGAGCACCTGGAGGAATATTGTCCATGGGGTCACAATGGGTTGGACACGACTTTGTGACTAAACAAATAACAGAACACCGGGAAAGCTACTGTGTCCAGGTTGTGGAAGGGCCGTCAAGTCCAACCTCCTGCTCAAGGCCAGACTCCAGGTTAAAGCATTCCCACAGATGGCTATCCCCATCTCACAAATCCCTCCCATGTAGGAGACCAATTTCCACAACTGCCCTAGGAAATTGGTCTCATTGCCGTCCCTCTCTAAAAGTCAGGAAGTTTCCCCTGACGCCCAGCCCGAATCTGGCCTCCAGTAACTTAAGCCCATTATTCTGTGTCGGGCACTCGGAAATGGCGGAGACGGGATCCTCTGTGCGACAGCTTTTCAAGAGCTTGAAAAGTGCTACCGTACCACAGAATCCTAAATTGGAAGGGACCAGAGGACCATCAGGCCCAACCCCCGCCACAAGTTGAACCCTCCAAGACCAAGACACACCAACCAACTTGCACTGCAGTAGATAGCTCACAATGGCGGATTGTTGCTGAGGTCGTCATTTTTCAAGTCCAGGGTGTCCCCGCTGAGCAGGAGTCGTGGCACTGCATGTTTAAGACGTCTGGCTTCGCCTTGCTGCTGCCGAGTTCCCCTTTCTGGGCAGCATGAAGTCCGCCTGGATGTGCAGCAAAACCTTCCCAGTGGTGGCTGAGTCATCCCTGGAATGCCTTCCCAAGGGAAGTCTCTCGGAAGGCAGGCCTAGCAGCCTGTGGAAGACGGGACCAAACATCTTGCTTCATATTCCCTCAAGCCAGGCCTTCAGCGAGGGCGTGTTGGAGCTGCAGAGGCTTTCTGTTGCTACAAACTTTGCAGTTTGACTAATACACTAATTCCTGCATTCTGAGGTTATTACTGGTCATTGTTCAGATTTGAAGTTTCACCCCCTACTACATCCTTTCTTTCCTTTTTGGCAATGTATGGTTTCAGTGCCCTTTCAGAAGAATAGGCTAAACAGAACACTTGTCCCTCCCTACAATTATAGAAATAATTAAAATTCCCTCCCCAAGTTTCCACTTTCATTTTGGTTCAGTTAATATTTAAAACACAACCACCACCCAGAAAGTAATTTACTTGAAGGTAATTGTACCATCCAAGGCAGTTAGCTAAAACAAACATATTTCTGTACTTATTCAGCTCATCCCAATTCATAGGTTCATTTTCGAAATCTCGGTAAAGATCAAGAAGCTTATAAATTAAGGGTGTGTATCTTGACTGGACTGGCAGGAAGAACCATGAATTCCAAATCCTAACCTAAATCCAAACTCTAGCACACTTCTGAAACCCCACTCTATCCAGACAGAAGACGCTCTTGTTCATCGCTCTGTCTGGCTAACCCAGACTAGTTCCAGGCCTTCGTGCACACACGGGTTCGGGTTTTCCTAAAGCTCAGCTCTAACACGAACGTAAAATCCTTGCTATGCAGAAAGGTAGCATTTTGGTCGTTCTTGTTACGCATTGCCCAACCTTTTCTACTTGAGCGCCAATGCTGCATTTACGAGCTGGAGTTTTCTTCCCATTGACCTTCAGATACTCTAAAGCAGCCTCTCCCCAGCAGGAGTCTCCCAGATCACACAGACACCATCTCCCAGCCTTCCTGATCATCGACCAGGCTGGCTGGGGCTAATGGAAGCTGATGTCCCAAACACCCAGAAGGTACCAGGGCATGTTGGTCTGTGCGTTCCTGCAACCGCTGCGGAATTTTGCTTCCCAGCAACACTGCCCCCCTTGCTGCAGAGTCCTTGATGGCTCCTTTCCCAAGCAGCGAACATCCCGGTCCTTGGCTGAATTCAGCACGGCTAAGCCTTGTTGACTGCCAGCCAGCTTATCTCTGGCTTTGTTCCGAGCTGCGAGACAGCTTTTCAAAGTCTTGCTAAGGAGGTGTGACATTTTTCAAGAGAAATGTGGGTGTCTTTGGAGCTTTGCTTGTTTCCAAACATTTTAGACATGTGGCATTCTGTAACTATGAGCGCTGAGAGAGTGATGGTTTAAAAAAAGAGGGGTAAAACGAGCATGAGCTGAAAACCTTGCAGGGTTCGGACAGGATTCTTGCTGTCGGCGCACTATCTGGGTCATTGATTATGTCACTAATCTAGCCATGCGTAGAGTCCATGGAAGTCAATGGGACTTAAGTTAGCCATGACTGAGTTAAACCCCCTTCCGGTCAATGAGGCAACCGTAAACATGGCTCGGCCTGGATCTGTCCCAGTAAGATTTCTATCCCACCTTTCTCTGCAGTGCTGACACAAACCAGCAAACAACAAATAAATCTTTGCCTACATAAATCATCCAGCCACCTCTGTTCCTACCCTTCCAGGGTTACTCCTTTTGCAAAAACAGAAGTATTCAAAGTAGAGAAGCTTGAAAATCCAAAGGGGTTGTTAAGGGAAACAAAATGTCCACAAGGTGGGAAGGAAAGACGAATGCCCACCTTTCACGAAGAAGAGCAGGAGAGCTGAAAAATAGCCTTTATATTCCTGCGGAGACTGGATTCATTCCAGACAACAGAGGATACAGCTCAGCTTGGGATTAAGTGTGAAGGAATGCCTGCCACCACCGCAGGGAAACCCACATGAATTACTGACAGGAAACTGCCCGTGGAAGAAGGTAGTGCTGTGTGACCTTCTAAAGCGTCAACTCCAAAATGATTACCTAAGAGAAGACCAACCTAGCAGCAGCTGCGGGGCAAAGGGGAGCGGAAGAAAATGAACGTACTGAGATAAATTTATCCCGGGGGTTTTGCTTTTCCTCGCAATGACAGTGACATTGTTCACCATCTGCTGCTTGATGTAAGCAAGGGGAATAAGCCAGGTTGGACAGGAAATCAGGCGCCTGCCCTGTAGGGTGGAGTGGATGCCACGCAGTGATCCTCGCTCAGCGAGGTGCACAGCTGTTTCCTTGGGCCAACAGGCTCCAGTGCTTCTGAATAATGGTGCCGCCATTAATCCAGGGATGGGCCACCAGAGGCTGCCAGGTGTTTGAGCCTGCGATTCCCATCAGGTTTAGCCAACACAGCCAGCTGTGAAGGGTGATCAAGGTCACAGGACAAATCTTCCGGCAGGCCAGCCACATGCTGTCCTCCCATTTTAACCAGGGGGCCATCTTATCTTGTGCTACCTCTGGGGATTGTGACGGAATGCCCTTGGGCCTCGTTGTTGTCCAAGGCCTGTGGGATAATTGTTTGGTGAGGTCTGAAGCAGGGGAGGGCTTAGAGCATGTAAATTTGATCTGACTGGCTGGGGATTTTAGCTAGGTGGGAGTGGTTCAGGAATGACAATTAAGTGTTGATCATTAACAGTGAAAGAGAAGGCCTTCTGATTCGTGGGTGGTATTTTAAGGACTGGGAGAAGGTGGAGGAGAAACTCAAGTCAAGGCCCAAATATTCGGCTATTATTTCTCTGTGGGGCAACCAATGCATCACTGGTGAAGGTCAGGAGTGGGATTATGCCGGGAGGATGTCCAAAGATGTAGCCAGAAGGAGATTACATAAGCAGAGTGTAAAAACTCAGATAAGCTGAGTTTTGTAAGTTTTTGTAAGCTGTCCCGAACGTTTTAACATCGCCTGGGATGGAAAGAGCGGAATCTCTCTGGATCCAAGCGCCTGACTACTGTTTTCTACTGCAGCAAACCTATTGATTGTGCTGTTGCATCAGGACAGAAGGATATCATTGTTCTGACCTTGCTTTTAGCGCGATGCTCTCTCTCCCTCTCTCCATATCCCCCTAGACCGTCCCATTTCACACGTGATTTCAGAGGCGCACGCACATCAATTGTGTGCAAAGTACTGGGGGCAGGGAGGTGTCATGAGCCAAGGGAAGACCTGGAATCCCTCTCACGGCAACGGGAACTAATCTACCAGTTCCCCCCAATCACTCGGTTGTAGGATCAGTGGCCTTCTCACTGATCTTGAGAAAAATGGGTCAAGTGTGGATTCTGCTATCTTGCGCTGCTTCCTCTCAATGGATGCTTTCTGCATGTTGCTGCCAGGAAATTCTCCAGACTGCTGCTTCAGACTCTGCATTTCTGCATTTCCTTTTCTTTGAATGTTGCTGGTGCTGCATAAGCCTGAGATTTGGGCTCCAGGCTGTACCACTTGCAAGCAGCATGGCCTCTTCCTGCCTGCCCTACCCTGATCTACTGGTCTCTGGCTCCTTGGAAGAGCTTTTTTTTTAGAACTCAACCTATCTGGCTTGTACTGGGCCACATAACCTCAGGTCTGCTACACTGGGAAGGAAGCAATACCCCCCTGAAGACCCTAAAACCTACTTGCTTTGGGACTGAACCCCACTGGGACCTGACATGCATGCAACTGATCGCTAGTTACTGACAGCTGACACAGGGGATTTGTTCAGAATGAGACCAGGACCCAGTGCAACAAATGACGTGCCTGGAATGGACACCTTGAACGGAGGTAGGGACAGAAACAAAAACACATCTCTGCCTCCTCCCACACCACACCTGCCCCTGCCTGTGGGAGCAGACACGATGCTGCGTCTGATAGAACGGGCGTCTGACTCCTCATAAGCCCCATCAGATGTGATGCTCTGTACGGCCAACTGCGTATCTTGCTATACAGGACAGACAGCTGCTCAGTGAAAGGACTCAGATCAGAAAATGCCGCTGAGAGGTGGAAAAGTTAACCCGTGCCACCGGAGGGGCCACGTGGACAGGGCCCGTGCCACGTGGGCCTTCACAGCTGGCTGCACTGCTGACGCGATCAGCGCACTGCTTTGGGTCGATTCGGATCCTGCGGCTGCCCATGGGAAACTGGTTAAAACCCAGAGCAGGGATACCTCAGTGGCAGAAGGGCCCAGGGCACCCATGAGGGGGTACATGCATGGTCAGCGGGGTGCATGCAGGCCACCCGCCGTGTACCCCCCGTCTAGAGCAATGCAAGCCACTTCGCCATTTACACAGATATCACAGGCTCCCTCCTGGCTCTAAGAATGCTCTGCTGCTAGGGCGTCCCCATGAGATTCACTCCTGGCTCTCTCGTTTTGCAAAAGATCTCCTAAAATCCACAGCAAGAGAACACAGACTGGCACCATTTTAGCCTCTTAAAGTAGAATTTATATTTTATGGGTAAATGTTGCTCTCACGGTTTGGTTTTCTCTGAGATTTGACTAATGCATCACTTAGAGAAACCTTTTTTTACATGTAAAGCAACTAACAGATAAATAAACAACCCTTTTTCCATAGTTTATTTCTTAGGGGTGGTCACATATTACCAGGAGGAGGGAAACAACAGTGTCACTCCCCCCTGCCCATTTCCTGTTGCACAAGATAAAAAGAGAGTCGAATCGTAAGACTACCGCATACAACAAACTAAGTAGCAAACAAAAGGGGGAAAAAACATTTTAGTCCAGCATGAAGGTCTTGCATTTCCAATGCTGGGAGAGAGAGGATGGCCTGTCCTCTTCCCTCTGGATTATCGCCAACTTCAACAGATGGAAGCATATGCATGGATGACAGGGCACGACGTACATGAACGAAGCAGACGGCGGGAGATGGGCTCTCCTTCGGAGCACAAACGACAAAACACTTTGGAGTTCCGCATTATTACAAGAGAAACACAACTCGGGCCTGACAGAGAAGGAAGCATCACTGCTGCATCGTCTAGTCCAGCAGGTGTCCACAGCCTGGTGACAAACGACAGGAAACTGCAGGTCTGAGCTGTGGGAATTGCCTTGCAATGTCTGATAGAGGATATCAGAATCTCCTGGGGTGCTCTGTCCTGGGTCCTCACAGAAGAGTCTTATGTTTTAAATAGTTCATCCCAGAAGCAAAAACCAAGTATATCTCCAAAGTCTTGTCATCTACCCTCGGGTCTATTTCCACAATGGCTCTCATTCCTCACTTGTTTCGTCCTTTTAAGAAAAACAACCAGGAGTCTAACACACTGTAAAAAAAAGCCAGGGGTGGGGATGGGAGAAGAGAAAGGCTTAGAAGTTTGTATCTTTGGAGCATTAACCAGAAAAGACTGTGCCTTGGAATATAATCCAGAACTGTCAACTGGCTCAGAATTTAACCACCGAACACGCAATGCCTGTTCTGAAACACCTTCGTTGTTCACCACCTGCTTCCATGTCTACTCAAGACGCAGCCCTTGACTTTTAAGCACACTGAGCAGCCTTGGTCCAGAGCCTCACGGGTGACGCCTTCTCCCGTAGGAGCCTCCGCTCAGCCTCCTTGCGAACTTCTCCAGGTGCCCTAACTTGTGGAATCCAGGCCACCCTCAACCACTAGCAACAGCCTGTTCTTTGCCCCTAGGAGTTTTGTAGGCACATTCCCCCTCTTTTCAGGAGTGCAATTTTATCTTTTTCGCTCTACCAACCGAGATTTAATTAAGCACATTTATTCTTGCTCTGTTATTTTGCAACTTGTTCCGACAGTGCTTTTACAGTCCTGCTGTTGCTGTTATTTTTGGCTAGGCTCTTTTACTTATTGGTTTTAAATTTATTTTTTAAACTGGAATTCTCTTAAATTTGCTTTATTATCAAGTGTATCAAAATTCCAAAGGGAACCCACTTGTCAGAAAGGTACAGTTTCCATTTAAAATGATCTGAGACATGGCAAGTGAGTTAATGGCTGTGAGCAGCTCTTTTTATCAGTAATTGCCTCACGCTAAATATTCATATTTGCCCAAGCAACCTCCTCTTGCTGGATGAATATTTTGCTTAGTGAACGGCTAGAGTAATAAATTACACCAAACATACGTGGAACACCAACATTATCTGAATTTTCATATTCGGATAATACTCCCCATCTGCAAGTTTATAAAATGCCTCATCTAGGGGTTTTCTTTTCTTTTTTTCAGGGAGCAAGAATGTGCCTTCTTAACTGAAAGAACCAGGGGTGAGTAGAAGGGTGGTGGCTGGCGCTTCTTGTTGTTGCTTCAAGTGGTTCAAATATGAGTGCAGTATTTCCAGGAGCTAAAAAAATGTCCATTCGGGTGCCACAAACAATGCCTCCCAGGGTCTTTCCCAGCAAAAAACCCCACATTTATAGCTAGCTGTCTTCAAGTATGAAACTTCACACAGGATTTGCTGGCAAGGCAGGTTAAATGGGAAACATCTGGCTTGGGGCGTCCTTCCACATCTGCCTCAAGGGAGACCCCTTCACTGGTTGCCAGCCTGCTGCTGATGGAGCTGGCCTCCCACTCTCGAATTCCCCGGGCCTCTTCTTTCCAGCTTACAGGCACACAAACAGAAAAAGTACTGTTAAAATGAGAAGGTTGATGAGCTATGGGAAAAGCCCAGACTTGTGTCCACAAGCTGTTCCCCTTCATAAAATAGCAGAAGTGCTGCTTCTTCATCCTGCGGGAAGCAGAGTTGACTTAGAACTGTCATCTGTTCCATCTGGCTGCTCACTGGAAGGGCAATGGGCTTTCCACTTAAGCTAAGCTATAACAAGGAGCAGGCAATTAAATGCACTTCACAATTATCACAAAAGGTCAGGAGCAGAAAGGTTGAGGACTTCTGGCTTCCTTTGCCACAGATGGACCTCCGCTCTGAATACACTGAATTAAAACACCATTTGGTTTTATACTAGCAATTCAGAATACAGGCTCAGAAACTGAGCTTTGTGAATTCACAGCGGAAGCCAAGCTGGTGTTCGTATTTTTAAAAAACAGAGCCAATGCAGTTCTCTTTGACATGTAGGAGCTAATATACATTTACAGCAGGAGACACAGCAATAAGGAAAGAACTGATTCATCAGCTCTAATGTTAAAATGTCCCTGCTTACATAAGTACAGCCACGAAAAGGTTATGATGCCAAAATATCAGATATGTGCAGTGGGAATATTGCTTGTGCTACACAACTAAAATCCAACTGGTCTTGGACTTTACCAAGATCCAGCCTTTGGATCTAAAAGCAGCAACATTTCCATTCACCTCAGGCAAGAGCTCGTGGTAAGGCAGAAACTTACCAAGCCATTAGCGTTCGAGGCGGTTCACGACCTCCCGGACCGTGGCTATCAGGGTCTCGTTCTCCTGCGGGTTTGCCAGGATGATGTTGTGCAGCCGATTCATATATGAATCAATAGTGTCCATCGTGGGGGTCTCTCCACTTCCTGAAAGAGATCGTGTATGTTGTAGCCAGAGGGACTACGGATGTATGCATCGTGCCAGAAGAGAAGTAAACTGAAAGCAAGGGGGGTGATGGCCTGGATCCCCAAAGCCCTCTGACAAGGAAAACCATTCCAAATGAGTGTCGTTTTCTCCCACGGGTTTGATGCTAGGCCAACAATTAGGATAAAATGGAAGGCTTGCATTGCATTGTCATGGGACAGTTCTGATTACCAGAACTTCAAGGAGTAAAAGATGAGAATACCCATCTTAGAGAAAACCCATGTGCAAAGACAGCAGCTGCCCTAAAATTCAAACTCGCTTTCCTCAGCAGGCCCCGTCATGGTGCACGTTCCAAAGCTCCAATGTGGAGTCATAAAATAAACCACGGGCCGAAACTCACAACCCCATGCGCTGACCAAACATTACGCTTAAGAACAAGAGCAGGCGCTCCGTCACCTGGCAGTGGGACGCCGGCAAAGCTGCTGGTGAGCGCCTGCCGCAAGGTCTCCAGGTGCTGCTGAAGCACCGTGCTGCGGCTGCGCTCCTGAATCACGTCCACCTCCAGCTTCTCCACGGCCGTGCGCATGCTCTCCACGTGCTTCTGCAGGGCAGCGTTTCTCTCCTCGAACTCCATGTTGGACTTGCGCAGCTGGCGCAGTTCCGCTTCCCGCGCTGTCGACAACCCACAACGTTAAGAGGCAGGATTCCCCACTCCCCCGCACTTCCCCGACAGCCAGCAGAAGGCTATGCAGGACATTTCAGTATTTGCTGGACTGGACCGAAGAATCCTAAGCAATTTGGGAGTAGGGATGCTGCGATGGCACCACAGCAATAAAGGACAGCATGTTTCCAGCGGAACAGGACTATAATCGTGACTTCAAAGCGGACTGGTCTCTCATGGCGCACTGTGAAAAGCATTCTGGGGTAGGGTCATGCTTCTTCCTTCTAATGCAGGCAGGGAAAAGGGAACAGTCACTACACAGGGATTAAGTCCGAGCTCAACAGAGGGAAGCAGGGAATTCAAGACCTGGAATATATTTGATGAAGTAAATCTACCAGGGCAACTGTTCAAAAGCGCATATGCCACCTTACCAGAGAGACTTTCTTTTGACAAAGAGCCCAGATAACCTAACTGCACTTCCCCATCTCTTGCTTTTGTGGCTGATTTCAGTGTTGCCCCAAAGTCCCTCTCACCTGCTTGATACTTTCAAATTCTCCGAATGTGAGTTTGACCCCCGTGAAATTAGCAAGGTATAGCTCAGGCAGCCTGTCCTGTTTCCAAATACTGTTATTCCAGGACAAGTGTTCCTTGGGCCACATCGACGGTGCTGACATCCCAGGCCAGGGACAGCTGCGCAATCTAATGGGAAACCCTCGTCACGGATTCTGGCTGACACCAGGAGTTCGCAACTTTCCTCATGGGATTTTGGATGGAGTAACGGGTCCAAAGTCACCTTCCCTCTCTAAAAAACCTCTCGAGCAAAGCAGCAGCTCTCAAGACTGTGGTCAAGAGGACCATGTCGTGCTTGTGGACGTTTCACTGGGGCCTTTGGAAGGACAATTTTGGAGTAGACAGGCCACGGTCTGATCTAGCATGGGCATTCTGACGCTCTGGTCTAGGATCCAGGGTTCCTAATACTGCAAGGGGAGAGAATCTCTTTCAGTCCAAGGGCCGAATCCAATTTTGTAGTAGCTCGCAGGGCAGAGGAACAAAGGCAAAAGGTGGAGGGCCAAGAATACCGGTGCATTTCAAAGCTTTTGCTGCCAGTAACTAAGCCTTATGAGAAGCAAATCAGTTTTGCAGAACAAAGAAAAAGCTGCACGAAAGCTGGGAAGCTACCAAAGAATTGGGGAAAGGTATGATGCCAGAGGAAGGGTGTGCGCCTTCCCAGAGGGCCAGGCTGGGAGTCACAGAGATGGTCAGGTGTGGAACCTTGTACTACTGGAACAAAGGGCCAAAGCAGAGAATCGGACCACAGGCCACCCCTTGAGTGTAAAAAGGGGCTTACTATAAAGAAGACACTTTTTCCCTTTGTGACTGAAAAGCAGCCGACCAGTTTTAGCCATCATGTAAGCATCAAGGCAACTGAGATTCAAAGCCTATTCCCACTTACCTGGGGATGAACTACCTTATAAACGCCACGGGATCGACTCTGGAGTAGACTGGCTTGCAGGAGCACACAGCAAGCGTTAGAAAACACAGGCAATCGGTAAAATACCCTTCACTGAACTCTGCCAGTTAGCAGAGTGTGAATGGCGGAGCTGAGAGCCACGCTCCTTGTATCCTGCTCACCTTTACTGTGGTTGAGGAATTCCTCTGTGAAGATTGGAATATCGAAAATGGACCTCTCCTTCGTATCAGTTTCTTTCTGCACACAGATGAGAAAGCTACAGCTTGATCATTCTCCACATGTAGCAGAGCGAGACCCATTGAACTAAATGGTTTCTTCTACTTGAACATTGCACTGCATATATACGGAACGCATTTCTCCACCGAGGGAAACAGTACCGAGGTATTTTCCCATTCTGCAGAACAACAATCACGCAAGGGATACGAAAATTCTGAAGGCATGGTAAGCTTTCTTTAATCATCTCCTACACCCTCTTTTTCCCTTCTGCCTGATGTTAGTCGCCACTGGACCCCAGTCATCCACCTTGCCCGATACCACCTGAGCACACGCATGCTGCTCCTGAACTGCCCGCAGCATATTGCTAGCAAGTAGAAGTCATCTCCAAAGTGCTGTTTGGTGGTGCTTGGCAAAGTAGAATTCTAATGAGAAAGTTTATTTTCTCAGCTGTGCACGAGCTAGAAGAACGGATGGGCTGGGAGTGGTAGAGAGAGCTGATTTAAGGTGGAGGCCATCGCCTTTGCCAGGGGTTCCTCTTTCAAGGGCACCTCTGGCCTTCAGGAGATGACAGCACCATGTTAACTCATTACTGCATGGAAATGATTTCGATGAGGAAAAAACGGTTTGCAATAAGTGGCCAGAGCGATCAAGAGTGAGAATCCAGAGAATAATTTGTCCCCACATGCGTACAAGCAGCTTCAGAGAGAGGTTCTGGTGGGACAACAGATTTCAAGAAATGGGAGGGCTGTAAGGAAAAGAAGAAAAAAATCTACTGTTCCTCACATTTCTAAAGGTTTACTCTATGGACTGGCAGTTACAAATTGGGGATTGTGTGGAGTTTTGGAAATACCCACTTAAAAAGCGCAGTTCCTTTCAATTCTCAAAATTCAAAACAAGGAGGAATCCTAGCTTTCCAAGTAAGCACGTGCAGCTGCAAAAGACAAAGACCTCCCTTGTTTGCCAAGCTGAGCCATTTGTAATTAAAAAGGCAACATGATAATGACGTGCTAGGAAAGGAGGAAGATCTTCATATAGTTAAAAATGCTCTGGCTGCCAGAATGCACTAAGAAATCCATCCGGCAAAAGTACAGCAAGCACAGAAGGCCTTTCTTCTGCCTTTGCCAACACCGTGGACTTTTGCATTTGAACATCTTAGACCCTAAATGAAGTGTCAAACATGATTTGAGACCAAGCAAGAGAGCTAAGTGGTTAAGAGCCTACAAGGGAATTCTGGCTCTTAACGCTCAGTGCTTCATATTGGTGTGCGCCTCATAAAAGGGGCTTGGCAAAGGTGAACACAGCGCAGCTTGGCAGGCAGCCAAGAGAGACAACAGCCCTGTGAAATTTCAGAAAGCTCTTCATGTGTTTGCTGGAGAAAACTCTAAGACAGCTGCTGCATCTTCTAATAAAGACAAACGCAAGTTCCTCAAGGTAGCCATATGGGGTAAAGAAAAAAAAAATCCTGTATCTACAAGTTAAAATTATTTCATGCATTACACCCATCAACTGTTAAATACCAATGTTTCTCCAATGAATAATATTTTTAAAAGCTACATTTTTCAAACTATGCCAAATGTACATGGCAGGCAGCTCTTTAAAGAGGCCTCCAGTAATCACATGTTTGTTTCCGTGAGAACTCCTGCCTCTTCACTCATCTCTGAGGCTGGCACAACCCAACAGCAGCACACACGGCTGCCAGCGGGGTTGAGTCTTAACTGAGTGGCGGAACACAGGCTCCTCCATGAACGGTTCAATTCCTGGAATCTCCAATTAAATAATCTCAGGCAGAGAAAGACTTCTGCCTGAAGCACTGGAGTGCCACCGCCAGCAGGACAGCCTAGGCTAGAACAACTGTTGCTTTGACTCCGTACATCGTGGCGTCTTACGCTCAGCACACTCAAGAGGCTCATCTGCATGGCCATCAGTGGGTATGGAGAGGGGGGCAAACCTGAGCACCCCAACATTCTCCTCCAGATATAGCTCATTCTCCTTGCTCCATGCAAGCATGGACCTAAGGAGAGGAAACTTGCTGGGAAGGAGCCATATAGGCCGAGGCTTTTTGCGAATGGGGCAGCATATAAACGTTCCAAATAAATAAATAAATATAGTCACTTTTCCTATCCTGCTTCTGTGGATATATTACAAAAGCAGACAAAAACTACATAAAATATAAGTATACCGAAGTACACTCACTACCCATTATATTTCTGCATAAAGAACAATCCAATAAACAGATCCATAGTAAAGGGACATTAAAAAAAAAAGCATTAATCCCTTAGCACCTTGCGTACAAGATAACTAGAATGAGGCAGCAAAATGAATGTTTGCTGCCTAAAACAGCAACATAATCTAAGCTAATGCTGAGTAGATCCCAAGGGAAAATGGTGCTAAACCCCAGAATGAACAATGAATTGCTCCTTCAGACTGAGGGCTGGGGGAAGACGACACGACAGGCGTTGCAACTGCTGTCCCCGGGGTAGAGTCTCCAAATATAACACCCCCACTCCCAAGTCGTTAAGCAATTAAATTACATTGCTCAGGCTCTAAAAGGCAGAGAATTCAGCTTAACGGAAGAGCAGTAATGAAAACCATCGGCTCTCTTCCATTATTAAGCGCATTACCCCGGCATGTAGGGGATCCTCTCGGGGACTCCCATGTAAGCCACTCTGAGGCTCACCTCGTGGGATTAAAATCACAAGGTTTTGATTACCACTTCACTGCACAGCACTCAGTTGCTCAGGCTTAATGTCACTGTGCCACTTATCAAAATTAGAAGAGAAACACAAAACCTATTGCTTCTTTCTTTGTCCTTAGAATAAGATAGAGGGACGTTTCTACCAAATGTCAGTGCAGAAAAGATTTCACTGAGATTTTAGAACAAGACCTCGTTTTGAGGATCCAGGAATTCTTCCAGAGCCAAATGTATCAGCAGAGCTGGAACAGGCAGAAAGAGGGGATGGGAGACGAGCAAGGCAAGACACTACGACTTAGCTACATCTACCCTGGTTTTGTCGCAAGTTTCTCCAATGTGAGGTATTGCTGTGTGTCATCGGAATGACCGGTAAGAAGCTGCCTTGTATGGAGCCAGGCCAGTGGTCCATCAGGCCCACTAGTGGTTCCAGAAACATTCTTCCGGGCCCTGCCAGAGATGCCTGGAAGTGAGCCCGGGACATGTGCAATGTGAGCCCTGGCCCTGAGCCACCGGGTCCTATCCCAGTAGGTCATTCACAGACTGATGAGACACGGCCAGATGCAGATGTTAAAAATGAGATGGAACCCTAAGCCACCTTACACGTCAAAGGTCAAGGGGTGGAACAAGAGTCCTTCGGCACCAGCTTCTGAGTCCCCCCATCCAGAAAGTGGGGAGCCATTTCTGCCCCAAAAGCAGGGCAGAAATCACAACTGAAAGGCATCCGAATAATCCTTATCGAGTAAAACCACCAGGGGTTAAGAAGCCCTAACTCTGGACTCAGGCAGACGTGAAATTCTGAATTCTGAGAGAGAGAATTTTCCTTTCCGTTACTTGATAAGAACTGCAGGAACTACACCCTGCTCATGTAATCCCCTTTTAAGGACGGTTACTTAGTGTAATTGTAAGTTAAGACGCTGGCCCGTTGAGGAAACACAGGGACTAGCCCCTCAACTTGTGCATGTGCCTACAAAACGACACTTCACAAGTTCTCACACATGCGTGGAAGCACCCCTTCCAAGAGATACACTCTGCCTCAACCTCAACCGCCAATAAAAAATAAAGTCAACCCAGCATACGCAAGAGCGAGCGACGTTTTTACCTCATGGTCATGGGCAGCCTGCCGTGCTCCTTCTGAAACAGATTGGAGGAGAAACAAAAAACATTTTCAAGGAAAAAATAATAATTTGCCAAGAAAAGGCCAGATACATTCCATAAATTCATCTTTCCCAAATTCATCTGAGGACAGCAATTTAATTTTAATGAGCAAAGTGACCTTCATTGTGACTGGCAGAGAGTGTACAGTATGAAGACCTTTATCAGGGCGGGCAAAATGTGGCCCACAGGCTGCATGAAGTCCTCCACCATCGCCCCACTTCTCCATGAAATTACCCCAATTCTGCTTCTAAAAAACTAGTGGGGGGGAATGGTGTCCCTGCAGCTCTTCCACTGTGGGTTGTAGCTGGAACAAAGAAAGATTCTAGAAGAAACTGGAGGTTTCTTGGAAGCAGAGAGAAGCTAGTAGTTTTTGCAGGTCTGGATCAGGCTAGTACGCCACACTAAGACTCGACTGTAGGAAATAAATTCTTCCCCTAGAAGTAGGCAGCCTGTGCCATCTAGCTACGGTGTGTGTCTGGTTTCTTCGCACGTCCCATCTCCCACTTGCTGTAAATTATTTAATACATGCAGAATGAGCACAAACGGGAGCAATCAAGGCTTCTGGCACCTTCTTTTCAGAATTCCTACAATGCGGCTCAATACCTTGTCGATGTGATTTGCCTTTCTGTCTGTCCTGTGCTTTCCTACTGAAGACTTTGTACGCCTCCGTCTTCTGGTACTGCTCCAGCTCTCTCATGTAACGCTCCTTATCTCGATCAGCTTCATCAAGGTAGCGCTGCAACCAGAGAACAAATCATTCTTCTCTCCTCAGCGTATAAGCACATTAATCAGGCAGATGAATTCCTGTCACAACATTTGGCTAATCAGACAGTAAGGACAAGGCAGAAATTGAGGCTGGAATGCAGCCACCTTCTGTGTGTGTGTGTGTGTGTGTGTGTGTCCCATACACTCTTTAAGGTCAGACAAGGGCCCTTACGCCAAAACCAAGGACACACAGAGAAGCATCTTGCTGCACATTCATCAGCACTGCAACTCCCAGCATCTGGATACAGGGTTAAAAATCTGAAAGGTTAAAAATATTTTATCTGAACTGACATCTACCTGCCAGGACCAAGGCAGCATAAACTAAACCAAGTATGCATAGTTATGTTTCAATGAGTCCCTGATTGTATTTTGATTTTTCAGTACAGTTACCCACTCTTGCAATAAAGGTTAGCTATAAATGGAGGGGAAATATTTTAGCTCAAGTTTAATTGCACATATAAAATCACATCCCCTTGTCTCTGTATTAGATGAATCAAACCTAGAATTTTAGCTTTCATAACGGCAATGTGTTTGAATATAGTTCTAAAGAAATCATATCAAACGTTGCCTGGAGCATTCTGTCACATTTGCTTAATGAACAGGCCTGGCTGCAGAAGACTTCAAAGAGAGCTGTCAACGTGCAGAGGACTTAAATAGTGCACATGAGCTCGCATGGAGATGATGGAGCTCTTTCTTATAACAAGTTTCTCTTCCCCGCTTTTACATTCTATTCCCTTTAAAACGGCTTCAGGCCCTTCATCTTATCCAAGTTTATATCCTTATCTAGCCACTGGCGGAGAATGGGTAACGTGTGTGACAGGGCACTTATTCTGGAAGGCAGAGCCGAACAGGGCATCCAAGCCCTTCCTCTTTCATCTGTGTGCAGAGCGTTCTGGAGGCTCTCAAGATGAGCTGCAGCACTGGCTCTGGCCTGTGCTGGCCCGTGGGCAGCGGGAGATGCACTTAGAGCAGCCCCTCCGCACATTCCGGGTTTCACTGCACCTGTGGACGGAAGACACCTGCTAACCCATGGTGTAGCCACATTCAGAAGACTAGGTCCCTCCAGAGAGGCCGAATGGGCAAAAAGGGTTCAAGTCTAAATGTGAAGTGATGCGTACTAGGGCGGGCAGTCCTAACCTCACAGGTGCACGGATGGGGCCCCTGAGCTAGTAATGAAGGAGCAGGAAAGCTGAGGGAGAGCTTCCATCTGGGACAAAGGCACACGCCCCGCTAGAGATGATCAGGAGAATGGAGAACAAAACAGCCAGTGTGACAGTGCTTCATACACTGATATAGCACAACCCCATTGGGAGCAGCTGAGCCCATCCTGGATGCTGCAATTCAAAAAGGATTCTATAGAGCTGCAAAAGAGGCACAGAACTGAACGAGGGGCGGAAGCAACTTGCCCCCAATAAAAAGTTACCTTGGGGTGCTTTTAGTTTAGGGAAGGGTTCATTAATGGCATGACAGAGCTGTGCGGGATTCTGTTCAGTGCAGAGAAAGCGGGCAGAATGATTGCCTCCCTCTCTCATCATCCCTTCAAACGGAAGGGTGAGAGATTCAGGACAGATGAAATAAGTTCTTCACAGTGTATAGTTATTTCATGCGCCAGGATGTGGCAGCCACCAACTGAAATGGCTTCAGAAGAGGATTGCACAGAAACACGAGGAGAAGCCTCCAAAGGGGGCCACTAGTCAATGCAGCTATTGGTTGCTTCAAGGTACAGAAGCACCGTGCCTTTCAATGCCACTTGCTGGGAAACACCAAGAGGAGGTTATTGTGCTCCTGTCGGTGAGCCAGTGCTGGACTGGGAGGCTGGAATCTGGGTTCTAGTCCCCACGTGGCCATGAAGCGCGGTGGGTGACTCTCAGCCCCATCTGCCTGTGGGTCACTGTCAGGATAACATGGAGAGGAACAGAACCTCGTGAGCCCACCTTGGGTCCCTCGCGAGAGGAAGAAAGGCAGGGTGTAAATGCAATGCAATGATGATATACTTCTTGTGGGCTTCCCACGGGCATCTGGTGGCCACTGCAGGACTGAGCTTGCAGGACTATGCTTATATTGACCAATCAGGTCAGCGGCCAGCTATTTTCACCTTTGCGCCTCGGGATCATTCTGTTTCCAGCAGGGCAGCACTATTCATGGCAAGGAAGAAGCACGGTGTTCAGGGCAGCTTGCTCGTATGAAGCGGGACTCTAATTTCCCACTCTGCAGAGCACCCTCTGCACTGCTGCTCTCAGGAGGGGTGCTCAAGGTCGGAACTTGCCTTGTGAGCTGGGGGCCCCCACTGTTCTCATGAGAGGCCCGATCACCGTGTCTTCCACTGGGTGCACAGAACATCTGCTCCCAGATATTATCTCACCTCCGAGTGACTCAGACTCTACTCGAACCACAGGGAGCAGGACGAGGCACACTGGAAGTGAAGTCCATCTACCTCCCGTGCAGACAGGAGCTGACTATCCCCGAGAAGCACTGTCTGTCTGATGCTGCTCAACTAGTTATTGATCGAGTGGAACAGAGCGTTTTGTTTAAAAAAAATGATATGCAGCATGTTTAGAATGTTATTTTCATTTGGTCTCCTTTATCCTCTAAAGCATTGAATTTCCTCTGCTTGTGAGTCTGCTGGTGGACAGGACAGCTAACAGAAGGCTGGCAATCTTATATCCAGTTACCTGGAAGTAAGCCCTACTGAATCCAGCGAGGCTTTCTTCTAAATAGAAATGTCCAGGATTGCACTGTTAGAAAAACAGCTGCTGAGCTAAGCCCATGGGGGAGAATGGGGTGGAAAATAAATAATGTATGGAAGACAGTGAGCTGGCAGCCTCTCGCTCACAAACCTCATCCTTGGATAATTTTTTTGATTAAAAATAGACTAATGCAGCAAGCCTCCCCATCCAAACCCCGGAGAGTTAAGCTTCTCTACATCACTAGGAGTGTTTCTCAGTGGAATGATAAATTGTCTACAGCATCCACGTTTTCAATCTGCATCCTGTTCCTTCAGGCATATCTGTCTTTTCCAAGACACCAGCTACACTGATGAATCTGCAGCATGAAGTAATTCTATCTATTAGCAATCTGGCATGCCATTTCTTCAGACTCATTATGGGAAGAGATAAACTCATGCCCAATAGAGCTAGGTCATATTAGAGATAAAATTTAGGCCCAGACTACCTAAAGTGAGCACACGTTTCTTAAGACCCTCTCATTCTTTGGCTACCTAGACAAGCTTCATAGTAATTATAGGCAGAAAATTATGAATTTTCCCAAGGTTGGCATGATCAGGATGTGTGACGTCCACACAGTAAAGCAAAAACCTCTGTAAAGATCCAATTCTTTAACAAGGAAAGGTAACGCAGTGGTACCCGCTTTTCTTCCGGGGGCAGTTTACTCCATTCATTCCCTAGCATCCTGGTGATTTCTGGAAATGGAACTTCAGGCCTCTTCGCTCGAAGCTGCTCCCTTCGTTCATTCATAAACCGCACATAACCTGTTAGGGGAGATTTAGGTGCATTGCTATCCCTTAAGGGTTTCTTCCTTTTCCGCCCCTTGGACCAGCCTCCTCTCTTTGTTCTTTGCTGCAAGAGAGCAGAAAGTTCAGAGCAAGACATCAGTTGCTTGCTAGCTAGCACTGGAAATGCTTGCACAGATTACTTTAGTAGGTACACTTCCCTGCTACTCTTAACTTTCCAAGTCTGTTTCAGCTTAGTAACTAGAATGTGTTGTGCACTAGTCGACACATCAGAGAGAAAGGTGGGTTAGGCAAGTAATGGTGTACGTAATTACTGCCCTGCAGGGTAAGAGGAATTCACTGGTGAATGACCAAAAACAGACATTTCACAAGCATGTTAAGTAATATCATTTTTAAAATGTTGCGACTATATTATCTCTCCCTACATTTTCAAGTCTTATGAAGAGTTAGGGAAAAGATAAAACAGAGGATGCTGGGATCATCAGCTCCCAAAATACCTTCAAAATGATCGATGTTGCCATGAAGAGGTAGTGCAGGGTTTTGAATAAAGGTAACAAACATTACAGAAATGTATCATTGTCTATGGAAAGGATTAAAAGTTTTGAACTACCAAGTGAAAGGTTTGATATCCTCAAGTTATAGAGAAGAAAGTATTTATTACAGGAAAGTAAGCTATGAAAAAAATGGACCTGAATGCCAGCTCATTTGCTTGCTTTCTTACCTCCAACAGAGGCTCAGACTAAATGCTTTTTATGGAAAAGGAACAAATCACAAGGCAATTGTATAATACTATGCCAAGAGATGGCCTCTCACCGGCCAAAATCTGTAATTCACTTAATCTCTGAAGGATGACGACAACATTAGACACTGCTAGATGCAGGTGTCATCCATTTACTGATTCAGAGAAAAAGGACAAATGTTAATTAAATCCCAAATAGTTAACTCTCCATTGGGGAAAAGAGATATGAATGGGTAGATAATTCAGGTGGAGGCGGAAACCTTAGTTTTCCTCCTATAATTTTGGCTCACCTCCTCCTCAGGTCTTGCTTCGCTATTTTCAGCTTTATTAGATGACTCATTTCGTAGCGCTGGAGTTTGCAGCAAGTCCTCTGCAAAATCTGGATTGCTGGCAGACTGGGAGGTGCTACCGCTGCACGATCCTTCCATGTGATTTAGCCTGGAGGGAAAATCGGTTACCATGCAAGGAGACCCCAGCAATCAGGGCGCAGCACTTCCTATTTTACCCCTGATATGTTAAAGTGATGTTGTGAGTACCAAATGTAGCAGTAAGGTAGTGGACATGCATACATGCGAGTCGCCTCTGCCACTGTCATTCCTCTATGCTGGCCACCGAGTTCCTGGATCTTTTTAGAGTCCCAGGGAAAACAGAGCAGCCGTACAAAAATGAATGCATGAGACTCAAGCTCCTTTACACTCAGAAAAGTCAGGCACAGAATCCTCCGTCACTGAAATCAGGCAGGCCTGGTACACACATAGTATTGGGGCTTGGGGCAGGAGACAGTGTTTTGCCATCAACCAATAAATTTCTACCTTGTTCTTATTATTTTGCTTTTCATTCTACCTTATTCTACCTAATAAGTTGTCCCATACCTGGGAGACTTTATAAGAAAGCTGCTGCCATGCCCCTAGAGGGTGGGAGATCACCCAGGCTAAAGCACAGAAACCCTGTTTATCTGCTTGGGTGGTTTTAAAAACCATACAAGAAAAAGGAATTTGTTCATCCAGCCGCCAGTGCCAAAACAGTCCTTCTACCTAGCCTGAAATATACAACCTTGCTCTCTTGAAGATCAAAACAGCTAAGACTCTGCAGTGGCCATTACTCTAAACTCTCCCCTCAGGTAGATTCTTACCATGTGCCCAAGTTTTTGGGGACTTGCATAGTTTTATCTAGAAGAAAGTTACTCACTTCGGCATTTTTGAATGCTGGTTCTCTAAACCCACCCTAAAATGTATGCAACCAACACTGCAAATTTAAAAATTAGCATTTTATATGAAAGCCTCTTCTTTAATATTCCAGCGGAAAGCCATTTTTTTTCCCAAACAAGAAGCAAGAAATGGTTACAAGTCACTTAAGATGGAGGTAGGTTTAAAAGCTGGAAGGCTAAACCAGGGCAAAGAGAGCCTATCTTAAGTGGATGCTTTGGATGGCGACATTTTTAATGTTTTAATACGGTGCATTTTATTGTGTGTAACTGGAGACCCTGCAGAGGATCGAATATCCATGACGTGTGATCAGAAGCACAGTTGCTTACCCAGCTGGGACATCGCTGTTCTCCTTGGATCCGTCTCCTTCTGGAAAATGTGCAGGGGGAGATGAGCTGCCCACTGGGTTCTCCATCGCTGCTCCAATAACTGCAGGCGCAAATCCCACATTACTTTTACCATCATGTGTCTTTTCGTAGTCGAGCAGGCAGATTTATACTCTGAGCTCAACGTCTGCTCCAAAGTAATGCACACCAATTCCAGGTTTATTCAGCTGGGTATCTGCTTAAGGGTGTGGCATTAGGGTTCAGCCTTCAGGTTGCACAATTTCAATTCATTTCAGTGAGGCTGGAGTGACGTTCCCAAACAAGGCCTCACTGAAATTGCTGTGACATCAGTGCTTGGGGTTTCTTCCAATTAAGAGATTGCTGTGTACAAATCCACAGATGACTGTTAACTCTAGGCTGCATTTAAACCGAGTCCATTGGAATTGTAAGCAAGGCAGCAACCCTGCAAACAATCTGATCCTGCTAACCGAAATGAATGAATGAAGAAAGACAAAACAAATGTTTAGCACTAATGCATTTTGCATGTATACGTTCCACAAGAAACAGGGGGAACTGAATTTACAAGACTTCTGCTAACTGTGAGCGTGTCTTTCCCCCTGCTCATCATTCGGCAATTTCTCCACATTTTCAGGAGTGATCATATACTTATTCTTCCCCTCTTATCCTCCCTTCCCACTACTGCCTCCCTGTATTGAATATAGGGTCCTCCAGGCAGGGCACTGTTGTCTTACTGTTGCTCTGTAAAGTTGAAGACATATTATATAAATGCTGTATAAATGGTATTATCTAAATAATAAATATAACGTGAAGGAGCTAAACTTTTTGTTTGTTACAGATCCTACCCTGAAAGAGGGGAAGAAGGGAGAGAAAGAGGATCATAGCTTGACATAGTTGTAATGTACAATACAGTTCCAGTTCAAAAGCGATTTATTTTTCTCTCACATCCATCAAAATAACTCTATAGCAAAGTAACTGTGAATATAAATTTAGATCTCTCCTGAACAGCAGTATGTGTAGTTCTGTATCTTACAGAGATGCCGAGCCACTGCCATCTATGTTGGCACAGGAACTACCCTCAGAGAGAAATCCTCCGGCTGCCAGGAAATATTTTGAAGACATAAAAGAACCACAAAAAGAGGTGGAAGGTGTGGGAGAGGAATCAAGTCACAGCGGTGCATAAAAGCAAAGAAACAGCAATTACAGTATGTGAAAAAAGGGTCAGATGGAAATTTGATTGCCGCGATGTCATGTGCTTCACTGACACCCATTTTGCTCTATTAACTTCAGGCAGATTCCACCAGCAGGGATTCAGCCACAAGTCCTACTTAGGTGAGCAAGAAACCTTGCAAGTTTATTCTGAAGCCCCTCGTGCTGTTTGAAGCTGCCAGAAAATGCACTTTGTCACTAAAAGCTACGCACACGCAGCCCTCTATATCTTGCAGACGGAGATGGCTCAGCTATAATAAATGATAAAGGCATCTCTTTGGGTGCCCAACCAAGGTATTCTTTTGAATAAGCGTTCAGTAAATGTCCAGATAAGGAGATCAATGGAAGATCTAGGTGAAACAGATGCTCCCGATCAATCTTGCTGCCTCCAGGGAAGGAAACTATACTTTCATCTACATTTTGAAGAAGGGTGATGTAAGGGGTGTCAATTCTACTCACCAAGGACATTATTTGCTAAGGATGTGAGGCAGCAACTTATTCCTTGTTTTCGAAAAGGCAAAAGAAACATTTATAATTCAGCTGTATATCAGATTCACAATTTGAAGGCCAGAATGAAGGAAATAAATTTTTAAAAATTGCCTCCCTCTCCATTCCTTTTTGCCTGAGTTGCAGATGTGGCCATTAACAGAAATCTAGGAATTAGGGTTCTTTTTAATGGTGTGGGAAATAATAAAATAATCTTTGACCTTTTCTGTCAGTATGTCATCATCCTGTTAGCCATGAGTAGGGCTTCAGCTCATTAAACCAGGGCTTCCCAACATTTTGTCACAGTTGGGAATTTGAAAAACTGCTATGTAGTACAACTAATGCTTCTTCTAAATTTATGTTTTAGCAATGACCAATAGTGGCTTCTTTTTTAGGAGAAGGCTATTATGCATATACATTTTGAACTGAAACTGTACTTAATCTTCAGTGATATGCACACTCTTTTAAATTATTTATCTGCTTCACAGAAATTTATGGTCAGTGCAAACAGATTCTCTGCATGCTCCTGATAGTTAAAAGACGGATATGACAAAACTGAGACTAAGCACCTAACTCCTAAACACAATCGACTGAAGATCCCCCGATGGTTCTGATATATGAATGGGTGGCATATGGGTGCATATATCTAATTACTAGAAAGATGAACACATTTCAAACAAATCCAGCCACATGCATTAACATTGGCCACTTTAGAAACTCATGCAGGAACCCCTTTGTGGGTGCCACCAAAGGTGCCCACAGGTATCATGGTGCCTGCAAACACTGCACTGGGAACCCCTGCACTAGACAGGTTGTGAACTGTAGAAGAACAACAACACGCTAAAGCTACAGGAAGGCAGTTTTGGTTGCACCTCAGGAAAATGTCCTTACAGTCAGGACAGACAGATAATGGAACCTACTACAAAGGGAGTTCTGTCATTACAAGTATTCAAACAGAGACTAGACAGCCATCTGTCGCCAGTGCTTTAAACTGGATTCCTTTGTTGAACAAGGGATGGACTCAATTGCCTAAACAGCCCCTGGCAGTTCAATGATTTTAATAAGCTGAGCTCTTACGTATAGCTTTAAGAGGCACAAACCTCAATACAAATTAAACTTCAGTATGTGGAACATGGAAAACTTGGCCTTGTTTTCTTAAAATCAAATTTTCTCATCTTTGACCAGAACTCTTCAAAGCCTTGAAAAACAAGACTTTATGTTTCACAATTAGAAAAATCAAACTAACATGATTTAAAGGCATCTTTAAAATGACAACCTCCTCAACAGGAAGGCATTTTTTCCTCTAACAAAGAATTCAAAAAATTAGCGTATAGGCACATGAAAACTGGTTCATATTATACCTGATGCATTTTGTAAGGACTTCTGGGCTAGTGTTGGTGTATCCGTTTTTCCTTTGAGCCCACAGTGACTCTAAAGCTTTAATCTGCCTTTCAATTTTGCAGAGGAAGCAGCTGGACATCAACTTGAACACCACTCACCCAGACCGTATAAACACAGGAAGTTAGAAGAACACAGACCACTTTCTCCCTTTAAAGCTTTGTTTTATTTAATTCATATGGTTGGGCACTGGAAGTCAGGTCTCAAAAGAAGAGGTCAAATCTTTATGAATAAGCAGAGATTATTAAACTATTCCAACAAGTAGGGCATGTGGCTAGGGGCACACAAGTTCACACCTAGGAAAGAATGAGGTACCCTGTCAAGGATTGATCTGTTGGTATCAGGACCTCCAGAATATTTCCTGTTATTACTGGTCTCATAGCTGTTTCATGAATTCCTATACTGCCATTCAACCACCTGGCCCCCAAGCAAGTCACAGCAAACAATAAATCATAACAACCAATAGTAAGACCAACAAATAAGACAAGTAGTTTAAAATAAGCTAATCTTTCCTCATCACTGGCAGGTATAATCAGGAGTTACAAGGTTGCAGAACAGTCCACAGAAAGTCAAAAGGTGGGGCAGTTAAATTATGTTCAGGCAGTTGTGAGGCTCCTCATTCACCCCACAGAAGTTGTGGGTTTGGGTGGCAAAGTAAAGTTGCTGGGCCAGTCCCACCAACATCCACCTTCCTTCCTGAACAGTTTGTCAAGATGACAAAAAACCTGAATAGAATTCCAAAAGGAAGTATTACCCTTGCCTTCCACATTGTGATCTAACGGGAAACTGCAGGTGTGAACAGCAAGTCAAAATTTACAAAAAATGCTGTCATAACAAAAAAAGGATTTTAAAATAACTTCATGTGAGGCTCCCTGGCTTGTCTGTGCAGTCACAAAAGATCAGCTTTCCGCATCCCCAGCCAGAGTGACTATATTATAATCCACGTGTTCTCTACTGCAGGGTCAGCGACAACCAAACAAGTGTGGCACGTGACTCTGCCAAATTCTTTTGTATTTATATATCAGTGTTTAAGCTAAACACTGATTAGCTTCTTGATTAGCTACTACTGTTGATTTCCTTTTAGTTATTCCAATGTTATCATAACTTCTTGTTTCTCACAGCCCTGCTGATTAATTATATTTAAGCAGTAAGAAGCTTATTGTATCACACTTTCATATTCTCCTCCCCAGAGTCCATCAACTGGCTGTAATCATGGGTAAACTAACCACAGATTTTGCACTAGTGAGGAACCAGACCCATGGTGTGAGGTTGGTTTAAGATCCTTGCTTAATAACATTGCTCTTGAGCCTGAACTATGGTGAACCCCTGGCAAGGCAGAGTTCATGCACCAAAAGGAAGTGGGAAGAGGGAGAGATTCATATGACACAAGGTTTCAGCATGGTTGTTTCCACATGAGTAAGCAAACTGACATCATAGATCTGCACTGGTTCTAGTTGGCTTGTCCAGATTGTTACAGATGGCTAACTGGACTATGCTGCCACTCATGTAGAAGCCCAAGTATGTAATCTCTTTCTTCAATTCCTTGGCATGGGTACAGCAGAACCAGTTCCTTTTTATTTTACCAATTCCTTTATGAATTCATATATTGCCATTCAACCAAGTGACTCTTAAGGCAAGTCGCAACAAGCAATAAATCACAACAACAAATGATAAGAGCAGCAAATAAGGGACGTTTAAAATAAATTACAATTAGGAACTTAGAATGCCTGAAATAATAAATGGGTGAATTTCCCTGGTGCTGTCAACATACCCAAGCAGATGCCAGACTAGCATCTACTCCCTGGAAGGGAATTCCAGACGGATCAACCACTGACAAAGCCTGTTGTAAGTTGCTTCACCACCAAAGGCAGAGACACCAAGATGAAAGTTATAAACTTGCTGACCACAACACAGAAGAAGGCTGTGTGAAGATGTCCTGATGTCCTTCAGGTACCCAGGCTCCAACACGCATGGGATTGTGATGGTCAGCACCAAAACTTCGAACTCTGTTTGGAACTATCCTTTGATGTGGGCACAATTTCTACCATCCAGGCTAGTTCTCACGGAACTTGACTGCTGACCTATTACTGGACTGTTCCTAAGAATTTCAGTAACTTTTTATTATCCAGTTTTGATCCTATTTGCCGAATGAAATAAATGGCAATGACCATTCCCAGCCCTAGGCTCTTGCTCAAGCCCTAACAAATTCCCAAACCGTGCAGTCAATTTCAGCTATTCCATGGCTGCAAGGAAAAGATTTATGGAAAATACATTTCCACTATACCTACTTTAAAAACTTGAAGCATTAAGCAAAATGTTTTTCTTCCTGGAAAGATATCATTTAAATGCATGGGTCTGGTCTACAGGGTTTTTTTTTAAAAAAGAGGAAAGACTTCTCTATTACTAAAGAGTAAGACAGAGTGGAGATCAGCAGAGCTGCATGTCAGGATAAAGGCAAGAAGGAGCCAGTAAAAGAATATTTTAAATTGCAGGACTGGTAACAAACTGTAGGCAATATCACTTAGTAGCTAACATACTCAAAATGCTCTCTGTGACATATATTAAACTCTTCTCATAAATCTGTGTATAAATATTCATTTTGCCTGACCAAACATCCTCACCACTGATAACTATGCTCAAATAGTAACATTCAGGACAAAATGAATGTTTTGGGAAAACTTTCAGCTTTCATCTTTTCCTTCCTTCACTATCGCCTTTACATTCCAATCTTGCAAGACAGCAAGGGAGAAGAAGAGCGACCATGTCATACAGAAGGTTATTAGAAATCCATGGCAACAACAACACTTGCCAGTTATGCATTACTGCACCTGCAGTGGTGTTCCCAACAATGGCAAGAAGATGATGTTGGTGGCAAGACAACTCACACAATTATCACCAGAATAAAGGCCACATTTTAGCATCCAATAGGAGGATGTAAAGATACCTATGGCTCTACCTAATGAAGCTTTTGCAGGATATTCTATATGAGATAATACACAACGCATTCTACTGACCAATTGATATGTGCCATATAAACACTAATTACTGCACAATTTGAGGATCAAAATTTAATGATCAACGTACTTCCAGGTTGCTGGGGAAAGTGACTGAACTGCCATGTGTGTGGAGGGCAGAGAAATCAACCCATTCTTCCATCTATTCCCTCCTCATGTCTGGAAAGATGCAGATTAAAAGCCGTTGGTCTGCGTGGGTCCAATTTGAAGGGAGAAAAGTGGGATCAAAAGAAACACAGAAGTAGCAAAAACATATTGCCAGGAGCTAAGCAGCTATTGAATATGTTCTCTGGTTCCCGCTTCCTCCTTTCCTAGAACAGACCCTTGTCAATGATGGGGAGACAACGGCATGTGGTTGGGAAAATATCATCTATCTATATGCAGATGTAAATAAACAAACAAAAAATCCTATAACGTGCTTAATTAGAACGGAACTGGAAATTCATTTATCCCTGCCCATTTCCAAACTGGGGAAAACAGAATCATAGCCAGTTAAACTGATGTTGAATTTACAAACATGTTTGAAAATGGACTGCGGCTTTTTGGGAGGAGGGGAGGACTACAGGTGCCAGGCCCCTCTCTCATATTCTTCGCAAACTTTTTGAAATTATCTAGATTTTATTCACAGAGAGATAAGTAATATTCACTAGCGTAGAATATTCACGAGCATTTGGCATAGAATCCCCTGGCTTGAGAACAAGTTGACAGTCACTTCATACAGATACAGAATGTTCACCTTAGTTTACTTTAATGGCAGTTTATGAAAACAGTTCAGAAGCGGGAAATGGTTAGTTGTGTTTCCATTCTCACTGTTTAAAAATAGAGGTACATTCAGCTCTGCGCTATACATTACACAAAAATTTGAAGGCTTCGTTATCTACAGTTATGGCTCTCTGCCTCACACCTCAATCAGGCTGGCAGCTCTTACAGCTTCCAGCAAAACAAGGCAGCCATGCTTGCCTTTCTAAAGCCGGTGCATGCATTGTGCAAATGAAGATCCCTTTATCACCTCATGAACATACTATTTGGCAACTCTTCTTTCCAAGCCTCTCTCCAAGTGGGTAATCACAGGGAATCTTAGCATTCTGTGCTGGTAACATTTTAGCTACACAAATCCATGGATACTCCACCTACATAGAAGGAAAAAATCATGTACGCTTCTTGGCTCCCTACAAAATTGTGAACAAAACTGTATGTTAACTTGGACAGACAAATCATCTACAACTCAATCAGCAACTCTGTGTTTCCAGTAAAAACTATCCACACTTACAGGATGGACTGAGGTATAGAGATGCACACCCTGATAATCCCCATGGGCAGGTAGGATTAGCTTTATTTACAAGGGTGGATTTAAAAAGTAGAACAATGCCAGGAAAACTTATTTTGGAAGCACTGACAAGAGTTCCCAGTTCCTGCCACTAAGGGAGAGGTTTGATTTGGTAAATGTGGAGCCTCTTTCTGAGTATCCATATTTATCCTAATCTTCTTTGGAGCATATGTTTTTAAAGCTTTGGTAGCTTTTCACCAACCGCTTACCATTTCACATACATTTATTACTTTCAAATACACCTAAAACACACTATGCAATTCTAATTAATTTCAGTAAAATATGAAAAGGAAAGTTCTTCCCCTTCTTCTATATATTACTGATCAGAACTACTATGACCTATTTTGATATTCCTTCAAAGTGCCAGATCTTTTTTTCTGCCAAGGCAAAATATGCCCAAATGATTTGGCTGGGCTCAATGCCATAAGTGTTGTTCACATTTCAAAACAAGGCCTTTGAAGTATTTCCTGTGACCCATTTTCACAAACTGTTGCCAGGCAATTTCCCCATGCCCACCCCATAATCATCACTCTAGAATACTGCACAACAGGGCATGTATTATGATTAAGAGAGTGCCAATGATAAACATATATGTTTGCAAATGTGATTTGATTATATTTACATTTAAACCACCTCAGCAGTACATACTCATGCCACATGCTCAAATCCAAATTTCTGAAGGCTCAATAAAGTGTGGTGTAGTGGTTAAGAGCACGGGACTGGGACCCAGACGACCTGGGTTCGAGTCCCCGCTCAGCCATGGAGCCAACTGGGTGACTTTGGGCCAGTCACAGACTCTCAGCCCAACCTACCTCACAGGGTTGTTGTTGTGGGGATAAGATGGAGGAGAAGATGTAAGCTGGCTTGAGCCCTTTGCAGGAAAAAGGCAGGATATAAATAAAACGTGGAGAAAGTAAAAGAGAGTAAAAATCCTCAAATCCATTTGATCTTTCCCCAGTGCTTATTGTGCCTGTGTAACTATATTTTTCAGTAAACAGCAAACTTTCAGTGACTCCATCTAGCCACCTCCTTCTCTGATTCTCATTATTACTCTGTACTAAACATGTTACCTGATCTTTCTAAGGGAGATCTCTGGCTCCTAAGGGCCCGCAAAGCATAGCCAAGCACCAACTTTTTATTTTTCCCAGTGTGCTAAAAACACAGACCTTTGAAAGTCCTTCGGTCATAAAGTGGCTGAACCTGCTACCAAAGTGACACAAGAATATCAGAGGAGTTTCTGTCAACTATGTACATGTCAGAGAGAGCTGATGCTCAGACTGACTCTTAAGAGGAGACATACAAGTGAACACGAGCCTGCCAGCAAAGGGGGTGGGGCTTCATAGGATCATTTTGCATTCATTTTTGTACCCTGTATCTTTGCTTGTAAGACTACTATTTTGCAGTAAATGATATGCACAAAGAAAAGGAAAAGCTTGCAGTAGAAAAAGTGGATTAAGTTATTTAAAATTTAGAAAGGGGACAATAGAGAATCTCATTTGGATCCAGAAACAACTTGTAGCTAACCATCTTCACTTGAGACAGACTGCTAATCAAAGAGTGTGGAATTTCAGGACACCACTCACATATGGTCGCCATGTTTTGGCAGGGAAATCGTGATTTACATATTTCAAACCAGACCACCATAAAAAGTGCCTATAGTCCCAATGACAAATAATCAGTGTGCACAGGAAATGCGTATGTTGGCAAATGTGGTTCCTACAAGGGAACAGTCGTAGATCAACGGTACAAGATAGACTTTGCACACAGAAGGTCCCAGGTTCAACCCTGGGAATCTCCAGATAGGGGTGGGAGAATTCCTCTCTGAATTGCTGGAATAACACTGCCAGTCCGTGCACTAAGTCTCACCAATTTGCTCCATTAAAAATGAGTGCTTTGTGACTGACAGTGCCCACCATGGCAACTTTTCTGTAAATGTAAGACCCTCCCCTTTTATGGTAGCTATTTTATGAGACAGCACACAACAAGCTCTCAAATGTGAGAGCCCAAATGTGCCCACCAGCCCAAAAAGATTGGGGCCTCTGAGAAAAGACTAGAGGCATCACACATATCTGCGGCAGTGTCTTCCGTTCCCTGCTAGCCAGTAACACAGTCCAGATTTCAAGTTCTTCCCTCCAAAGGGTGAGGCAGAAGGAACTGCAGACTGACTCACTGGGATGGGGATGCCAACTCACAGAAGTCTTCTCAATTGCCTCCCTGCTTGTCTTCCTTTCTGTTACAGATGTATTCTAAGTTTTGCCCATGTACAGGCAACTGTTAAAAATAACAAATAGCGCCCACACTCTCTCTTTACTTCTTGGTTGGCCCTAACAGGAGAAAGGAGGACAGCAGGTTTGGTTCAGATGGGTTCAACTCCTCAGATACCCTTGGGGAAAGAGGTAACTGAACTAGTTTGCTCACAAAGTTTCTGTGGTTCACTACTGGAATGAATTGCGGGCAATAATATGGCACAAGAACCATGTTTATGAACACTCATGTTATTTGCACTTCAATGCTTTGGGAAAAACACCAGGGCTCCAGGTCACGCTGACTAGATCTCATCTTGACACGATCCTCTCATTGATCAGCATCTCTGACCACAGTTATCTTGCAGCTGACCCAGAAATAAACAGCCAGTCACAGCTAAAAAGCTAACAAAACACTCTGCATAATGGACCAACTTCTTCTGGGTTGCCATGGCTCTTGTGAAGCATAAATATCAAGTATCCTGCAAAGCAACAGCCCCTGGTTTCAGAATCCAGTTTCCAAGCAACTGTGCACATTGATCCGTGTGACAGAACTTCAAGGTAGAGCATTTTCATTACAAGCATAAAAGGATGCAGTCTTTGCATTGGTACCAGAATGGAATGTCAGACCAGCATTTGCCCGTGGCTACATGGGTGGTTGGAGGGAGGAAGGAAAGATACAGCTAGGGAAAATTATAGCTCGTATGCTCAAAATCAGAGCAAATACATCTGCAGAAAAATCTGTTTAATAAACCAATCTTTTCATCTGTCTCCTCCCTCTAAAGTGAATCGTTACAGTGAGTCACTTGAAAAATTGAACACTCTGTGCTAGAAGAAAGTCTAAAAAGACATACAAGGAAGTACAGACAAACTGTTTGGCAGAGCTCGGAAACCCTTTGGTTGGCAGGAGGAATTTCCTTCCTATCTACATGTTCTCTTCCTGAAACCTCTATTCTCTTTTTTCCTTTCTTTTTTTAAACATACCGGAGAGCTCAGAAATGGAACCAGACAATATGCTCCCTTCTATTAAAAAATACTAAGCTTACTTTTATGAATAGCTCCTTTAAAGTATATCCTTTTTTCTGAGGAGTAAATAGGAAAACAATGGTTCCCAGCTTCAGAGAGTGAGGGGAAAAAAGAGGCACAATTTAAATAGCATTGTATGCTAAAGCAGGGGGAAAAATCCTTCATGACCCTTTAAATAAAAGCACAAATTAGAAGAAAAATGCAGAGAAGAATCAAGTTAAGATAAACACATATAAGGAGATGAAAATCCCTACTTTCTAAGCTAATTAATCCCTCTCACAGTATTACTGTGTTTTCTTCACTAAAATGGTCAATAATCTCAGAATATAAAACTGGAAAATGACTCCCTAGTTAACAACCACACTGAAGGGAAAACAGTGACCAAGCATTTAAGCGTTACCCTGCATTCAAGTTGCAAATCCAAAGCTAATGCAGCAAATCCTTACTAGCCATTTCATTGTCATGGTTAAATGCCAGCACCTAGGGCAGTTTGATACTTAAAAGAATAATTGGCTATCCATTAAACACCCACCACCCTAAAGCATCTTTGTTCAAGATCTATTTCAATCCCATTCCTGTAACTTTTACGACATTATTCTTAACCATTTCAATCAACTAGTCGTAAAGCAATTATGGAGCAGTTGCTTAGGTGGTAGATTCCAGATCAGGTAGTTTTCCTGCATCCATACACTTGTGATACAAAACAAACTCAGTCCTGTCCTGTCCACATGACAATAGTGCTATTTTGCATTTTAAGGTGTAAAATATGTCAAGAACTGCTATTGCCACGTAACGTCTTTAAATCAAGAGACATTGGCTTCATCAGAGGCAAGAAGTAACAAGAGAAGATCCCATTTAAATTGTTGACTGCACACATCCATCTTTCTCCTATCCTCTCAAGGATAACCAAATCCAAAGACGACCAGAGCATTGCATCTCAGATCAAGGGTACAAAATTCAGCCTTCCTGGGTTCCCAGAATAACCATGCTACTTCCCCAGGCCCTATAGCCTTCCCCCTGACAACTCTTCATTTGGCAGTTTCCCAAATTTTGAGCAGTGTTTTCCACAGTCTGAAAGGTAAAAAGACTCTACAGAGGCTGAGTTACTGCTAGTCAGAATTTTAAGCAAAAATACACTGGTATTTTTGCCTTTGGCCACGTCCCCTTTTGCCTCACTGGCATGCAGCCCCTCAAAACGGTGCTTAGTTCTCAACATGCCTACTTTAACGGTTCTGTGGAAGAGGGAATTTAACTAGGAGAGGATTGTTCTGCAGGTAGTATAAAAGCTGCACCATCCAAAATTCCATCTGGTGCGTATTAGATGCAGACACAGCCTGCCTTTCAACTAAATAGTTCTCTTTCTACATAGCTTTCATCAAAATGATTGAACAACAGTGCAAAGACATGCCAAGAAATATACCTAAATCTCAAGGTTGCTGCCCTATATTTGATTGATTGATTGATTTAGAATTTTTGTATGCCGCCCATTGCTTATAGCCTCGGGAAAGCTAATTTATAGTGTAAATGCAGAACTTGTCACTAATTGAAAGGTCTTGAAATACGGGCTTAAGTATGGGACTTAAACAACATAATGTATTGTATGTTCATTTCATTGCTTCGAGTCTCCTAAAAGCTTCCCCCGTTACATTTCAAAATGGACCCCTGCAAGAATTAAGTTAAAATGGTGTTTAGACCATGAAAACTGGAGACACTCAGAATATCGGGAAAAATTTGTGGATCACACAAAAATGTCCCAGGGTATGGCATACAAGATGGACTACAAAAGAGCATTTCCCAAGCATATTTTTTTCTTAAATATATTTAATATTTCTTAAATATAAGCACACTTTTCTTGCGCTTCACTTGTACGCTAAGTAGGATTAACTGTGAGAGGATAGTAAGAATATAAGAATGATTTACTCTCAGAAACGCTCTTCTGGACATACCTAGAGATGTAAAATTTCCAGGCTTTTTGTAGCCATGGGGCAAATAAAAAAATCACCTCCTAGAGTTTCAGGGGGGGAAATGGAAATTTTCAAAAAAATAAAAATATGCAACACTTATTTTTAGCATGCTTTTCAGAAGCCAAGCAGATATTTTTAATCTGCTGCTACATTTTTGGTCTTTTATAATTATACTTAGACTCAAGTTTTAAACACTGAGTATACTTTTTGAATATAACCAACAGTGGCTACAAAGAATGTGATTGCAGTTAGATAAGAAGGGTGTTGCCAACTGTTAATACAAAGATTTGGATGTGTGCAAAACAAAAAACCCTGCCTTAAGTAATTGCAACTTCAGAAAAAAATCATAAAACTTATTTTTCTCAAGTATTCTGGCCTAGCTACGAACACACGGAAACAAATTCTTTTTTGGAAAAGCATCAAGATTATGCAGTAACAAGTTAGATTTACCTAAGAACTCTGGTAAACAATTTCAGAGGAACTGAATGACAGCATACTTGAGATCTACCTAATCGGAGGGAAAGGAATATAAAGCTCAGCGATATCCAAAGTTTATAGCAAGTCCCAACAATACTATTAATATTCAGGCTCCAGAAGCGGTTGCCAAGCCATTCTCAAAAAATCTCTTTTAGATATTTATCATAATCTTTCCCTACTAAACTCCTAGTTTACTCTTAATATCTAAGTGTTTTTTTTCCTTTTATAGGAACATATTGTATTGCTGTATTCCCCCCTTTTGGAATTTTCTGTATGATTCTATCCTCAAAGCACTACCAAAATACCACTTTCATTTCTATTAATATATAAAATAGGCAAAAATGCTTATTTCATGTTCATTCTGTGTTTCATGATCCAATAAAAAATGGTCCCACATAAAAATAATAAAGACTGCTAAAAGGTGCTTTTGAAACACTTACATGAGATAGGGAAAAACAGTAAAAGGTAAACTATACAGGGTAGTAGACTTAATTTATTTCATCCAGACAAGTGAGCCATCTTAATAGATTTATTGTGAAACTCAAAAAAAGTGTGACAGTGTATTGCTCTCAAAGGAATTTCTTCACAGTAGTAGCACAGCGAAGAAACAGTGAATCATACAGTGGAGGCTTAATGTTCACATTGTGTATGAGATATATATGTGCACAGATAGACAAGATTATCTATGCCTGAACAATTATATTACCCCTTCATCCATTATTCTAGTTATATAAACAACTATAACAACTGCATGCATTATTATACAAAGATAATGAATCAGAAGTTGTTTGAAAGGTTCAGATGTTTGAATTAACAGAAACAAAGAGAACCCTTTCCATCAGAGGTATGAGGTGTTACCTCCACTTGCATTACTCCAAAGCTGAGTCAAGACACCAAGCCATGAAAGAAGTAGATACAACTCACTAAGTGCAAGCAAGGGTCCACTGATGCGGAGGAAAGATTCTATCAATTTGGGGCAATCCCTCTCCAAAGTGGCAATGAACAGGCAAAGCAAAATTAAGCAACCGCATCCACAAGAGCCACAATTATATTGTTTTTATATTGCGATTATTTATTTCTTGTTGTGAGCCGCCACGAGGCTTTGGCGAATGGGGCAGCATAGAAGCCTCCTAAATAAATGAATAAATAATAATCCCAGTCTCCATTCAGCCCAGGGACAAATCTGTATATTCCAATTTGACAGCTACCAACTATCTCCTTTTCACGCTGTTTTTATTTTGCTGAAATATGACAAACATTTCAAATACTGCCCTGACCAAAGTCAGTTCCTCCTTCTGAAGTCCAGAGGCTTGTTTTCTTTGTTGTAACTCTGACCTAGTACAACCTAGTACTGTTTTTCCCTTGCAGCTCACTTTATTCATCTCAAATATTCAATGATCAAAAACTTTAAAACCTCCCCAGCATCTTAATCCTGTGGTAAATACACCTTCCTAACTTCTTTGTATACTTTGGCTAAGCATCAATTCAAAGGGAGGCTGCAGCCAAGAAATTCAAAGACGACAGATAGGGAAAGGGAGCAATGAAAGAACGAGAAAAGATCAAATGTAAGGATGTTTCACTGTAGAACAAGGTCAAGATCATCCACACCATTGAATGAAAGCCGAACAGTGAAAAAGGCTGACAGGAAGAAAATAGATGCATTCAAAACATGGTGCTGGAGGAGAGCATTACAAATGAACTAACAGAAAGATGAACAAGAGGGTCCTAGAACTTTCCCTGGAAGCAAAAATGACAAAACTGAAGCTGTCATAGTTTGGACACATCATGAGAAGAAAAGGCACCCTGGAGAAGAGAACAATGCCAGGGAAAGTCAAAGGCAGAAGAAAAGGAAGCCCAAATAAGAGCTGGATGGACTCCATAAAGGAAGCCACAGTTTTGTATACAGAACAGCTAAGCAGGGATGTCATGGATAGCATATTTTGGAAGGCTTTCATTCACGGGGTCACTGTAGGTCAGAGAAAACTTGATGGCACATAACAGCAACAAACTTCTTCTTTGTGTTTACTTCACTCTTTTGTACCTCTGCATCTGGAGTAAAATCCATTAAGGTGCTTATGTCACTGCCATTTCCCTTTCACACGGCTAATTTCTGCCCCAAAGTAGCAGGTCCTGTCAATTCTTCTAGCTCTTCCAAAAGAGGAATTTAACACTTCCTGGGAGAAGCTTCAAAAACAGCAGAAATGTTCATTTCTGGAAGGAAGCACATCAGTGGAACACCGTATTGTGAGTTCCACCAAGATGGTTCCTGCCAGTTTCAGGTTGCACTAAATAACTGTTGCGCAAGTAGCTGGACAACAGCACTGGGGTGACTCTTTGCTTGAGGAAAGGAATGAGTGGTGTAAGTACTGCACTGGATTCCGCTCAGTTTCTCAGCATCAATACCACGTAAATTGTAGAATGCTACTCTCCCTTTAAGCTATACTGAAAAACCTCTGCTTGGAATTGCACGGTATATAGTGGAATGTAAAAAATGTTGCAGCAGTAGTTTAACTACTGCTAAGTGATGGGGGAACTGTCGAGACAGTGTGACCGAGTGGTTAAGAGCATGGGACTGGGACTCAGGCAATTTGGGAACCAACTGGGAGACTTGGGCCAGTCACAGACTCTCAGTCCAACCCACCTCAGAGGGTTGTTGTTGTGGGGATAAGACTAAGAGCAGGAGGAGCAGAAGGATGCAAGTCACTTCGAGTTCTTTAAAAACAAAAAAGGCAGGATAGAAATAAATAAATAAATATTAAGGTGGCCTAGCCAGTAAAGCTGGATCTTTTGTGTGGATCTTCCACACATTGGCCTCATCATTTTAACTTGTAAAAAAGCAAATCTCCTTGCAATTGGTCATACACATGACACATGTTTAGTTCTGCTGTAAGCATGAAGTAAATACCATGCCAGAGCCAGTGTGGTGTAGTAAGAGAGCCAGTGTGGTGTAGTGGTTAAGAGCATGGGACTGGGACTCAGAGGATCTGGGTTCGAGTCCCCGCTCGGCCATGGAGCCAACTGGGTGACTTTGGGCCAGTCACAGTCTCTCAGCCCAACCTACCTCACAGGGTTGTTGTTGTGGGGATAAGATGGAGGAGGAGAGATAATGTAAGCTGCCTTGAGCCCTTTGTAGGAAAAAGGCAGGATATAAATCGAATAAATAAAAAATAAATAAATAAAATGTCCTTCTTACAGGAAAACTCAGAGCAAAATGGAAGATACTCTGAAGCACAGAAAATCTCGCTCCGGCATTTGTTCTTCTACTGAAGACAGCTTACGTGATAATTATTTGTGCCTGATGCTTATCAGCTTAAACATTTCTCCCTGAGGTCTTTGCTGCATTTAGGCTCCCTCAGCATCAGAAACAAAGCCCAGTAGTCACAACATTATGCTCTCAGAAAAGAGATCCAAATTTACTTGAAACTCAAGATAGAACTTGCTGACAGAAGAATGCCCTTCAATTCTTACACTGGAATTGTTTCTTGACCTTGAAAAATAGACATATTTAACTAAAGATAATATATATCTGTGATTATCTGGAACGTGCCTTTCAGGTAGGCAGCCCATGTTTAAACACTTAAAATGACCTCTTTAGGAGTCACTCCCAAGTGACTATTCTCTGATTAAGATCAGTAATAAACCCCATAAAGGAATTCTTCATTATATAATAGAATTAATTATTCTTTACTTCTCTGGAGCTGTACAGTCATTGCATCAATATCTCACCCCCAGAAATAAGTGAACGCTGTTATCTATTTTTGGTTTTGACAAAAACATTTTCCCACGAATGCTTCCCAAGCTTTTGACACCCAGGCCGTCCGTACCCCACAGTATCATGTTCCATGTATCATTTTGTCTGAATCAATGCCATGAGAAAGGGCATGCTTCCAAACTTGCGACCTTTCATCGGTTCATAGGGAGACAGCATTTTTATTGAAAGCATAGGCACAGTTGACAGCATGGAATTTGGAAGAAACCGGAAAACCATGGTCCTTGACTCACCAAAATGCTACTTAATATTATTAGCTCAATCACCCACCATCCCTTGATCATCGCACCAATATTCAACTGTGCAGAATCTTACCTCTGAGTCACCAGAAACCACTGGAATACCTACAAGAGAACTGTAGGTTGACAGCTGACAATTCCCCTACCAACTAGCAAAAGTGTACAAAGACAGAGGAAGTGATTGCTTTTAAACTAAATCTCATCCTCGTAAACAGTGATCTGCTTTCAATTAAAAGTCATGAAATAGTCAAGAACTCTGAGGATGCACGATGATAAAGGGGGAGGAGAAAGAAAGTGACATTGCTGGTAAAAGCAAACTGAAAGCCAGGTCTGCATCAGGTCAGTCTGAAGTGACAACTGGAGGAAGTGCCTTCCAAATAGGTTAGACTGTGTCCAACATAAAAAGGTCGCTGGTTACAAAACAATATACTGGGACAAAGAGAGAGCTGCTGCACCTTTGACAGCACAAGTCCAGCAGTTATTCTATACAGACAGCACAGCTGTTGACATCCCCCACCCCTCAGCTTTTATAGAAATCAAATACATAAATGTAGTTTCCTGTATGTCTGAATAAACTGTAAATCTTCTCCTGATTGTCTAACCCCAGCAAACTCATTTTGGGTGGGTTTTTTTCATTCTTGATACTAGTCAACAACTTAATATATAACAATTCGTAACAAATTATCATCACTAGTAATACTTCCGATGCCTATATTCAGTGAACTTCTGAGGCCGACATTTTCTGAATTCAAAGAAATTACATTTGACCTACAGAACTCTGTAGCAACTGGCATTACAAAATGATCATACCCAGTTACTCATAATCATACTCAGTTACCCATGAGTCTCAAGGGAGTGGAGCCTCTAGCATGTCTTTGGTAAATTAACTATATCATCTTCTAAAACTCAATGTGGCACAGTATAAAATATATATTAAAACATTTTCTGTGCATTTGCAATTTTCTCCATTCTCATACATGCTATCTGACTCTCTTTTATAGCACTTCAAACCCATTCTTTATTTGCATATCAATACCCACAGTGCTATTCCAGCTCACAGCAGTGCATCTGAGCCCTGGGAACAAGTTGAAAGGCTTTCATATATTCCATTATTTTCAGTATTCTTTGAAACCTCTCTAATAAATATATCCTTAGAATAGCTCCCTTGATAATTGCCTTGCTAGAATAACCTCCCAAAAAAGAACTGAGGAAACTCTTCAAGGGGCTATGAGAACTGTTATATAAATGTTGGGTAAAAACAACAAATAACAACAACAACAGCACAACCCTCAAAATACTAATTGGAAGATGAATTAAATGGATGAAATCTAAGTTCAACCATTTGTTTTGTAAGAGACTGTAGAGAAACCTTAAGAAACTAATTGAGCATGAGAAAACAAATTACCCCCTTTGTTGCAATGTTTCCTCATGTAAGAAACATTCCTTTACTTTAAAAGGACATGGATCTCCTCATCCCTGAAACCCTACCCAATTAAAAAAAACAGCTTTAAATTTGGCACCTCATCAGGATGAGAGATAGTGCAGTAGAACAAGAATAAAGTCATTCAAAACCATAATCTGTTCCCTGATAGGATTTTTAGCTGCAATTTATTCAACACATTTTAACAATGACACTAGCCAACAACTAAACTGTTATCCTTTTACCCCAAATACATATGCCTTCAAGAACAGCATGCCCCATTCTCAAATTGCAAAACAGTCACACATAGAGCAACATGTGAGATATTAAGGCCTGTCTTGCTCTTCAAGGATGACTGTCAAAAACATTAACAACTTTACAATGAAATTTATTTAATTATCTTCAAAACTAACATTGTTACAAACAGTAAAACTGCACTATTGGTCCTTTGCCAATGACGTGCTAGATGACATGAAGAAGTCAGCAACAGTGCAGTATTTGTTCAATTACAACAGAGATAATATGTGTACATGACTTAGGACATGCAAAAAACAAGAATGAAATGTGGGTTGCAACTATACCACATGCTGAAAATTGTTTTATTTATATCCCATCCTTTTTCTTGCAAGGAACCTGGATTATGTAAGGCAACGTATTTCTTCTCCCTTTCTATCCTCACAACAATGCTGTGAGGTAGGTTAGGCTATGTGCCAGTGACTGGCCCCAAGTGACATAATGAGCTTCATGTTTGGGTGGAGACTAGAAACCAGATATCCCTGGTCACAGTTATAGCGGATTTAGTTATGGATGGAAAACAAGCACCATCCAGAAGCAAGCATAGCAGAGGAAAGCGGGAGAATTTAACCTGACTTCAGATAAAGTAGGAGTTACTATGATTGCAAAATCACAAGTGGAGGAAGACATATAAAAACATGTTCTTAGACCTCAGTCTACTACATATTTATTCATAAGAAAGTCTTACCAACATGCATGTAAAGGATTGCAACTCTAGCTTTGAAGTCCATTCTACCTCTAATCACATTTAAGAACACATTAAAATTATATAAAACAGCTCCTATTCAAAGTCACTCATACAGAGAGAGGTATACTAACCAGATGTTGGAACGTTTATCAAGACAATTGTTGGCAATACAGTCTTTCAAAAAAGCCAGTGCTCTGAGAACTTCCAAGCATCAAGCATTTCAGGAAGATTCCCCATCCTAATATGCATCAGCGCCATTGTGTGTCTTCATCTATTTAGTATGAAATTGTGAAGTATGACTCTAAAAATGTTCAGTTGAACATCTTTGAGTTTCCACTCAAACTAATAAGCGCAACGTACAAAGGGCTGATGTTTATTGCCATACCGATGATGATATTCAGAGCAGGGACCCAGGCATGTTCCCATTCCCTCCTATACACACTCATTGTGAATGCGTACAACGGATTAGTATGTTAAGACCCTCACACTGGGAACAATTGAAGGCAACAGAAGGGGCCGGCAGAGGTTGAGGTGGCTGGATGGTCACTGGTGTGGTGGGCATGGGGTTGGGCGAGGCCTGGGACAGGAGAGACTGGTGCACTGTGGTCCACAGGGACACAAGGAGCTGGGCACGACTTTGCGACTGAGCAAGACAAGGCAAGTAGTGAATGTTTAGCTAGCTGCCTCTTTACCCAGATGTCACAACGGAAATACTTCAGCAGAAGGCTGGATCTTAAGTTTCCCTTGCTTGCCGGATGTTCCTCATACCTGTACATAGAAATGATTTTTAATGGACAGTGTAGGAATTTACATTCTTTTTGTTTGTTTCTTGCCTCTCATACCTCTAAGTTGCTTAAATTCTATCTTGGAAGCTAAGCAGGGTTGGGCTTGGTTGAAATCTGGATGGAAGACTTGAGTCCTTCATTGAACAGGTGGTTGGACCTGATGGCTGCTAGGCCCTTTCCAGCTGTATGATTCTATGATTCAATGATCGATGAACTTTTTAAACGCCCACTAACAGCATTAATTCTATTAGTATTACAGACAAAAGAATAAGTTCAACAGTTTGGAGTGGTAGAAAGGATGGTGTAGTTATACATGATGTTCATGGCAAAGCTTTCATGTGAATCTACTACAATGAGCACAAATGGCACAATGAGCTGGGGGATCTAACAATTTCTGTTCATGGAATTTCAAGCAAACAACAAATTCAATGCAAGCACATTTTATCTTACAGGAAAAAATAGATGCACAGATTAAAACACTCCTGCCTCCCTCACAGTACGAGTAGTCAATGTATTTCAAAACAATAGCTATAGAAGCCAGCAACTTGTCTTTTCTCTTCTCTCATGCCTTACCAATTGTACAAGGATAAGAGAGTAAAGGAAGCAAGAATTCTTTTGCAGAAGCTATAGTTTTCTCTTCTCTGAAAAGAGGAAACAATGGCCTGGTTCTGATAATCTTACACTGAACAGCCTGGCACACAACCATGAATTTTTCTAAATAAGTATGCAATACTCTTAAAGATATTACCCAAGATATGATTTATTTGTTCAGCTGAACTGAAAGCGTCTTGCACAGAGAAGAATGGACGAGAACAATGTAATCCTCAAAAGGAAAAAAGGAGGGATATAAATGCAATGTAATAATACATGGGAAAACCCTCTCCCTTAGGAAAGTATGATGAATGAGAGGCAGAACCTTGGAGCAAACTTTGCTAGTTCTGGGAAGACTGTGTGGAGAAAGAAGCATCCTTCCTGAGTATCATCCGGATGGCTACCAAAATGGATGGTTAGCAGATGCAAGTTACATAGTGGAGCAATGGGCTGAGGAGTGGTTTTAAAAAGGAACTATTTATAAAGCTTTGAAAAAGTGGGATGTCACATTCAAGTTTTTTTACTATGCTGTGCAAAGCCCTCGGTCAGGAGAGCCCAAAAGCGTTGGGCTAATATCAGTGCTTCTCAAGAAGTTGCTTACTACAACACATACTTAATACACTATTTACTTCTATGTTCATTATTTTAAATCAGCTTAGGATCTTCACATAACTCATTAAGCTAAAGAATTCCCAAGTTCATTGCACACAGAACTATGGTACTAAGGACTGGTTCAAAGGTGAATCATTTATACAGTTTGAAGCAAGTTCATAGCAGGATTCTCACCATTCTCTTATTAATCCCTGATGTTACAGCTTGACCTGCAGTGTCATCAAAACATTCATGCATTTTAAGAAAACCCCTCCAGCATTCAAAAGATAACTGGAATTGGTCCAGGCTAAGAGGGGCTGGTTTCCTGCTGCTGCTCCCATCATAACCACTTCACGTTACAACATTACTGACATGAATGTCAGCCCACTAACACAAAGTAAAATTATTCTAGCATCTACTAATACCATGCTAAAAAAGGAAATCATGGATAAACAGCTTTGTGAAACAAGAAACTGACACACCATAGGGGAACCTAAGGATTTGAAAGAAAGCCAAGGGAATTAGTAAGAAAAATAAGCTGTTTAAAATGGAGAAATCGGCAAAAATAAAATCCTAGTATTGCTGCAAAGATAGGATTCACTATCTAAGTCTGCTTTGCCAGCATTTAGTTATATTTACCGAAAGCTCATCGCAATGAAACACCCAGCCTTTTACTCCTCCTCCATCTACAGTTCCATAAACTCAGATGTGGGACCAAAGGCAGCTTTCTATGTTCCGAGGGTATAATGAGGCCTGGGGAAAGCATATATACTAGCTCCGCAAAACCTTGTCAGGGTGTAAAAATGGCACAAATGCACAAGTTTCAAAGAGCATTCCTTTTAATATTTCATAACAACCAGGAATACACAGGGTCTTACTGCAGTCCCCAATGGCCTGAAAGATGAAACACCCCATCCCATTCTCCTTAACACAAAGACTTCCCTACTTTATTAACATTTATGTTCCTAAACTTTATACCCCACAGACCTACTGCCCCCGCCACATGCAGTATAGAACAGATCAAAAGCAAGTGAGAAAATTCTCTTCATACTGCTTCACCAAAGCTTGAGGGTAATAAAACTGTTTTAACTGGCCATCTAACACCACAATTCTATGAATGTTTACTGAAAAGTAAGTCGTACTGTGTTCAGTGTGGCTTTCTTCTGGCAAAGAACACAAGATGGAGAAAGAGAGATATCTCCTTTTCCACTTTCTCAACACCATGCATAATTTTAAACACCTCTGCAATGTCACCCCTTTTTTCTAAGCTAACCAATCCCAGTTCTTCTAACCATTTATCACAGGAAAGTTGCTCCAACTTCTTCATTTCTGCTGCCCTTCTCTGCACTTTTTCCAACTTAATAATGTCATTTTTCAGGTGTAGCAAGCGGAAATGGACACAATATTCTTGAGGACAAAAGTCCCTCATTGCTTCTGGCCTGACCTCTATCCGAGAAACAGACCATGCCAGCAAAAGTCATATAAAAACCCTCTTTATTGTAGGTGCGCACCAGCAATAAACAGTGAGCCCATCCAGTGGGGATCAGTTCCTTTCATTCATCTAATGTACCCTACATATTTATTTAATTTGGCAGTGACAGGAAATGTCATTACAAGATGCATTCATAATAAAGACAGGATGCAAACATTAGCAGTAAAGAAAACTTAATAAGGAAACATTTAGCTACTTTTGTAGAGGGTTATCTTGACTTACTCTTCTCGCTTGGTGCCAAAACATACACTTATCTTTACCAAACTTTCCTGACCTTCTTGATATTTTATATTCTTCTTTTATATTTATAAAGGTATATTTTTATTCTTATGTCTGACCTTTGCATATTTTCTTAAATATTTTAAGTATGGTTGGACCAAAGATATGTATAAGAAAAGTACAATCTTGGCAGGTTTATTTTCAATTCCTTTCCTAAATATGCCTAAAATGGAGTTTGCCTTTTTCAGAGCAACTGCACTCTAGCTCAGCATTTTCACTGAGCTTGACATTACTTTCATTCACTGTTATTTTATACAGTTATGTGTATTTTATATTGTTATTTATGTATTTTAATTAATTTATTTGTAAGCCGCCCCGAGGCTTCAGTGAATGGGGCAGCCTAGAAATTTTCTAAATAAATAAATAAATAAAAAGTCGCTTTAAGCACGAGGAGAGTATGAAAACACGATGACAGTCACAACAAAATACACAAATGCCTATTGCAGAAATACTGATCATGATTCTGAGAGTTTCTTCAGGCAATTCAAAGTTATGAGCCACTATGAGATGTCACGTATCCATTTGACCAGAGATTAAGAGAGGCTACTTCACCAATGATGAGCATGCCGATAGTGGTTAACCCTTCAGCAAAAGCGCTATACGCGCAATCATGGTAAGGGATGGCACAACACCCAACGTGGAGCGGCTTCGCCTCTTATCTCTCGAATCAGGAAGCAGGCACAGGCCACAGAGAGGATGCAAGCACCTGCTGCTCGCCCCACTTGTGTCGCCCACACTGCAGGTTGGCCAAGGCACCTATCGTGAACAGCAACCGTTCCACATTATTTCCAAGTTGCCGGAAAGCAAGAGATGCACTTTGTCAAAGCTTGTGCTTTGGCACAAAGCAAGAGATGCACTAGATCTGGGAAGGCAGAACTCTTCGGATACAGAAGAAAAAGAAGTAAATGGGGCTTTTGATATTTAAAGCTTTACATTCATTGCCTTACAGAGTAATGGGTACTGGGCATGGTGGCTGTGTATTACCTCCGATATCACTGGCGATCTGCAAAATAATCGCCATTTTACATAAAGACACATGGACGAGTTATGAAGTTTCAGCATTCCTCCAAAGCAGGGAGGAAGATGTATTAATATATTCATTCTTGCCTTAAACCCATCCAATCCATTGCTCCTGCATTCATCTGATGCCATGGCACTATGCAACATGAAGGCAGGGTTGCAAACTCGGACATAGTTACTGTTGGGCACAGCATTCTTGAACACTAGGACCCAGTTCACATGTACTAACATTCCATGGGTTGCGTAAACCATGAGTTGTCAAAGCAGCAGCAAATGAGGCTGCTACCTCCTGTACCATCACTTTCAATTAACGACTCATGAATGCTGCTTCAAATTGTTGGGTTAATTTTGGGCTGTTTAACCCCTTAAGCAACTCCAAGTCCTGACATCATGTCAACAAACCGGAAACTAGCATGTTACTGGAAAGCAAAAGCAAAAAGTGCTAGATATTACCACTCGATATTGACAATTCCTGGATTAAATTGCACTGGAATTGCCTTTATGTGGGAACACGGTCACTTAATAGGGAGCAAAATGCACTGAATACAGTGGGCCTTACTTCTAAATAGTCATACACTGTGCTATCAAGTTCATCATCATCTTTACTCTGATATTTCTCCTCTGTTTATTTTAAGAGCCTAAGCTCCTTTGAAGTAGGGACTTGTCCTTATATTCTTCAACAAGAGCATGGACAGAGATTGTTCATTATAACAATTAACACAGGACAATGTAAAAAGCCCATGCAGTACTTATTTAAAACATCTTATGAAGCTACTCTTCAGCTTTATAGATATTGTGGCTGCATACAGAAGACAGTCAAAATAATTATGCTAAAATAAAATACACAATTTCTAAAAGGCAAGTAAATACGTTCAAAAACAATAGTGTGCAGGGAGATCCAGGATCTAAAAGCCATTCCTTTACAAAGCTCACCCAGTGTCCTTGGGCCAGTCTCTCCCCTCTCTCTCTATCTCTTTCTCATACACACACTCATCCCCATTCAGCCTAACCTACCTAACAGGGTTGTTGTGAGGAAAACCAGTGGGGTGGGAGAATAGCCATATATACTGCCCTTGCTTCACCACAGGAAAGCAGGAGCAAAATGAAACCACCTGCAAGTTGGAAATGCACAAAAGTTTCAAAAGTCTCTATAGGAACCAGCATGGCAAGAGCTTTGGTCTGGGACTCGGGACCACCAGGTTCTGGTTCCCCTCGGCCGCTGCGCATGTTGGGGGGCTCTGGCCAGCGACTGCCTCTCGGCCTGACCTACCTCACAGTGTTGTTGCGAGAAGGAAAGTGGCAGGAGGCCGAAAGCCGCCTTGGCTTCCTCGCAGAGGGTCGACGTTGCGGAGGTCACACTGAGAGAGAAAAAGGAGATCAACGTAAGCCACTCGGAGTTCTCCCCAAGAAAAAGGCGGGACATGAATCGAAAAAATCACTCGGGGAAACTAAGCATGGCGGGAGGGGCGGCACATGAGGCCCGGCAGGCCCGGCGCTCTCCCGCCCGCCTCCCCCCGTCGCCGTCGCCGAATTTTGCGGCGGGGCAGGGAAGGCAGGTGGACGGAGGGGCGGTCGGAAGGGCGAAGAGGCACGGCTGGAGGGGGGCGTGGGGGGTCCGGCAGGCTTTCCTCAGCCCGGGGGGCCCTGGTCGCCCCCTCCCCAGTCAGAACCGCCAAAGGGGGAGGAAGCACTCCGGCCTCCGCCGCCCCCCCACCGCGCACTCTCTCTCTCTCTGCAGCCCACCTCCTTACAGGCCTCATTCCCCCCACACGCCTTGGAAAGGACGCCGTCCGGCCTCCCCCCCACTGACCTGCCGGAGACCGACGGGGGGCGGGGGGCTTCCCCGGAGACTTCTGCCCCTTCACCCCCACTCGGCCACCTTCATCCTCCTCGCTCTGCCCCGCTCGCCCCTCCTCACGCACGGGCGCACCGCCGCCCCCCAGGCCCTCTCGTATCCTTCCGCCTCCCCCCTCCTCAGGCTTCTCCCCTCACAAACACAGGATCCCCTCCTTCGGAAACCCCGCCCTGATCCCCTCGTACCAAAGAGGCAGGTGTCGATTGGGGGCTCCCTTAAAAATAAATTAAAAAACATATCCGTTGCGGGGCTATTTTCCACCGCGGAAGGCTTCTTCGCTGGAGGGCGCTACGAAAGGACATCGCAGTACGCGCTGCGCTCGCGGTGCATATTGGGAGCCGTAGTCTCGCAGCGGCGCTGGGGCGGGCTTGGGCTGGACGGCGAGGGCGAGCGCGGCGCATGCGCGCGGGGCGCCTCCGGCCTCGGGGCGGCGTGCGCGCGGGGGCGGGGGGCGCCAGGGGGCGGGGCCGCGCTCGCGCTCCGGCGGGCGGGCGGGAGGCAGGCCGGTACTTTTGCATAGTTCGCGAGAGAGTTGCGGCGCGCGAGGGGCGGCCGGGCGAGCCGAGCCGGGGCGAGCCGAGCCGAGGGGCGGACGCGGCTCGGCGGCCCGACGCAAGCCGGACGCCTCCCGCCGCGCCGTCGGGGCAGGTAAACATCGCGCGCTCGGGAGAGTTCGCCGCCGGCTCCGGCGGGACAAAGGCAGGCCCGGAGGAGCGCGGTCCGGGAGCCTCGGGGGTCTCTCCCCACGCCCGGCCGGGACGGCGTGGCATCGGGATCGCCGCCGCTGGGGGGGGGGGCGATCTCGGCGCGAGCCTGGCGGCGGGGCGGCGCGGGGCGGGGGGGGGGCGGGGGGGGGGGGGGGGGGGGGGGGCGGGAATGCCCCGCCAGGCGGTGATTGACAGCTGCTCGCCCCCCCCGGCATGCACGCACATCCCGCCCCCCCC
>NW_025336308.1:644066-783764 GCF_004798865.1 Varanus komodoensis
CCCCCCCCCCCCGAGAGCCGCGCGCGGGGAGGAAAGTTTCCAGCCTGGTATGCGCCGCGGCGAGCGGCTCAGCGTGCCTGGGTCGCCCCCCCTCCCCCAGCTTGCATTGTTTCCAAGCTGATTTCGCCTCCCCACCCCGCTTCTTGGCACTCGGCGCCTTCCAGCCCCGGCGGCCCTCCAGGCGGCGTGTTGCCCGCGCGGGGATGCAGCGTGCGATAAAAAGCGGGCAGGAGTTCGGGAAAGACGGGGGGAGCCCCATTGTGCTGGTTGCAGTGTGGGGGAGGGGGTGTCCTGGCTCATCCTGGAGTTGTCATGAAGCCCGGTGCATGCCTTGAAGAAATGCACTGGACAGGCATCGTGGGGGGGGGGGGGTCCAGTGCCCCCTGCTTGTTCTTTTGGGGTGAGGTGGACCCTGTGCTTCTGCCCCACACCTCCGGATCGCTGGCTTGAAACTTCCAAAAGTCCTCCTACCGCCTTGGCTTTGATGGTTGGGGGCTGATTCTGAGTGAGAGAGAATTTGGCCCCTCGTTCTGTGCGCCTTTTTAGTGCCGCTTTGAAAGGGAGGCAGGCGGGAGAGGATGCATCGCCACGGAGGTGTAAGTGGCTCTCTGTGATGCCCATCCTTGGCGGTTTCTCGCCAGCCCAGGTCTCCCTTCTGCCCCTGTGCTCAGCTGGCGAGGGGGAAAGTTAAAGGGCAGACGGAGGGGGCACGGCCATGGACGTAACAGGGAAGAAGCGCGAGCCTGGATTCCGCGAGGGCTTTCTTCCTGTGATCTTTCAGTCATTTTTCCTGATTTGAGATGCTCTGCTTGAATGATCTCTTTTTTAGGATTTGTGTTTGTTTATTTCTTTGCCAAGGATGGGTAGACGGTAGGGACTCAGGCTGAAGTTTCTGCATCATTCCTCCATTTCCAGAATGGGCATGCCCACATCCGAGGAGCTTAGTTCTTCCTAAGCTTGTTAATTCTGGCTCTTGACTCACAAAATAATGATGTATTTCTAGATGTATTGTTTAAGTCATGCTTTTATGAGTTTCCCTTTAAAAATATTCAGCAATTTGTAGAGAAAGGGGGAAGAATTTAAAGTACATCTGGGCAGTTCTGTCTCTTGGAATGTTTATATAAATGGTTGGGACAGGGCATGACCATTGTGTGATTCTTGGATGACTTTTTGAACAAAAAAGGTTGGCTGGTACTGCTTCCTGACACACAGATTGCTGCTGTTTGATCTACTGTTTGGAGAGTCTGGCCATCAAACTTAGAGCTAAAATTAGACAGCCTAGAAGTCTAAAGGGTTGATAATGGTGGCCTGGCACTTGAATCTTTGCTTTGTTTTATGAAGTCCTGGTTTTTAACCATGTAGGTAGGTTCCTGAAAGTTTTAAATATTTCTCCAGCCTGACCAGTGTGTGGACACTTTTATGGGAATGTCAAGCTCTTTCTTCTATCCTCACTGAATTAACAATGTGTGTGTACTCAGAAATATTTCACCCTTAAGTTCAGTAGGACATATTTCCAGGTACGTGGGTATATAGCATTTAGCAAACTAAATGCTCTTTCACATTTACTAAAGCTGTTGTGTAGTGACTATGGATTGGGTATCCCTACCATGGATCCACTGTGTGGCAGTATCCTGTGTCACCCTTTCTAATTTGTGGCTAACAATGCCAGTTCTGTTGTTGGAAAAAAGCATTATACAAGCTGATTGATTTCATGTCTATACTGTCCAATAGTCGAAGCTCTTTGGGTGGTTCACCCTGTGCATACAAACAAGTGATAAAAGACAACAAGGAATAACTGGAAGGGAGGGAGGGAAGGAGTGACTCTCCAAAACAACTGGTGGTACCCCTCAAAGAGGGCCCTTGTAACCTGGCGCTGAAAAGATGACAGATTGTGTGCCAGCAACCGCAATGGGGAAATTATTCCGTAGATGGGGAGCCGTCACTGAGAAAGCCCTCCCCCTCGTTCCCACCCTCTGCAACCCTCGGAGGACTGAGGATTGGGGAAAAGGCATTGCAGGATACAGTATAATGCATTATACAATGCAGATGTGTTGTATTCTTAACCCTTTGAATCCTTAGAGCTGTAAGTTACAGTTACAATGACAGGAGCTTAGTTTACCGGATACACTGAATGAGAGCAAAAGTGTCGGGAGTCTCCCCTCTCTCAAGCGACCCCTGCTATTCCCAGCGCAAGCTCCTGCCGCACTTTCTCAGCTCAACTCAGAGTGCCTTCCACCGTACGAAATCCTCAACAGCAATTGCTCTTTGCTCTTCGGGGCTATGTTAGCTACTTCTGCAAAGTAATCGAGAGATTGCAATTCTTTGCTTGTTACAGCTGTGAGTTTTCCAGTGCTGCGAATCCACCTGCCCTTCTCGTTTGGCATTCCTTTAATGTCTCGTACTAAAGCAAGCAGAAGTACAGGAGAGCAGTAGGAGGGAGCCACAGAATAAGGATGGATGGGGATGAGAGGAGCCAGTCATTTCTACAGGTGCTGACTGCTCCATGCCAGGTCTAGCCATACCAGTGTTGAGAGGGCAATACATTTTCCCTATAGAGGTTTGAGAAATGTATGCTTATTTAAAACAAAACACTAATTTAAAAGTAAATCCTAGTTTTATAAATCTAGAGTAACTGAACATATGAAGAGCTATTTTTGGAGCACGACCCATGATGCTTGTAGAGGAATGCTGTAACCTGTAGGACCTGTCTCCCTGTTTAAATATACCCATGATTGCATGATTATTTTATTTTCAAAAATTTAGAACTTTGGTTGATCTTATAACAAATGTAAGCATTCCTTATAACAAAGCATTTTAAAAGCTGAACATTTTCATTGGATGTTATTTGCTTAAGATCTGCATCAGTAGTTTCTTTTCCCTGTATAATGTTAATTTAAGAATTTCTGACAGCAAAATAGCTGCTGATGAGTTGTACAGATCAAGGTTCTTCCTGGCAAAAGTTTCCTCTCCACTGTGTTTTAACAAAACCTCATTTGCTCTCAGCAGTAGAGAAAAATGTTAGAAATGAATTGTCTACCAACTCGAACTTTCCATGAGTAATGTTCCTTTCATTTCATGATGGATTTACCTTATTGTCAAAGAATTCAAAGGTGCCCATAACTCCATTCACTGATGTCCCAAAGTACTTGTTAATTATTCAAGTTATCTTCATTTGGATGACATACAGGTGACTCAGAGTGCGGCACAAATACATTCTGAACTGCTAAGTGTCGGCTTTTAAACTAGCTACATGAGCCAGAGGGGGTTGTTCATATTTCTGTACAGTGGCTTGTTTGAGGGTCACAAGGTATCCTGGCAACCCATGGCTTGTTCTAAGGATTTTTGGACTCTCAGTGGGTTGGCATAGTATCTGCTCCTGGCACACTGGTTCTATTATGGGTCCAAGAAAGCAGTGAGCAAACTTTGCAGCGTAAAAAGCATGCTTTGGGGCTCTTGCTGCGCTCACCCAGGCCCCCACCAGTGACAGCTGCTGCACCAAATGCTCCAGAAGCACTTTCTAGTAACTGTCACCAGCTTGCTCTCCTCTCCCCGTTGTGATTGTTACCTTTTAGTGGCCATGGGGGTTTCCTTATAATCTCTTTATTTCTTCCTTCATGGGAAATTCCCCACACTCTCTTTCTTCCGCCTCTTTTTGCTGTGTTGCGACAGACAGCCCTCTTAAAGTGTTCCAACAGCATCCTGGAGGTGTAGCCAGTGTTTTCCCACCTCCTTCCTTTTTGCAGCAGAAACGTGCCTAAGTATTTTCAGTGTTTCTGTGTTATTTTTTATCTGGTAGTTCAGAGTTGCACCATCGCAGCTTGAAACCTGGCCTAGTCAATGCCAAGTGAAATCAAAGCCATGAGAAGGGCTTTGCTTACAGGATGGGATACCAAACTATCACAGTGAGAATCTTTAGGTTACACATGTGGACGCAACCGTTGTCAGTGTCACCCTTTACTGACACTCCATTTGTTTCAGAAGGTGGAAAAGTACAGCTAACCACTCTGACAGAAAAACCTTTGTTCGACAACAGTCAAAAATAAGGCTTGTTAAAAAGTGGACTACAGGCGGGATAAGCTGAATTTTATCACAGAAATGGTACAGACTTGTGGGGTAAGATAAATCCACTTGAAGACGAATATAGTACATTGGATAGTTTGTTATATGTGGGCTTCCATTACCTATACTTGGCAAATATTTTCAAAAACCCAGTGTGCTTTTTCATAAATTCAAGCAAGGGGCGATTTCTTCTGTCACAAATATCCTTGAAAAGAATGAAACTTTCAATGAAAGAAAGTGGGTTTGGCTTTCTGGACCTTGCTTTATATCATTGGGCCTATCCATTTAGATGACATTTCCCCCCATGGTCAATCTTGGAATCCTTTTTCAGATCCGCTCTGAATGCATGGCATCAGGTTCTCTGCACATTAAAATACTTACGGTTCTTCCCACAGTTACAGATGTTAGAAAAGTGTGGCATATAATGTCACACATCAATTATACTTTGATCCATTTTCTCATTCTAAATGCTAAATTGACTCAGGGAAATCCAGATTTGAAAATGGGCCCTAAAATGTTTTTGTGGTGGACTTGGCCAGAAAAGTTGGCTTAGTCATTGGGTGATGAATTTCTGTGCTAAATACAGCTTGCTTGCTATGGCTGAACGGCAGTACTTGTAATATCTAGATTTGACCCTTCCACTTTTACAGCTTCAGAGACTCCTTCACTTTTGGAATCGTTAATTGAGGCTGATCAGATATATTGGCTCCTGATTCTTGTTTATCAGTGTGTGAATCAATGCAGTATAAAAAGGCCATAGACAGGAATGGAATAAGGAACAGGACTGGCCCTTGTTGGCCAATCAGTGGATTGGTGCGTTAGTGTCTGCATATGAAATACATGCGGGTCTAAGGTTATGTCTTATTCAGCACTACAGTTTGCTCTTGGTCTTTTGAATGCCACAACATTTCTTTAATATGGCTTGTTTTAGTTGGATAATTCTGTAACACAAGTAGTTGCTTCTTTTGGGAAAAGGTTGCGATACACGTACAGATTCTCTTTCATTTCCCAATCTAGTAGTCATATATGGACACCTCTGTATGATTGTAGCAAATCCTAACCAGAACTTAAGCAAGGCTCAAGCAGGACCAGACTAATCCGATTTCATTTATCAATTGGGTAACCTCCCTGACGCACTGTGGGAATGCTGTCGACATTTCATAGTTTCATTCCAGAAGAGCTTTTGACAAAGTGCCCCATGATATCCTGATTAGCAAACTTAAGTCCTGGGCCCACTGCTTTTCAACATTTTTGTTGATGATTTGGATATGGAAGTGCAGGGAACAGTGATCAGATTTACAGATGACCCAAATGTGGGTAGGATGGCTAACAACCTGGAATACCGAAACAAAATTCAAGGTGATCTTGATAGGTTAGGACACTGGGCTGAAAACAGAATGAAATTTGATAAGGGCAAATGTCAAATTCTGCACCTAGGAAAAAGAGACCAAATGCATCATTACAAGATGGCGATACTTGACTCTTCAATACTGTGTTAGAAGGATCTGGGAATTGTTGTAGAACACAAACTGAATGTGAATCACCAATGTGATGTGGCTGCAAATGCTATTTTAGGCTGCATTAATAGAAGTATCACTTCCGGATCCCATGAAGTGCTAGTTCTCCTTTACTCAGGGCTGGTAAGGCCCCCTCTGGAGTTCTTTGTCCAGTTCTGGTCAGCACAGCTGAAGAAAGATGCAGACAAGCTGGAGAGGGTTCAGAGGAGGGCAACAAAGATGATCAGGGGACTGGAAACGATCCCTCTGAGGAGAAATGGAAAGAACTGGCCACATTTAGCCTCGAGAAGAGAAGACTGAGCAGAGATATGGTAGCACTGCAAGTCTTTGAAAGATCATCCAACAGAGGAAGGCCAGGATCTCTTCCCAGTCATTGCAGAGTGCAGGACCTGGAATAATGACCTCAAATTATGGAAAGCCAGATTCCAGATAGATACCAAGCAATATTTCCTAACTGTTAGAGGAGTATGACAATGGAACCAATTACCTAGGGAGTTTGTGGGTTCTCTACTAGAGGCAATCAAGATGCAACTGGACAGCCATCTGTGTGATTTAATTTTCTTGACAGTACCTCAAGGGTCTGAATTAGATGCTTGTTTAAATGATCAATCTCCTCTTGTATAGATAAAGGACTTTTTACAGGATTCCCATATGCTAGACCCTTAGAATTATAGATATTTGTTTTGAACAATTACGAGTTGTCTAATATCTAGTTTGGATGGTAAAACTGAACAATTGGAAGCAAGCTGTGATTAGAATGTGCCTGGAACTATCTGCATTGATAGGCTTGTTAACTGTAATGATTGGATCCTGTTACCGGAATGATTTGATATATGGAGTTGTCATTGAGTTCAGGATGTCTGTGTTATCTTGTAAAACTGTCCTGTAAAATAGATTTTTCCCTCAACAGACTGTTATGTATGTATCTTCCCAAGACAGTCATACACCTGCTCAGGTTTACTCTTACTCATAAAATTGATTTCACGATAAATGTGCTAATCTTTAACATGCGATAGAGCTCTTCTTATCACCACAGATGTAAACAACTACCAGATCAACATTTGTCCTTTTTGTAACTCCCTTAAATTTCATTGTTTGTGCTGATATCCTCATTGAACTGTGAGTTCAATTTTGTTAATTTTGTTAATTTTATTCAATAGTTAAGTTTGAACATAACTAAATTCAGTACTCCAACTGAAAGCTCTGCAGTGGTGTTGTCACTTCTGATGTATTCAAAATAAATTTCTACTAAATTTAAATGGCCCTTTGAGCACTAGTGTATCACTTATATGTTAAGTTTATTTTCTACTCTAGTACCTCTCTGCCTCGGCAGTTACGCCTTATTTTGGCTGTAACTGAGCCCCGCAAAGGTGGTAGAAGGCACTAGGAGCTACTGAGGCTGCCTGGGCCTCAAGTGACAGAGATGGCTCAAGAGCAACCCCAAGCACCTAACTTGCATCTTCTCTCCGCTCGGTCAGAAGAACCACATGCCAAGAGCACCTCAGTCTTGTCTGGATTGAGTTGAGCTTGAATTTGCTAGCCCTCATCCATTCCAGTGTGACAGTTAAGCACTGATCTCATACATCAGCCACTTCAGCTGCTGAAGATGAAGGAAGAAATAGAGCTGCGTGTTATCAGTATACTCATGACAACACACTCTAAACCTCCGGATGACCCCACTTACTAATTTCATGTCAGTATTAAGTAGCATGCAGGGTAAGACTGACCACTGAGAAACCCCATGCTGGAGAGTCCAAGGGACCGAGCGGTATCCCCTAAGCACTGCTAGTAGGAGTGGATCCTTTGGAGTGCAACACTCTGCACTCCCAGCTCAGAAAGTTGCCCCAGAAGGATGTCAGGATTGATGGTATCGAAAGCCACCGAGAGACCCAGGAGTACCAACAGGGTCACACACCTCCAGCCTTAACTGGAATACATCATCCTACAGGGCAACCAGTGCTGTTTCCATGCCAAACCCAGGCCTGAACCTCAACTGAAATGGATCCAGGTAATCCGTCTTAAGATTGCCTGAACCTGGCTGGCCACCGACTGCTCTAGAACCTTGCCCCAGAAATAAATGTTTAGCACCAGTCTGAAATTAGTGAGGCCTCCGAGGTCCAAAGAGACTTTGTTTAGGAGTGGTCTCACCATTACCTGTTTCAGGTTGCATGGCACCACTCCTTGTTAAAGAGGCATTAATCCCTACCTGGCCCAGCCAGCGGTTCCCTCCCTGCTAGCTTTTTATTAGCCAGAAGGGGCAATGATCCAATACGGATGTGGTTTGATGAACCTGGCCAAGTATCTTGTCAATATATTTGAGCTGTACTAACTGGAACGTGTCCAAAGGCTTGGCCAGGCTGTGCCCTAGATATTTTAACTGATTCCACTGCAATAGCATTGGAGTCTAAGTCCTGGTCGATGCAGGACGTTTTATTCTGGCACTGCCTAGCAAATATATTGCAGCAGGCCTCAGATCTCCTCAGATCTCCTTGGCAGCACTGGGTGGCAAAGCGATGATTGAATAAAGGCAGCCCGTGCCTCCAAATATATTCCACCACAGACACATGCCAAAGCTTGATTATATCTGCTAAGGGTTTTCCTCCATCTGCGCTCAAGCCATCCTCTACGGTGTTTCATCGCTCCAAGGTGTACCATGGAGATGTACAAGCTGCATTACAGAAATAATCTTCATTAAGTCGGTTAGATTAAGACTTCTCCAGTCTGGTGCTCGCCAGATGTTTTGGACTATAAGAATCCCTGGCCGTGGCCAGACTGCCTGGGGCTGATGGGAGTTGAAGTCCAAAGCATCTAGAAGGCATCCAGGTTGGGGAAGGCTGGACTGGATGATCTGCACAGCGTTCTAACACTCATTTGGAAAGGAACGCCAGTCATCCAAGTGGAAAACTTTCAGAACAAACAGCGGAGGCAGTGGATATTAAATATGATGCACAAGATTAAGAAAAAAATGTTGCTAATTAATAGACGAGTTCATTTCGACTGTTGGATATGGTAGCTGCATGGAGCTGTTATATAGAGAAGAAATATGTTCTGTACTACCAGGTACACAGAAGAAATGGGAAGAAGATACTACCTCCCTCCCCCATTTGTGCCTGCTGTTGGGAAAAGATGCTTGAGAGAGCCGCTGCGATGTGGTGGTTAGAGGGCTGGACTAGGGCCATAGGAGATCTGGATTCTGGTCCCCACTCAGCCACAAAGCTCAACTGGGTGGGAGATTCTGGGCCAGTCATCCACTGTCAGCCTAACCTTCCTCACAGGGTTGTTGTTGTCAGTTGCTTCAGGTTCCTCAGAAGAGAAAAGGCAGGATAAAAATAGAACATAATTTTCAGAGAGTTCTTACATTCTCATGACAAACTCTCCTGAACTCAGTAGGTTATGGTCGAGTGAAAGTTAAGCACCTTTAAGCAGGGACAAGGTTAGGGTTAGGTAAATCCCTCCACTGGAGTCAGTGGGATCCCTTTCTTTGAAAGCAATGGGACTTCAAAGGGATCCACTGGCTGCATCCATTGTGGTTCTCATTCATGACAGAGGTTCATTCTCATAAGTATATTTATGATGCTTTGCAGAACTGGAATAGAGCCATAGAAAATTCTTCAACCTGCATTAAAATCAGGTCTGCTACAGGCACATTTATTTCTAATTGAAAGCATTTTACATACAACACGGTATATTTGATTGCTTCTGTCTTTTCAGACGATTGCTTGGGACGACGGCATGTTAGGACAAGCCAGTTGGCATAGTGGAGAGTGAGATCAGTAATGTTTTCCTCCTGGAAACAAATCTTTAATGTGAAATGAAAGAGCCTCTGTCTGAAAGTGCCATGCATTCAAAGCAATAAAGTATTTAATATTTCCATTGTCTCCATCTGCATGTGTGGACAGTATCACATTGTTATTTTAAGAGACGTATGGTCAGATAATAACCAGGATGTTATAGATGTAACACTCTATATATCTCTGAAGTGTTATTTTTTAGAAATGTGAGGAGTTAATAAGGTGCATTGCTATGTGGAATGTTGTTCTGTAGCATTTAAAGCACCTGTTCTTGCCCTTAGATACTGTTGGTAACAGTTGCCATGCAAAACCTTCTGCAAGAGCTTTGCAGATTTAAGGTGAAAATTCTAAATACATAGACATAGATTCCTCACCCTTTAAAGGATCTTTAGTTCTGGTAAGTTTGTGCTGCATCCCCCGGTCCCTGTGGCTGATTTTCTGTTTTATGTAATGTGAGGTGATCGTTTCTGTTGTTTGTACTGCGTTAAGCAAGGACATGGAAGCTAGTTGCCTTTCTCATTAGTGTTGATATTTGCATGGCAATCAGTGCACGGCACATTGCAGCTGGAGATGAAATGCTCAGACAGCAAGATGTGTGCCTTTGAAAACATTATTGCTTCTTTGCATTGAGGTAAGCCTGCTTTTTTCTTTGTGCTCTCATAAGATGGACTTGGCTGTTTGAATCGTTAGCTGTCACCGATGAAAATAGTGCTCAATGCCATTGCAGAACAACCGGCATGAAGAGAAATTTGATACCAAATATGTGGCTAGGAAAATGTATCAAAGTGTTAAGCAGCAGAAGATCCTGATGTCAGAATATCCTGTTCATTTGCTGACTGTATACTGAAAAATGTTTCTTTTACTAAATAACTAGAATAAAACATCCCTTCCTCAGATGTTTTAGCCTGCATAGGAATGCCCAATCATGATAAAATATTAAGTGGTTACATTTGTCGTGGTAAGGGAATATCAGGAAGAAAACAATATGGTTCAAGTTGAAGAAATAAAACAATCCATTCAAAATCAGAAACTCATTAAAAACCTATCTTTTTTTTTTTCATTAGATGTCCACAGTAGACCTCTTCCTGGATAGCTAGCCTAGTCTACATGCAAACCTAAAGGCTATATAATACCTTTGCACTGTACATACTAAGCAGTTCCAACAGAAATCAATGGAGTGCTGCAACAAGAACATGTAATCCATGTAATGAAGTAATATCTTCAGCACTTGGATGGGGGTATTATAATTTCAGCCAAGTGTCAGTGACATGTTGCTTACCACCATTTGCTTTTTCATTTAGATTAAAATGCTAGCAGAACGGAAGGCAGCTAAAAGTCTATTAAAAGATAAGAAAGTAGAGCTGGTTTTAGGGGAACAGAGGCAGCACAACATCAAATGGCTGACTCATGGATGAATGATTTATTGGGCTACTGAAATGATTAGAAATAAGTATTGGTAGATAAGCAGCCTCCAGTTCTCAAAGTCATACTTTGGTTTGGGCATTTGAGTTTATTGTTAGTGTATGTTCTTGTGGAACTGGTATTATGAAGAAAAAGCAACCTTTTCACAGTGGTAGGTTGATACTTTGTGTAAAATATAGATGGAAGCATTTAATACCAGTAGCTAAAAATACTGTATTTTCCTATTGTTTTGTAAACAAAATATAACTGACACAGTTTTTCACCAGAAAACTCCAGTTGTAGTACCTGGAGTCTTAATTTGTTTAATAAGAAAGTACATTCAACTGGATTGTTGATTTTCTTTTCAGGTAATTTAACAGTTAGCTTTAAAAATTCCATAGCTCAGTCCAGTTGGTGCTGAGCTTATTTTCCAGAATCTACATCATTAAGGAACCTTTCTTACTAAATACATTATTTTCCATAATGATGCTTTTCAGTTGGATTTAAACTATGACATCTGTGTAGCGTCAAGAATACTAGCGTTAAGTATACCACATTCTTCAGGAATTTTTAATGGTCAACAAAAGTTATTTTAAGCCTTTGTTTTGGCAAGTTGTTTAATCCAGTTCAGGACAGACATGAAATAGACAGAAAAAAGTAGATCTATGTTGTGTGATTTTATTAGCTAAGTTTTACATTGCATTTCTCTGAGGACAGTCCTTAAAACCAGACCATTTCGACACTTGGCCTTCGGCAGAAGAAAAGTCGCAGATATGTCTAATTATATTAATATGTTTAATATTTCTATGCACTGAGTGTGAGCATCCTGGTTTTTCAGCGCCTTTTCTTCGATAATATTGGAGTCTTTCAGAATTAGAGAATTTGATAAAGAGATGATAGTTTTAGAAATGAGTATATTTTGGTTTGAAATGCTAGAAACAGTTTAGGATCTTGGTATCTGAAGGAGCATCTCCTTCTGTATATGCCTGCCCATCTTCTATGGTCTTCAACTGAGGTCCTTCTGATCTCCTTCAAAAATGGCTCCCAAAGGAGTAGCTACCTGGAGAAGGACTTTTTCTGAACTAGTGCCCCAGCTTTGGAACCCGCTCCCAAGGGACGTGTGCCTGGCACTGACACTTTATTCAGTTCACTGCCAGGCCAAAACCCTTTTATTTTCCCAAAATTTTGAGATTCAATGCTGTTTTAATAATTGTTTTTATTGAATATATTTCATTTATGTGTGCTGCCTATTGTATCGCCATCGTAAGACCCTTCATATTGTACAGGATAGAAATGTTCTAAATAAAGTAGGAGAAGCAGGATTAATTGAATTAAAAAATGAATTATTTGATTCCCTTTTTAGAAAATCAGTCTTTTTCATCAAAAGGATGGTAATACTAATTTGCAGTTTGCTATATCCTGAAAAACAAAGTTTGTCTGGTGACCATTAGATGGTCGCACAGCTATGTAGCAGCCATTTCTCCATGATCAGTTCCTTCATGACTTGGAAAGCATTTCTGCTAAGAATTGGCAACTTCTAGCCCTCAAGTTACTTTGGCTTACCATGTTGATTATCCCTCACTGTGCTGGCTAAGGCAGAGGAGAGTTGCAGACTGAAACCCTTGAAGCAACACAGATTGTTCTCCCTGACTTAAATAGGCCAAGCCTGGCAGCGGAGTTTAAAAGTATGACTTTTGATTCCTATCCTATAATGTGTTTAAATCATTTAAAATATACCAGCCATGTAAGAGCTGGTCATGGATAAGTGGCTCTCATGTGTTTGGAAAAACATTGAAAAGGGCCTAAGTTGTATATGAATCTAATAAATGCTTGTGTCGAGTTATCTTGCAAGTTTTCCCTCCCATTGAATCCATGTGGTTGCCAGGTTACCTAGTAAGAGATGAGAGCAGGTAAATGAGGTTTTAAATCAATTCCATGTTCTTTGCTTCTACTAGTTTCCATTGTTAAAACCAAGGGAAACGCACAGCTTGTTCTAAAAGTGCAGCCAAGATAAATGCCCTTATTACAGAAGCCTGTACCAGTCTATTGTGCCTAAAAAAATCTTCTGACTTCAAGCATTATAATATCACATAAGCCCTGTAATATTTTTCTTTATTTATAATTTAAGTGAAGGTGACATAAGATAAATTTAAGCTGCCTCTTCTGGAACAAAAGTTCACCATACTTGATTGTTCATCTAGCCAGTTTGTCCAGAAATCATGTAGATTCTGACTATTCTCAAAGTAATTTCTGTTTTCCTTGTGAGGCATTTTGTCCTGGACCCACCTGTCTCTCCCTCTTGCCTTTGTCAATCTTCCACTTTGCCCTGTTTTCCTCCTGATAGAGACCCTGTGTTCTGTGGCCACTGAATAAGCTTAGTCCTCTTTAGGAAGTTTTCCCAAGCCTGCAAAGAACTTCCCTTTTGTACAACAATATTGTAACTTTATCTAAGGATTAGCATTTGGAAAATAGCTTTGCTATTAATGTCTATGATATTTAATTTCTAAAAATTAGAAGAAATTGGGCTAATTTGTTAACATTCCTAAGATTAGGTATATATAATTTGTTGTTGTTAGTCGCGAAGTCGTGTCCAACCCATCATGACCCCATGGACAACATTCCTCCAGGCCCTCCTGTCCTCCACCATCCCCCGGAGTCCACCCAAGCCCACCCCCACTGCCCCACTGACCCCATCCAGCCACCTCATCCTCTGCCGTCCCCTTCTTCTTTTGCCATCTATTGTCCCCAGCATTAGGCTCTTCTCCAGGGAGTCCTTCCTTCTCATTAGGTGGCCAAAGTATTTGAGCTTCAACTTCAGTATCTGGCCTTCTAAAGAGCAGTCAGGGCTGATCTCCTCTAGGACTGACTGGTTTGATCTCCTTGCAGTCCAAGGGACTCGCAGGCGTCTTCTCCAGCACCACAATCCAAAGACCTCAGTTCTTCAGCGTTTCCTTATGGTCCAGCTTTCATAGCCATATATTGCAACTGGGAAAACCATAGCCTTGACTATACGCACTTTAGTTGGCAGGGTGATGTCTCTGCTTTTTAGTATGCTGTCTAGATTTGCCATAGCTTTCCTCCCCAGGAGCAAGCGTCTTTTAATTTCTTGGCTGCAGTCCCCGTCTGCGGTGATCTTGGAGCCCAGGAAAATAAAATCTGTCCCTACCTCCATTTCTTCCCCATCTACTTGCGATGAAGTGATAGGACCAGATGCCATGATCTGTTATTTGTTAGGAATAACAATTATTTCTTTCACTTTGTTTCTATGCTACCCAACAGCCAAAGCTCTCTGGGCAGTTCACAGCTATGAATGCTTGATAGAGGATGCTCAATGCAGGGCACCCCCTCAGATGGCCATCCAGTTGTACCTGGAATACTGGCAGAGAAAAAGCTCCGGTGCAGTGTGTTGTTTGCTTTGTTCAGAATCTGATGCTGCAGTTCTGGGATAAACTACTAGTGCAGATGAGAAGTAGTATGTAAATTTCACAGCAATTTCATTAAAGGGCATAGATGAAACTGAAAATCCTTAGTTCACATTTGGAATGGTAGATAATAAACCAGGGTAGCAAAGACCACGCTAGAAAAGATGCTTAGATGACGAGCTATAATGCTTACTTTTTTATCTTTCATAGGCCTTTGATGACAAATATAAAGGAAAAACAAATTCACTTTCATTTCCCAATCTAGTATTTATATATGGATACCTGTATATGATTGTAGCAAATCCTAACCAGAATTTAAGCAAGGCTCAAGCAGGACCGGACTAATCCGATTTCATTTATTAATTGAGCAACCTCCCTGATGGACTGTGGGAATGCTGTGGACATAGTATATGTTGACTATGCTACATATTTTTTGTAGATGAAACCACAGAGCAGTGCTTATACATGGAAGCAGTTATTGGAACTGCTTAGAAATTCTAAGAATACCCCAACATATACCATTCCATCACAACTCTAGCAGTTTATATTTGAAGAAAAGTGGGACTTATTACTGACTCATGTTAGCACAGTCCTGTCTTATTTGTGTGTGTATGGTTTCTTTGTAAATTTCAGAGCCATTATTGATAGTATTTTAAGATTACAGCCAGTGACTAACATCCCAGGTTAATAAGCCAAGATATGAATTGCCTTCATGGCTCTGTACACAGTTGTTTTATTTCTCTCTTTGTGTGATTTGCAAACCTGAAAGTGTACTTAACAACTTGAAAACAAGCTAGAATGTAAAGCTGTGGTATGTAGTCGGTTTCCTATCCTATCGTTTTGCTAAGTTGTTAATCATAGGTTCTGGTTGGGTCTGTGACTATATAATAAACTTTGTTAATTCCCAGTTCAGACACAACAGGAAGCTGTAGTTAACGGTAGACCTCCTAACTCCTTTGCATCCAAATGCAACCAATGTTTTAGTAGATGATACTTTCTGTTAGAAGAAGTTCATTTGAAATCATTTTATATTTTTTTCTTTTTTGCTCTAAAGTTGACAGATGCTTCATTTTACATAAATTGACCTCTGATTGTCTTAAGGTCATTGTTTTCCTAGAGTGTTGTGGTAAAAAGTTGCATTGCATGGCAAAAGACTGGCTGAGATTGCCTTCCTTGCCCATTGTTGGTCTGACTAGTTTGCAGTGAGCCAATCCAACCATGGAACCTGGTTTAAACACCACAGACCCACACCCACACACACGGGTGTGTCTTCACCAACAACCACAAGGGTTTGCAGGCTTGCGTATTCACAGTGGCAGATGGTCATGGACTGCAGTTAATTTGGACTTGTTGTCCGAACCAGATCACAAGCTCATTGGCAACGTGTTACAGAAATGCCTTCTATCCAATCATCCTTTCGTTTCCAAAAAACCTATTTTGCATAGTACTGTCTGTCACTCTTATTGGGACAGTCTGTTAAAGAGATCCAAAGAATCTGTTGTGTTTGGGGACCAGCAAAGCACACACAGTTGTGACCAATGAACTGTGAAGTCAGTTTTCAAGTATTACTGATACTGCCTTATAACTGCTGTTCTGGCTTTATAAATACTAGTTTGTGTATAAATGCCAGTTTGTGTATTTCCATGGCAGTTGGCTGCCATGGAATTAATGTTTGTTGTTGTTTCGTGTTTTCAAGTCATCTCCAACTTATGGCAACCCCATGAAGGAAAGCCCTCAAAACGTCTTGTCCACGACAGCCCCACTCAGCGTTTCGAAGCCCAAGGCTGTAGCTTCTTTTGCAGATTAAATTCGTCGCATATTTGGTCTTCCTCTTCTTTGCAATTATTGTGTTCCTTATGCAGCAGTTGGAATTATTTTCTCTGCCCCCCCCTTGTGTCAGTTTAATTTCTAGTGGCCACGTTGCTATTTTACTCATGCCCATTTTTTTTTTCTTAAGACAACCTGGAAATATATCTCAACAGCTTAAATTACTGTGTCATGGCTCCACTAAAACCATTGGGAATTTTACCATTGACTTGGCTTTGATTGTGTCCAATAGTAATTAAACTGAACATTAGGAGTAACCGAAACAAAAGTAAGATCTGTGCAACATTGTCGTGATCTTTCGAAGTATTAAAGTTTATTTCATTCAGCAAATGGAATCATTTAAGCTCTTCTCCTAAACATATGACAGCCAGTGTGGTGTAGTGGTTAAAAGCAACTGGCTGACTTTGGACCAGTCACAAACTCTCAGCCCAAACTACCTCATATGTAGTGAGACGTGTAATATCTTTTTTTTAGAAATATTTTTTTAACTGGAAGATAGAATTAATAGCAAAGATTTTAGTCTGATTTGCATTCTGCATTTTAAGCCTGATAAATGGTTGTGATTTTGGCAGCTCAATGCGCATGTGATTTACAAGTTATAGAGGGTTTTTTAGCTGTGCAGTTTTGCTCTGTATACTTTTCGTCTCCAAAACTGTGCCAGCATATAATTTATGCAATGAAGTCCATTTCCTAAAGGAAGTACCTTGGGCAGTTCATGCTGATTTGATTATGAAGCACTATGGTTATTTTTATTATGTTAGTGGTTGTCAGTGTATTCTTGGTTGAACTTGCACTAGTGTCAGTGCTAGAGTGCTCGGTATAATTGGAAGGAAAATACCTTGCCGAATAAGCTTTCTCTGTAAATAGTATTTTGCAATTAAGAGTACAATGCCATTTTAATTTAGATAGATTTATTTGAGGCAATGTGATGTTTCCATGGTTTTCATCAGCGTGTTGAAAATGGGCTATTTTCATCCAAGATGCACTCTGCTCCTTGGTGCAGATAGAATCAAGCAGTAGAGTTGAAGGGACCTATAAGGCCGTCCGGTCCTGCTCCACTTCCATCTTGGGTCAGCCATACAGCACTCGGCCTGCACAGCAGAAGCGATTGGACATGCTGATTCAATGTATAGCTATGCAGTAGTAAGGGAGCTTCTTTCTGAAATTATTTAAAGCCAAGCAGGAGAAAATTCCTTTTATGTGGTTTTCTGTGTATCGGAGGTTGTGAATACAATAGTTAGGGAGTAAAAATATTGTCATGGCATTCTGGCCACAGCTAATGTTGCAAGTTCTCTGCTCTTGTCATGGATATTCCCAGAGATTATGTTATAACATACACCCTATTTCAAGGATTTAAATAACTTGGCATATGCACTTCATATTGAGCCAGGCCCTGTTGTCCATGTTATAGTTTATTGAGGGAGTGAGCCCGGGGGTCAAATGGCGTGTTTGTGGCCAGTATAACCCATGAAGCCAAAAAAAAGTCCTATTCATTTAAAGAGCAATTTTTCCAAGGGAGAAATCGTTCTTTTCTTAAGCATAGATTTCACCGTATTGTTTTTACAGCAAATTGATCTCTTACCTTTCCAGGTCAGAGGTGGAATATCTGAATGCTTTGCTCTGTGAAGAGTTCAGTATACAGAACACTCTTAAATTTTTTCTTTGTGTTTAGCATTTGTTTGTTTTGTTTTTATAGATTGTTCAGCTTTAGTCAAAATGATTAGGTTTGCTTAACCCTAAATTATATGGTATAACACAGCTAAGCAATGCAACCAGAGTTTAGTTTTGGATCAGATAACTTCTTTGTAGTCATCCTTAAATACTTATTACATCTCTTTTTCCCTCCTATCTTGAAAAAATATTTTGTGTACATCAAAAATATGAGATATCCAGCATTTTCAGCCCTAAACAACAGGAGCGCCTCACTATATTACCATTAAAAAAATTAGGGCCACCATTAAAAAATACAAATATTTCTCTTTCAGATGAGATTTACAGAACTTAATATAGTATCATCTAAGCTGAAGGATTTGCTCTTGAAGATTTTAGTTCAGGAAATAACAGTTATATAAGAAGCTGGGCAGCTGGAAGGAAAAACTGTTAACTTTGCTCAAGATTTGTAAGATTTGTTGGTTTGAATTCTATACTCTTAAGTGGGATTAAATTGTTCAAAAAGCTTCAGCAGAACATGATTTCTGTGTCCTAGCAAAACGTATGGATGAATTTGGCATTTAATCTAGTTGAGACTCTCAAGTAATGCACATGTTTCATGATTTTTCAGAGCGGTACTTCCAGGGACTTTTTATTTGTGCTGACTCCATTGCAACAACTGTGTGAAAATAAAGCACTGAAACTGTAAATAAAGAAGCAGTTTCCATTGCAGGCAAAAACAGATTATAAAATGTATGCAAAGAAATTTGGTGCTTTCTTTTTGCTTTGACAGCAAATGATTCACTATAAATGCTCATAACTTTTAAAACATACACAGTAGCGAGCGCATGCCAAGATATTTAACACAAAGTTCTATGCACACCCGTTTCAGTGGTGGTACCGTGAACAGCCATGTCACTGCCACTAGTTGGTCATTTAATAATTGGACAGCTATTCTTTCAGTCCCTGCTATGAAGTTTCTTATATATTGGAACATAGAAACAGAGTGAGTCAGAAGGGTCCTCCGGGGCCATCTAGTCTGACCCCTGGCTCCAGTCGGCTCCGCTCACAACATGCCCACCATGTGCATGTCCAGCCTATCCTGGAACACCCTCACCGATGGGGCCTCAGTGACCTCTCGTGGAAGCCCGTTCCACACCCTCGGGGTCCTGACTGTCAGGAAGTGCTTCCTGGTATCCAAACTGATGGTGAGCCGCCCCGAGGCTTCGGCGAATGGGGCGGCATAGAAGTTCCCTAAACAAACAAACAAACTGAACCTTGGCTCCCTGAGCTTTGCTCCGTTGCAGCGCGCCCTGCCTTCCTCTGCAGGGGAGAACAGGTCTCTCCCCACCTCCACGTGACACCCCCTCACATGCCTGTATCTCGCCAACAGATCCCCTCGGAGTCTCCTCCAGGCTGAAGAGACCTGCAGAACTGTTAATTGTTTCTATCATTTTGTTCATTATGCATAGCATTATGTTCTTGGTGTGCTTGCACCTGTAGTCACTGAAAAATTAGCACGCGTTTCATCCTTTATTTGAATTGTTGAAGTCGTGCAGTAGCCTGCAAGGTTCTACACACATGAACGATGTGTGCTTTAACATTTAAATGAAATACCCTTCCTTGGCACTATAATTCCCGCAGTTTCCAGGCGGCTGAACATCAGTTACTCAGGTCTCCTCTACAACTTTTGCGAATATTTGGTTTCGTCCTCAGTGGTAGCTTGGTCCAGTTTTGCACCCAGAGACAGAGCAACGGCCGCATTTTTTTCTCCAAAAGCCCTTCCTGTATTCTTCAGGTATCCAGTGTATATCACCAGTACATTTCATAATTGCAAGAAGATGTAAGGGAGTGGACGAGGCAAAGAAAGCCTATTTGGATTGTAACTCTGACATTCAGTGGCATTGAGATAGGCCTGCAGAATATTTCATAGCTGTGTGGTTTACGGAGTGTCTTGGCTTCAAACTAGATGAGTCAGTGGTTAACAAATGTTTCTTTTTCATCTATGCCCCATTTTTGCACAGTGTGGCTGGGAGATCTTTGTTTAACAGTAAGGGTGGGGGAACAAATCTCCCCCCTTCACTTAGTCTATTGCTTTAACAAACAAGCAAGCAAACATCACTCCAAATAGAGAAAACTGTTTGGAGGAATGGCCTGCTAGGAGATGCAATGCTGAAGGTTCCGTCCCTCTTTCCCACTTTCATGGCTAAAAACTCTACCCTCTTTATATGTGAACAGGGAGGATGCGTGAGGCATTGTATAACATCTGGATGCATGAGGTGTTGTATAACATCTGGATGCATGAGGTGTTGTATAACATCTTGGCACATCGGGGGTACAAAAGCTGAAACAAAGCATGCAGTTCACTCAGATTTTCCTGCTTCCTCAAGTCAATCCTTGTGCTCTCTAGTTAGTTTGTAAATAAAACAATGGGGGAATTAAACACAATTAATACTTTAAAAGCATCCAGTATAGCACAAATTAGAAACAATTTTGTCGTTCCATTTTCTTTTCCATAATGGACATTTTCGGTAATTATTGTGCTATTAGTTGACAGAGACAGCTTTCATTTGTTAATGTTTTGTTTCATGTAGGGCAGTATTCACATAACTGATTCTGAAATGCTGTATTCCACAGATATGACACATTCGCTTTATTCAGAATAACCTACATTCATTGTCTAGAGCAAAATATTTACCCAGGTTCCTTAATGATTCATTATATGCATTCTTTCTGTAAGACACGAATGTTAAATTTGTTCAGTGCTTTCACCAATTCAGAGCTTAACTTGACACACTAGCAGTACATCAATCTTACTTTTAAGAAATTTATTTTCTATGGGTAGGTACTGCCCAGTAACAATTTTTTCTCTGGTTTATAAGGTTTTGTTTACAAACACCAGAAAATACAACATGAAAATAAAATCTAAACCAGAATAAAACCAACAGCACAGAATAGCTGTTCAACCAGTCTAAAAGTGTCAACATGTTTACAGTTTGAATATCTGAAAGACCACAACTCTGAATCCTTCTCATTTATTTATTTATTTATTTATTTATTTATTTATTTATTATTTAAAACATTTTTATGCTGCCCCCATCGCAACAAAGCCTCAGGCCAGCTCACAACAAAAACAAAATACATAAATATAACAATTAAACAGTAAAAATATTAAAACCCAGTGCATCTTGGCTTAAAGATTTAAAATCCTATAAATACAAATAAATTAACAATTAAAATGAGTTTTAAATAAAAACGCCTTAGCCTGGCACTGAAAAACAAATAACGATGAAGTCTTTTGCTTCCAACCCTTCGGCATTTACAGGAAAGTGTTGGTTAAGATCACTTGAGCCATGAAGAGTCTTACTCTCTGTTAAAATTTCACTGAACTAGCGCAGCCGCCATGTGTGAGTCTACAAATTTATGCATTTTTGAAACAATGGCGGTCATAACCACATGAAGACAAATCGAGTCCTCAGTTTCAAATTTACATCTTTGTATCATTTAACCTAAAAATAATTAAGGGCAATGATTTCTTTAAGGGATGATATTGAACTTGTTCAAGTAAATGACAGGAGAAACTACAGCATGTTGATAGCACATCTGTTAAATGTTCCCTTTTCTTTCTCTGCAGGAAAACAGTCTCTGGCTCCTCACAAATATGGAAGGAAACCGCACTTGACAGTTCATGGTGATTCTGAAGCTCATCAAAGAGACCAGCCGACAGCAATTTCTTTCAAGAACAATGTTAATGAACTCAGTATTACACAAATTCATTACACACAGCTTTATGTACAGGTATGGTTATTTAACATCTCTATATTTAGCTGTATGGGATATTGTACTGCTGATGTAGCTTACATTTGTCATACCTTCATGAAATAACCAAGGAATCACATCATAAAACATATAGTTTAGTCTCTGTATATCTAAACATTTCATTTAACTTTCTTTTGAAAGGTTTACATCATTTCCATTGAAAGGAGCAATTTTGATTCTCTGTTGAAAATTATTTTCTGAAAAAGTGAAGACTTCTGTATGCTATATCGATGCTTGCCATTATGCACTTTTATTTCTTTATATAATGTAAACATTACCCTGATAATATAAAATACTACTGTAGAGAAGCAAATAACATAAATATATGCTTCTTGAAAAAGGTAATGGATAGAGTCACACATAGCTATACCGGGATTTGTTTAGTGTAGTTATATTTTGTTTGAATATCCAAATCGCAACAAACTAGCATTTACTTTTTGGCATCAAGGCTCAGTCTGAAACCATTATTTGAACTGGATTTCTAAATCCTGGCTTGTCTTCTCTTCTTCTACCCCTAGTTTGTCCTGCTGTGTTTGAATCTGGAATCCTGGCCTGTTCCTGCTTGTTTTCTAGCAAGAGCAGCTAAAAATAAATGTCCCTCGGACTAAATTGCCTTTTTCTCCTGTATTCCTCCTCCCTCCTTTTCTCCCTGGGAACAGTCATTTTTCCATGTCCGGCTCCTCCCTTATTTAGATTTTCACTCATCCCAGAATGCCTATTCATTTTGCTACTTCCTTGCATTAAGGGACATGTATATACTTCACTAACATCTACCAAATACTGAGTATTGAAAACACAATACTTCATCTTCTTTCTTAAGTGAACCAGATATTTCTCTCTAGCTAGTCAAGTTCTTTGTGCCTTTGCAGCCTTTCTCTTACTAAAGCAAGATATGGGAGAGTATCGAACAGGGGTTTTTTTCCAGTTGCAATACCTTCACTATGGAAATCTCAAAGTTCAAGGAATTCCTCCTTTTTCCTGTGCTAGCAACCACATTTAACCCAATAACTATCCATACATTTTCTGAGTTCAGATTCCCTCAGTCAGCTTTGGTTAGTACCACACTTTATCACAAAAAAATGAAGCTAAGCTTTTCAGTGGTTGGAGGAAGAAGCAGCATCCTCATTTGCTTTCTCCCTGCACTGCCCTGGCCTGGATAATATCTAGCTTTGAGAGCCAGGGTGGCGCAGTGGTTAGAGCACGGGACTGGGACTCAGGCGATCTGGGTTCGAGTCCCCGCTCAGCCATGGAGCCCACTGGGTGACTTTGGGCCAGTCACAGATGCTCAGCCCAACCTACCTCACAGGGTTGTTGTTATGGGGATAAGATAGAGGCGGTAAGCTGCCTTGAGCCCTTTGTAGGAAAAAGGCAGGATATAAATCGGGAAAATAAATAAATAAATATTGTTGTAAGCTGCCCTGAGGCTTCGGTGAATGGGGCGGCATAAAAATGTTTTAATAAAGAAAGAAAGAAAGAAAAATAGTTTTGCCACCCCAAAAGTGTCTGGCGAGTGGAGTGGAGCAGAACGACACTCAGACTCAAAGCAACGCTGTCATGGCCACTCATTCTGCATCACTGGGCATTATAAGGGAGAGAGAAGTAGCCAGAAGTTTGCCACAACTTCCCTAGTTCTGGCCACAGTGTATACCAACAGCAACACGCTAATAGCTTTTCCTCCTCCTCTTCCTGCTCTCCAAGACTCGACTTTCTTTGAAACGTTGTGTGTGGAAACCTAGTTGAAAAGGGCATTTCATAGTTGTAGTAGATGAAAAATAGATGATTTCTTGATAATTTGATATCAGATCCCATAAAAGGTAGGGTCGCTAGGTATACTGCTGCCTTCTGTACTAACATCTCTTTGATATACAATACTGTTAACTTGCTTCTTTGTCTACAGACTTCTGTGCATAATTGTAATATAAACATGGGTTATTAAGATGGAAATACCAGCAATGGGCCATCAAAATGCTATGATAAATAATACATAACAATGCTTTGTATTAACATGCTATGTCTCATTGCACTGTTTGAGAGCGCAGGCTTAAAAGAATTTTTGAATGTATGCTGCATACGGGTTTGTTCATTATCGCCCTGCATAAATTATTCAGAGGCAGCTAAAATCTCCTCTGTTATCATGAGCATGGCATTTTAAAAAAAAAAAACCCATGGCATTATATCATTTTCTTAATAGGACTGTGTGCTAGCAATGAACTTCTTATTGTACAAGATTTTGATTTTTCAAATTCCTGTGAAGTGAATGATTAAAAATCCATAGTTGTGGACGCTTTCCTTTTACTTCATACTTATTTGCTACTGAAACTGGTATACTACAGTTGACAATTCCTAGTGAATAGTTTTGCAGGACCAGTATATGAAGGAGACATCTTGGTTTCCCCTGTCCTTTGTTCCACGTGAATGATATTTTCCATGCAAAACATACGTATTAACAGAAGTATTAACATATGTATTAATGGTTGTTCTTAATAGCATTCCCAAGCAGCAGTAGCAACAGGCCTAGCAGAATTCATAGACCCATGCATTTTACTATCCTGAAATACCATGGGTGGATTGTTTAAAGTGTTGTTAGCAGTTAAACATGAATTTCTTGCCTGTTAGGAGTCTATTATAGTTGAAAAGCAGCACCAGTCTCTGCTGTAAGTGATCAATAACTGGAGATACCATGATTTAGATCCTTAAAAATGAGAAGCTGTTCTCCCTACATATCCCCCTAATGTTCCCATGCTTCATAAAAAATGTAGGAAGAGGATATATGGGACATTTTTTTGGTCCCAAGTGCTCCATCCTCCCCATCTGGATTTGGGATGAAAGACCCAAATCCAGATGGGATCTGTGTGGAGAAGTGTGGGTGCAAAGCAAGCACAATTTAGGACATTGCACAGGGCAGATATGTTAACTCATCAGCCTACGAACCCAATTTCCTGTTTTCGTTGAGCTGGAGCCAGTAATAGCATCAGCAAGATCAGATGGGTGTCGTATGAACCCGGGTGTCCGAAAGATAAGGACCAGGAAGGGAAGACACGTACAGCTCGGGAGCAGATGTACACTTCTAGGCAAAGCTATTGCAAGGCAAAGAGAGACGTGTCCTGGATAGAGAAGAGAATAACTGAGATGCTGACCCAAGAGACTGTAGGCGTGTGAAAGTTTTTATACCTATGATATATAGATCTGGCAAAATAAGTAAAATAGTCAAAGGTGAGCTAAAAAAAATCAGGAGAACCAAGAAGCTCAGGCCAAAAAATAATTTAGTGGCAAAAGGTTGCATGTTCTATTAATGTCAGTGCGGGGAGGGAGAAATGGTCAGCTTACGTGTTTGAAGGTGAAGGAAATAGTATAACAATGCCTAATAGTAAGAATAAAGGAGAATGGAGGTGGTAATGTGAGTAATGAACAGCTCAGTCCTATCAGAATACAGTTCCGCATCATAAATATAATTAAATATTTCTTTTTCAGAATGTATTTGTTTGTCCCCAGCCAAATCTCCTTTCCCTAGGCTTGTGACTATAAATCAACAGTGGGGCATGTTTTGACTTTTCAAGAGGATTTACATCTTAAAAACTATTTTTGGCATTAGAGTGAATTACATTCCCGTTACAGTAACCCATCTGCCAATATATTTTTACTTTCTTTTTTTAATATATAAATCTCAAGGATCACTAACTGTGATGCTAAATGCATAGATAGATAGATAAGATAGATAGATAGATAGATAGACAGACAGATAGACAGATAGACAGATAGATACTACCCCCCATGTGTGTTTAATAATAAAGGGGGCAAAGGATTTTCTTTGGGACAGCCTGCAGTGGTTTTAACCCTTCCCTGCTATGAGCTGGACAAAAATTTGCCTTAGACTCTATGCTGCTATTAACTCTGACGGGAGGGGCTCTTTTCGCACCAGTTTCTTTTGATAGCATAATTGGAAAATGAAGCATTAGATCTCTCATCTCCCAGGAAAACTCCGAGGCTCATTCCCTGGGATTTTCAGTTAGGGCTGAGAAACGCCACTGTGTGAAATCCCGAGCTGCTGCCGCCGGTGTGTAGTCATCAGAGGCATGGAACGCCTTTCCGCCTTGAAGGCCGAATTCCGTTTCAGAGAAGCTCTTGGAGGCTGCATTCCAGTGGGACCAAAGTTACAGAGGGCAGGGCTGCAGGCTGAAGCGGTGCAGCCAAAAATGCCAGTATGTTAAAGCTTCAAGCCCTTTGCCAGTCATTAAAACTTAAGAGAGACATTCCTGGAAGGGGGAAACACTGGAGAACCTAGGAAACAGCACCCCCCCCGGCCCCGCTGCCCCAACATCTGGTTGCTGGGGGAAAGAGGTTGGTGCCATTGCTATCTGGGCAACCCAGGATGTCTGAATTCAGTTTCCCACCTGGGGAGGTCTCAAGTTAGGTGGTGCCTCAGCTCCGGGGAGTTCTGGGGTTGGGCTTTGGACCTGATGTTCTTCACTCGTGTTGTTAACAATACTGAGCTAAATGGACCCCTGGCTTCTTTTAGGGTTACTCAGAGATTGCTTATCTCTCAAACAACCCTTGACCTTTGGCTTTGCATGGCAGGACACCATTGACAAGCACAACTTGATAAAAAAAGCTCCTGTGGGCAGATCAACCCTATTCTAGATTGTCATACCTTGTGAACCAGATCAAAATAAGGCAGCTTCTTATGGTCCTGTGAATTCCTATACTGTATATATGGGAATGGAAAGTTATATGGAACGTTTTGGGTTATTTACATGAATCCCAACATGGTTGGCACACTGACAGTTCTCCAACCACAAAAGATCGTCATATTTTTATGCAAGTCAAAGCACAGAGAATGATTGTGAACGACTGTGATAAAGATCGCATTGTGCTTGTAAAAGCGACAGTTGGTCATTTAATCCATCTATAGTTCATCGGTTGAAAGAAGTGTTTTTCCTGTTGATGGGCGTTCATATTCAGATAGATTCTACTAAAAGTTAATATCACAATATGACAAGGGAAGCTATTTCAGGAGATTCTCTTTGCTGAGTAAGAGTTTCATGTGAAAATAGTTGTTAGTTCTGGCTTAAGTATTAGATGCTCCTGCAGCAGAGGAGTTCCTTCAAGATTTGAGAAGGGTCAGGATCTAACCTTTTGGGCAGAACTTTCTCAGCTGAAAAATCAGTGCATAATTTGAAAAGGAAATGCAGAAAGCTGCTATTTAGGTAAATGTTATTTTTTTCTCTTGAGAACAACCGGAGGGTGTTGCATGGGAAGGAATAATTTGGTGTGAACACATTTTTTCCGCTTGACTCACTGGTTGAAAGCTAAATGAGCTGTACAACTTCTAAATTTATATTCAGTCATAATAATATAGATTTTTCAAAAAAAGCAAAGAAAGGGGAAAATGATAATTACTTGAAGATTGTCTTTGCCTGACATGATAACTTGCCTCTTTGTAGCACTACTCAGATGTACTGAATCATTTGTATTAATATGTATTAATCACATATTATAGATGAAAAGAGAATGGGCTGAAGAGAATGGGCTAAAGCCAAAAGGAGAGCTTTCCTTAAAATTATGAGTGATGAGGAGAACATGGGAGATGGAACCTGTGACAAAGTTTTTGATTAGTCATTGGGTCCAGTTAAAGCTATTCTTAGAATCAGTCTGGAAGTAGTTCTGAATATCCAACTGCATGGGTTTGGGTCTTGTGGTTGTTATTTTGCTATGAGCTGTGCATTCTGGCTGTACTTGGACCTGCCTTCCAACAAATTTGTTGCAACAGCTAAACACAAACACAAAACCAGTGAAACCAAGAAAACAGGGCTCATGGGGAGCGTACGACGTTTTTGTAACTACAGTCGCACCCCCAGGAATGGTGTAACCCCAGTTGGCACTCCATGTGGTGAGGTGGGTTCCCAAACTCCAGATTTCGTTCATCTCTGATGTAAACAAAAAACTTGCATAGCACTGTATCAGCAGGCACTGGCCCATTGAAAGATGACGTTCGGCAAAAATGGTGCTCTCTGTGCCTCTTCGATTAAGGACAAGGCCATGTTGTTAATACTCGTGCCAGCCATTTACAAAGCAGGCAGTGGGGAAACTAAGCTAGTTCTTCTGGTGCCATATTATGCTTCGGCATTGTGTCTGAAAGAGAGGCATTCATGTAATGGTGGAGAGATTTGTTCTGTTAACCAATGTATTAATCTAATTCTTTATGCTTCTATAACATTTACTCTCTCTTGTAGTTTTGCATTTGAGAACTGTGCTCATTAGAGAGCATTATATACATCTTTTGTTATCCCCCACCCCCCGCCCCGGGCAACACAGTTTAGTGTGGATGGGGAAATAATCCTCCTTGGAAGGAGGTTTTAAAAAATCAGACTTCATTTCCGGTGAGACTAATGAAGGCAACTGCTGATCGATATTCAAGGCTGGCAAAGGCACAATCCTCATTCCCAACTCAATGACGAGCAATTTAAAAGAAATATATAAACGGAAGCCGTAAATATTGTGTTAAGGACAAAAATTGTGTGTATCTGGTTGCTATGGAAACTAGACAGACACATTCAGAGCAAAAAAAAACCCCAGTCTGTAGTGTGTGTGTGTGTGCGCGCTGTTTTCTGGCAGTGTTGTAAATTAGAAGTCATATTGACTCCTTTCTTCCAGTGATGAAATGCTTAATAGCTTATATACAGCATGCCTCCGGTTAAAGCACCCCAAGTGAATATTGGGTTCTGGGAGGGGAACAATAGGCCAACAGAAAAGAGTAGTGAAGCGGGAGGGGAAGTTCTGATCATAAGAAAAATGAGTTGGCCATGGGAACAGAAAACCTATAGGTTAACAGGAATGCAGGGCAAACAGCCTAGGCAGGAAATGAAGGAAGAAAATGTGGTGGGCCAGATTGTGGAGCGCTTTCTCCTGGAACGGTCAAGAACAGGATTCAGCCGCATTTTTCTCACAGAAAGAATGCCTGTCCAGACTCCATGGGATGTTACAGAGAAGGAACCCAGAGCCAGGCCTCTTGAGCAATGGGAGAAACAGTCCAGCACAACTCTGCCATGCAGTGATTCAGGCCCGACAGCAGACAAGCAGCTAGGCAGATTGGGAAATAGCATGTTCTCTTTGGCCCACCCTGCTAAGAAACAGGTTTCCATGTGCTGAGCTAGCTTCAGCTTTGAACTCATCTTCAGAGGCAAGTTAGGAGGGTGAGCACAAGGAGGAGGGCCTTCTCTGCAGTGGCGCCCAATCTATGGAATGTGCTCCCCAGAGAGGTCCGCCTGGCGCCATCGTTATTTGTTTTTCGGTGCCAGGCGAAGGCCTTTTTATTCAAACGTCATTTTAACTGTTAATAGTATTTATTTATTTTATTCTTTGGCCAGGGCGACTTATTTTATATTGTGAACTTATTTTATATTGTTAATTGATTCATGTTGTGAGCCGCCCCGAGGCTTCGGCGACTGGGGCGGCATAGAAATGTTCTAAATAAATAAATAAATAAGTGTCTGTGATGAGCACATTGTTACGGTTGCTGATTTCCTGTTGCCAGTGAGAGGGTATAGATGGCTCGCTAAGATAAACTGGTAAAATACTGCTGGTTGTTGCTGCCACATGAGAATCGAGGAAGCAACACTGGGTCCAGAAACTCCCAGCCATCTCTACCCAATTCCTTCAAGGGTGGTGTAACCCCATCGAGACAGACAGCCATTCTCCTGAAGGTCTGAGCATCACTGATGCTGCTTTTGAGTAGCTCTGGAGCACCCCATCCCACAAGGGGGCATGAATCACCTCCCCTGCCCAGATGACTGTTCCCTTCCTCTCTGGTTTAATAAGCCGCAAGGGCCAAGGATCCATTCCAGAAGAGTTTGTACAAACTCCTCCAAGCACCTCGCGTTCCTTAAGAGGTCCTTGACTTCTCCCAACTGAAACTCACCCAATGAAATGGGACAGCACCATATTGCATATCTCACCTGACTGACCAACAGTAACAGTGAAATCTAAGCCCTGGATCAGAGCAGCCATCAAACTTCTGGGTGGAAGGTGGGCTGGGGTATGGCTTCGCCATTAGCTGACTGGGCCATGTGTCTCTCTATCTGGCCAGCCCGCCTCCTCATGCCATATCTCCCTCTACCGATCGCCGCACTGATTGGGTCCCCCCCTTCCAAGGCTCTAACTTGAGGCCCATATTCTCTGCTTTAGGCAGCGTCTTCATTTAAGCTACATGTAGAAATGGAAAAGTGTTGGCGTTCAGGGTCAAAGTTAGACTCAGGTTAACTTGTAGGGCCCCAAGTAGATGCCATCCAGTGCTAATCTCTGTCACAGAGCCATTAAATATGATCAGAACTACCCCAGTGCAGAATTTCAATGCTCATTTCCTCCAGGCAATGCCAGGGAAATTCATGAGGGATTAACTGTGTCACTTGCTCATTAACTGCCTTGTATATGCAGATTGTCATTTAGGACTCTCATAACACTTCGTTCTGAAACAGACTTAAATTTTGATACAGAGTCAGCCAGCATATCCTACAATGCCTGACTACAGTATTAAGTATTTAACTCGCCATATCCATGAATGAGTTTTTTGTTTTTTTTTTTTTTTTTTTTTTTAAGCAGAGAACAAATTATTGCCTCTTGCAAAGAAAGGGGCATCCTGCCCTTTGACCAAGGAGGTGTTGATGCTCATAATGGCAAACTTTAGTAAGATGATGAAAGCGAATGCAAATTGTAGCATGAACCTTGTCTATATAGTCTGATGCAATCAGCTAAAATCGATTTCAACTGCTTGATTTTTAAATTGAAATTGATTTCAGATAATACACTTGACACCTCGCACCCAAAACTATACCAGTAGTAGCATCCAAGTAAGAAGAAATGCAGGTGATTGTATAACTGAACACTGTTGCTGTGTCAAGTATTCTGCCCCAATTAAGGGTCTTTTCAGAATTTTGATAGCAGTAGTTTATAGGACTAACTACTTAAAGATATCCTGTCGTATTTTAAACAAGTTGACTCTTGTTCTCGCCACTGAAATCAAATTCATTTTTCCCTTGTCTGACGTAATGTTCTCATTGATCTAGTACTAGTGTAATTATTTTGTACATGTAGCATCAGTTCTTGTCTCTTTCAATCTCTCTCATATATTCTTCTTTCTTTTTGGCTTCTGCCCAGGAGAGGTACCATTCTATTGATTTCAACATTTTAAAAATGCACCTGAACATTTCATTACTGATTTTTTTTAAATGTAGAGAGAAATAGTATTGGTAGGAATCTACAGTGGGTGCATGAAAGCAAAGGATTTCTTTGAAAAGCAAACTTCTAATTTTCAGTTGAATCTTAATCTTGAGAGCCAGTGTGGTGCAGTGGTTAGAGCACGGGACTGGGACTCAGAGGATCCGGGTTCGAGTCCCCGCTCAGCCAAGGAGCCAACTGGGTGACTTTGGGCCAGTCACAGACTCTCGGCCCAACCTACCTCACAGGGTTGTTGTTGTGGGGATAAGATGGAGGAGGAGATGTAAGCTGCCTTGAGACCTTTGTAGGAAAAAGGCAGGATGCAAATCAATCCTGCAATAGGAATGTAGCAATGGGGACAGCATATAAAAACTTTAAATAAATAAATAATCAATCAATCAATCAATAATGTAACAACTTGAAGTGTGTGTGCTCACTCTGTACTGAGAGTAGGCAAACTTCATTATGCTGAGGGCTCTGTTTTGCTCGGACAAAATTTGTCTGGGAAGGGGGCACAGAGCAGTGGTGAGCACAAGCTGAGTTGGCAGTAAAGGTAGAGGTTCCCCTTGACGTGAAGTCCAGTCATGCCTGACTCTCGGGGGCGCTGCTCATCTCCGTTTCCTGGCCGAGGGAGCCAGCGCTTGTCCGCAGACGGTCTCCGTGGCCACGTGGCCGGCATGGCTAGACACCGAGGTGCACGGGACGCTGTGACCTGCCCACCGAAGTGGCACCTTTTCATCTGCCTGCATTTGCATGCTTTCGAACTGCAAGGTTGGCAGGAGCTGGGACGGAGCAACGGGAGCTCACCCCACTGTGCAAATTCGAACCGGTGACCTTTCGATCAACCTGCCCAGCAGCACAGCGGTTTAGACCACTGCGCCACCTGCAGTCGCCGAGTTGGCAGTAGGCAGAGATAAAACCAAAACCGAATGGCAAGATAGCTGATGAGCGCCTTTCTTAATGCCAGGCGTTGAATATCTTTAAATAGGTTTTGCCTTATCTGTCACTTGCTTTTTCTTATACTTCTCTGCCCTTGCTGTGACACCGCTATCATCATCTTAGTACCTGAGGACTCCGTACCGATGTTAGCTCCAGAACGAACCATGGAGGTAGCCTGCCTGCACAGAGCTTGAAGAAAAGGAGTGGGGGAATTAGGCTGTTTTGGGGCCCACAAGTCGAAGCATCTTCAATTCAGCTTGTTGTGTTGACTCAAGCACACTGTCTGTGATTGAGGAAACTTAAAGCAGCTGTTCGCTGTCTCAGCATTTGGTTAAGGGTGGGCTTCCTCCGAAGAATTCAGAAAGATAGGTTATTTGGATCCGTGTTCAAAACAGCCTTTGAAGCAAGGCTGAACTGGTCTGCCTAAAGTATAAGCATTAGAGGCATCCCTAAGAGTCTGACATTTTGAGAAAATACTCTGGTTTCCTGGCATTTACTCAGGCCACTGTTAAAAGTGTGCAAAGGTCAGCTGCAATGGCTCTCTGCACAGAGTGAAGTGTCAGTTCTCCTAACCAGGATGAGAGAATATTGTTGTGTTCCGTGGAGAGTCCTTTCCGTTTTTCCCCTACATGGAGGAACCAGGTGAGGATTTCTTGCTTTCATCCTGACAGGTGATAGCAAGTAAAAGCTAGCTTCTTTTTCTCTGTATTTCTGTTACTGTAGATGTACACTATCTAGTTTTAAATTTTTATTCATAAGAATCCATTAGAGCAGCGCTTTTCCTCTTTCCTATAGAAGTGTGTGATTAATCATTATTTTAAGTTGCTTTTCAGTTTGTTTTGTCTCTATTCCCTCAGCTATTACAGCACTTTAATATATCTGTGTAACTGGCATGAAAATACTGTTTCTCATCATTCAAGGCTGCTAAAACAAAGTGAGGTGGTTAGGCTATAAAAGTAAATCAATCTGTGATTATTCATAAGAAAAATAATATTTTCTTCAAACCCCAAAATAAAAATGAATTGTTATGCAAATACTGTAAATTGCTCTGTCAAAAGAAAAAGAAAAGTCACTGACATTGTTCTGTTTGGAATACAAATCAGGTCTGGTATTAGCAGCAGTTCTTTTACTGAACTGTGATTTGTTGTGTTAGATTTGTTGCGTCAGCCCATTCGCTCCCTTTGCACATCTTCAGTATGGAGATTTTCAGCAAAATATATTTCCCCTGTTAGAAATAACAAGATCTTCTGTTTCACTGCCTTTTGGGATCTTGCAGTGTTGGCTAATCGGAGTTTGTATGAAGTGGTGGAATTGTTTCTATCATGCTCCATCTCTTTAAACATAACTGGATTTGTACAAGCTTGGGCAAACCAGGTAGATCCGCTTATGTTGAGATCAAACAGCTCAGTGATTTGAAGAGATCTCTCCAGTGGAAAATGCTTTTTAAAAAAATAGCTTTCATAGATTTTCGGAACTTTTCCCCATGAATAGATTCCATAGAATTCCACTGTTCATATAGCCAGTGGTAATCTGGGTTCTCCTGCTTCCAGTTTATTATACTGTATAATACTGGAATCAGAGAATACCTGCACAGGAGAATGTTATCACTTCTCATTGAGGAGGTACTTCTGTATGTACAGCATTGGAAATGTCCGTCCTTAATATCAGGGAGCGTACGTAGTATACCCGGCATGTCACAGATAGTGTTTTTTTGAAGTAATCTCGTGTGCCATAGCTTAGTGGTAGTGCAACCAGCTGCTGGCAACCAGCTTCCGCCAGCGCCTTACTGAGAAACATCTAAGTCTCATGGTGGCAGCATCCTTAATAGCAATACATTTCCCTTTCCCTCTTCACATGCTGTGGTGGGGGAGGTACGCAGTTCTGGCTTGGCATTCCTGAAATTCATGTGACAGTAACATGTTCTGTTTCAAAGCCAAAGAACCAGTTTTTATCCTTCAAAAACCTAAACTTTGAACAAAGGCAAGTACAGAAATTAAGGAGACACGAGACTTCTGTTACACTGCCTTTCAAATGATGTGCTGCATTATGTTTTGAATTGCATCGTACACATCAAAATCTTTTTCCAGATTTTATAAAGATTTTGTTTTGGGGGGGGGGTCCAAAATTAATATGTTTTTCTTGTACTTGTTTGCATTTGCAGATGTTCTTAAGATTCTTCCAACTCTGAAATGTTCTAGTTGTACTTATCCTCTGTTAAGTTCTTTCTTTCCTCCTTTAATTTCTATACCACCCAACAGCTGAAGCTCTCAGCATTTATGTAAACAGGCAGTAACATAGGGTGCAAATTTTTCCATTGCTATATTTTTCCATGGAAAATTTTCCACACCAGATATGTTTGCATTTATCCCTTGTTGTCTGGGCTGTTATACTGCAATCGATCATGTTGCATTGGCTAAATATAGGATATAAAGTAATTTACTCTTCTAAAGCAAGCATTGAAAACCCTGGAACTGGAAAATAAGGTTTGACGGCCTTTCCTGTACACGGTGTAGTTGTGCAGTGTAACTAACTTCTGTTTGCATCACAACCATGCTGTATTTGGCCTCTGATGCTAACATTCTTCAGTAACAAACTGAAGGAGAACTGAAACTAAAGCTGTGATTAGTTGTTGTTTTGCTTACGAGCATATGAGTAACTGTGCTAGTTCAGCCCAGAGGTCCATCTACTTCACACAGTGAGCAAGCAGTTACCCAACACCCACCTGCCCAAGTTCCTCAGCTTGTGCCCACAAATCCACACCCATCCTTTGTCGTGATGGTCACATACCATCAAGTCATCTTCAGTGCGTGGTGACCCACCAAAATGCCGTTTGCTAAACAACCCTGCTCAGCCCTTGTAAACTCAAGACCGTGACTTCCTTTATCCATCTCACATTTGGTCTTTTTTCTTCTGCCTTCGACTTTTCCTGGCTCTGTTGTCTCCTCCGGTGAGTCTTGTCATTATATACCTGAAGTAGAACAGCATCAATTTTGTCATTTTTGCTTCCAGGGAATTTTTGCCTTGATTTGACTAGGTCCTACTTATTTGCCTTTCTGTGGGTCCAAAGTATTTGTGAAGCTCTTCTCCAGAGCCAGCTTTCTCCACAGTGCAGCTTTCGCGCCTTTAGGTAGTGACTGAGAACACAACAGTGAGGACACCCTTGGCCTTGGGCTCCACTGGAACATTCTTAGACTTGATTATCTTTCCTACGCCCTTCTTTGCCGCCCTTCCAGCCTCAATCATTTTCTAATTTCTTGGCTGCAATCTCAACACCAATTTCTTGGTATGACTAAGCCGAGGTATGCAAAACATTTCACAATTTCAATTTCTTCATTGTTAACAGTAAAGTTCTGTCATTCTTCTGTAGTGATGATTTTTGTTTTCGTCATGTTCAGATGCAGTTTTGTGCTTTTTTCTTTCACCTTCATCAGGAACCATTGCATTGCCGCTTTCTGCCAGGAGTGTGGCGTCCTCTACATATCTTAAATTTCTAAGGTATCCTCTGCAGATTTTCTACCTCTCTTCTTTAAGGATGATAGCACGCAGAATGGTATTTGCATATGGTCAGTCGCCTGGGGAAATTTAGAGGGATTCTTGTTAGGATTGCCGTGTGACTAGAAATAGATAATCAGGAAATAAAGTTAGGTATTGCCTTTTCCATGTATTGAAATGTAGAATTGAAGAAAATACGCTTGAGACAGCAGGGTAGGCTTAAATCTGCCACAAAACCTGTCGAGTGAGTGCTCTTGCAACAGCAGTAGAGCTGCTTTTCTGGAATGGCTCTTCAGAGCTGAAAGTGTTTTTGCTGCTGCTCTTTATTATTGGATGGTTTGACATTTTATCCGTATTGTTGTAAACCACCTTGCAAGAGCTCCTTCTCTGAAAGGCACCCTAAAGTTATTTTAAAAAAGATAAATAAAAGTTGTTTGAGAGAGGTATCCGTCCCCGTGTCTGGATACATCTCACCTAATTATACCTTTTGTTCAAACAGGTTTTGCAGGTTTTTTAGAACTGCGCAGAAACCTGCAACTTGTGTATCTGAGGCAAAGGGGGATAAGTGTAAACAAGGTTTGCAACAAGCCTTTCAAACTGCCTTAAGCTCTGCTCTCAGGGGGTGGGGACCTTTGCTCCTCTGTCTCTCTCCTTTCTTTCTCTTGCAAGAAGAGATGCTCTTAAATATGCAGCGTTGCCTTATACTGAAATATTTGCTCCGTCCTAATTTTGCCACAGTTTCCCACAGTCTTTTAACCGTGGATGCCAAGGATTTAGTCCAGAATATTATCAATAGAAAGTATGTTCTCTGCCTCGAATCTTAAAAAAAAACAAAACAAAACTAGCGATGTATACCTTCCACTTTTCTTTTTTACTGTTTTGATGATAATTACCTGGTTTTCTCACTCCCAGTTTATTGGATGTTTTAAAACTCTGTTTTATAACAAAAGATATAACAGAGATTCTTCATGATTTATATACTATATGCCGATTTCCTTGGCAATATAACTGTCTTATGTTTGCTAGTTACTTATGGTATGTGTAAATAACACATTTTAAATTCAAAGTATTGACTATCCTAGTCATAGAAATTTAAAGCATCTGGCATAATTTTATACATTATACATTTATACATAATTGTATGCCATCCTTATTACTGTCAGAGGTTTCTGGACCGATTTGTGATATATGCAGACGTTTTCTCTTCATTAAAAGATATTGGGAATATCTAAGCTTAACTCTCTTGGATTTTAAGCCGTTTGGAGAATGCCTAAATGTATCCAATTTGGGGAAGACCAAGTACCCTTTTAGTTCAACAGCTTCTGCAAGCAGAGAAAACAGTTTTCACAAAGCTTCCCTGGGTAACACGCAGGTGTTGATAGCGCTGAAATGTGGCATATAATGAAAGGCATGAGGTATAAATTAAACATTAAGATTTCTGAAGGATGTTCTGCTTAAATTGATGCGTCTTTTTATTATTTGCCCCCCTCTGTGGTGTTTGCTGTTACGGAATGCAAATGGGCCAATCTTAATTGATCATTTCATAATGTTCTGCGTGCACCGCGTTGAGGCATAGTTTGGTTTCCCTTCTGCCCGGCGTGCTGATGGAAGGCCACACTCTTGCAAGAGCGCCTGTTGCCGTGAATGGTGATTAGCTGGTTCTGCAGAGAGCTGTCAGAATTGGGGTTGGCTGCCTGCAGAGCATCCTGGAGTAGGCTGGTCCTGGGAAGCTCCTCCTGAACAGGTGAACGGAAGCACTTCCGATATGCCCAGTGTAAGGGGAAAACAAAACAAAACAACGTTGTGCTTTGGCATGATGAGCCTAGTGATATAAAAGCAGATGATGAGCTGATGGAATTGCCATGGCGAATGACTCCAGCATGCAGGTGCCTGCACTGCTCGGTAAACGAATCAAGCCTTCGTTTAAGGGGAAGATTTTGCAGCAGAATGCTTTGAAAACACACGTCTAATAGGTGCATTCATTTTAATAGGCTCATTCATTGAGTTGGCCTGATTAATTAGAGCATATCACCATCTGGTACTTGCTGGGACTATTCATTTTTAGAATGTTGAAATTGCAGGGAATCGTGCACAACAATTAAGTTCCTTTTAACTGGATTATGTTGGTATAAAGTAGGAGGTCTTCATTGTGATTCAGCCAGCACACATCCGAAGGGAACCTGCCAGCCTGAAATTCAGAACAAAGAAAGAGTCCTTTAAATGCACAGAGGAAAAGGGATCCTGCATGTATTTCTTTCATTAGACAGACTGATAATAGCAAGAGAACCAAACATAAGTTGCGTGTAAGCAGGTGGCGATTTCAAGTGCCTGGTGGGTGTGGGTATGTGTATGCATGCATGCCTGCAGATAGAATGCAGATGTTGTTCCCGTCTTTTGCTTTGATGTCTTTATTGTCAAAGGAAGACATTAAAATGTCGATCCAGCTTAGCAATGGCACATACCTCTTGGCATCCAAAGCTGTAGCTCCCTCTTGCCTCAGAAGGCTACATGGTTAGACTTGGTTAAAGTTAATAAAAATCTGCACAAATACATCTGGAAGATCTAATAATCTGATGGCAGAATATTTCATTTGAATTTTTCCTCCAGTCTACCTAATAATTTGTGTCTTAATACAATGTGTTACAATGGATCATTTTCAAGATGATATATGAGAACATTCTCTAGTTTAAGAGAATTCCCAAAAGAACCAAATTTTCCTCTAGTTTGCTATTAGCTTGTTTTCTGCTCTTGCTTGGGGTTATTTATTGCTGTAACTATTTTACCCTTTTAGCAACGAGATATATGATCAAAGGGAAACGTTCAAAACTGGCATGTCAAGTACCGATTTCTCTTTCTTTTTCTAACACAAACTTCAGATTATTTAATTCATTTGAGTCTTTATATGGATTTCATCTGACTATTGCTATAAAAATCAAAGCTCTTAAAAAAAATCTTTTAGCACTTTATTTGAAAGTAGGGCACCTAATAAAAGGAATCTTATAGGAAGTATTGAGCACCCAAACTAATTCCAATTTTGGATGCTCCCTGCTTCTGAACTCATTCAGGTTAGTCTGCCACCAAGAAATAAACAAGCTGTGAGTATCAATATCTTGGGGCAGGCTGGAACTGAATGAAATGTATTAATTTTTATTTGGTTAATTAGATTTGTATACCACCTTTCTGCCAAGAAAAATGAAAGTTAGGGCAACTTAAACAGCATCATATTTAGCTGAAAAAGTAATGGAGCAAAGGCGTGCTCTGCCATAGGCTGTTAAAACTCTGCCTTAATTTGAGTGTAATGCAAGGCATCATTTTGCCATAATCGGATTAACAGAAAATAGTGTTTCTAAGGATGTCTGAGCAAGAGCTTTCTCATAAAACCCGAGAAAGTAGTATAAGCAACTCAGAATTTTAAACCATTTTTCTTTGAAGCTTTCTTGCAGATACTAGCATATTGCCTGCATGAAATTGGGAAATAGTCAGAATCATGTTTCTTTCATCCTTTCCATTGTTACCTTAAGCACTTCAGTCATTGATGTTACCTAATATGAGGAAACAATTGTAGGTGTTATTTTTAAGAAGTACAGTGTGTGGCTGTGTAGTCTGTACTCTCACATCATGAATTGCCATCATTTTCACAACAGCCCCTTATATTCGGGAGACCCCATAAGAGGAAGCTTTAGCACTATCTTAGAGAAGATTGTGAGGTGCTATGCTGTGAAATATCAGAGCCAAGTGGAATAGAAATTTCTCTGATTGTGCTACACCGCCATCTGGTGTTTGGGAGTTCTCTCTTCTTTTCTGTGAGAATTAAACAGGGACACTTGTTTAATTGTTTAATTTAGCAGGCACACCATGCATGACATGGTGTAGCGTTTATGCAGATTGACAGATCCCCAGGTTCTCCACTTACAGTATCCCACAGTGAGATAAACGCAACTCTCATTATTCTTTAGGGGAAATATTGTTATAGTTTGTGGAATGTTTAGTAATGTAGTCGTAAATCTACAGTGAGTTTTGCTGATTGCATAATAGCTGTGCCTGAGGAGGCAGCCACTAAATCAACCTCAGAACAGTCTTTTGCCTAAATCAATGTCTTTTATACAGTATGTTTTGCTGCTCAGATCTGTATTCATTCAAACTAATTAGAAGGAAAAAGATGTTAGGTTCTCAGACAATTTGAGGTGGATTCTAGAAGCGTACAAGTTGACGTTTGTTTCCCTTTGGGTTTAGTAACTTCAAAATAGGTTGCAGTTAATTTTGAAATATTGTATTGACTAGGCATTCATGCAGCTTGCTGTGTGGGTAACCACATGAAACAACTGCCTAGAGCTTGCTTCATTTGAGAAACATTTATACAAGCAGTTTCCCACATAGGCCTAGAAATTTTTACCATGTGATCACCAACTGAAAAATGGGCCATTGCAATTGTCTGGCTGAAAATTACTGAGACCACATGAGTCCTTCAAACAAAAGCTTGACATATGGAACTCTTCGTAGTTACATTTAAAGAAATCCTCCCACCACTGCCTCCTACAAGATATTCTGTTTGTACGGTATGGAGGGATTAACAGAAGCAGGCCAATTATCAGAAATAGTACTGTGGGGGGGGGGTGTCAGACATTTTGAATATGTTAGGCCCCTAGTCTTGCACCTTATATTAGATATAAATGATGTAACAGCTGCAACAGTCTACTACTAATTTATTCTTGATAGGAAAACTGCAAAATCTTTGCAGACTTCTTAATAGAGGGCTACTAATTACACTGGGCAACTAGGATACATTTATATGTCAACACCAAATGGGTACTTGCGGAGAAACCTGCTTTCATCACAAGCCTGTTCTCTTCCAGAGATTGTTTTCCACAATTATGCAACATCTTTACAGTGAGAATTCCTTCTGTTGCATGGCTTCAAATTAGTTATTTATCATGTTTTTATCTTGCCATTCCTCCAAGCACCTCAGAATGATATTCAGGGTTCACTCTCTATCCATTTTATCCATGCAACAACCTTGTGAAGTAGGTTAACCTGAAAATAGTGTTTGTTACAATAAGTAAACAGGATCAACAGATACTCAGTAGATTAAAATGTTCTAAGTTGTATGTTCTAAGTTGCAATGCACACATTGATCTCTCACTGATGGGTAGTTTCTTATCCATTTTATCTTCTTTCTTTTATAGGATGAGCAGTATGTGAGTATACCGATGAGATAAACAGGCAAATTGATAACAGATGAATGACTTTACTATGCACTGAACAACGTCTGAACATCTGGTGCTTAGCCCTAAGAAAATGTCTGCTTGCAATGCCTTCACTGAACATGTATGGAAACCCGGTGAGTGCAAAAACTGCTTCAAACCAAAAAACCTACACCAGTTGCCTCCAGCCACTGAAAAATCTCCAGTTTCAAATACAAATCTGAAAATCAATGCAACCTCCAACAACAACCCACGTGCTAGGAATACGGGGAACTTTCGACCACCTGTGGCAAAGAAACCCACGATAGCTGTGAAACCCACCATGATGACAGTAGATGGACAGGGCATCTGCGGGGAGGCCACCTCACAGGATCTTTGCGAAAACAAGCCAGCTATTGCAGGATGGAACCAAAACAGGACGATCCTGAACAAAAAACCACTGAGTAATAATAATAACGATGAAGATGACGACAACGAAGAAGAAGAAAATGAAGGTTATAGCCATGTTCACAGACCTTATGGGAATAGCGATGAAGTCGGCAAAGCGCCAAGTAACAATAATGGACTGACGGAAGTTTTAAAGGAAATTGCAGGCTTGGATGCCCCATCCTCTCTAACAGGAAATGAAATTAATTCCAGGGAAGCTTTCTTGGGGAGAATAAACAGTCGTTACAAAAAGTCTTTAGAAAGAAAGATTCCTCCGAGCTGCATGATGGATGGAATGAGAGATTCACAAAATAAGCATGTCGTGCTGAGCGGAAGCCCTTATGTGATAAGCAACGAGGGAGGCCGTTTCTGCTACCCAGAATCCTCCAGTGGAGATGAGAGTGAGGATGATCTGCTCTTCGGCAGCATGCATGAAGACCACGAGAGCTGGGACGAAAGTGATGAGGAGCTATTAGCAATGGAGATCCGCATGAGGGGGCGACCACGCTTCGCTAACTTTAGGGCTAACACTCTCTCACCTGTCCGGTTTTGTGTTGACAAAAAGTGGAACACCGTGCCTTTAAGGAACAAATCTCTACAAAGGTTTTGTGCAGTAGATTATGATGATAGCTATGATGAAATTTTGAATGGTTACGGAGATGACCCTGTGATGCTCTATGGGCAAGAAAGCGTACAGAGTATGATGTCTTCCGATTCCATGTCTCCTGACTCATCTCTGACGGAGGAGTCTCGCTCTGGAACAGCCAGCAGTTCGTCTCAACGACTCTGCAATGGTGGATTGTCTCCTAGCACTCCTAAAGATACAAAATTGGTTGAGGAAGAATATCGGGGTTCTTGTGATGATCCGCCATTGAAAGCAGCCAAAAAAAGTCCCCAAAATGCAATGAAAACTTTGGAGACTCATAAGGCAGTGCTTGCCCTTAGGCTGGAAGAGAAGGATGGCAGGATTGCTGTCCAAGGTGATAACCAAGAATGTAAAAGTCCTTCGGGCGTCCCAGGCAAAGCTGCAGTTCCCAATTTGATCCACATGGAAGAACAGGCAAGACCTTATAGAGTGGTAAATATGGAACAGCCTGTGTGCAAGCCATATACCATAGTGGATGTATCCGCGGTCATGACCCATGAATGTATAGAGAATCAAGCAAGAAGCTTAGATACAAAAGGTATCCTGTCAAACCCAAATTCACCAGATACTGTAAATCCAAATGCGACTCCTCATTCTGTATCCTCTGGGCAAGTAAATACCAACCTTAAAAAGTCTAGTGCAGTCAGATACCAAGAAGTTTGGACTTCCAGTACAAGCCCACGACAAAAGATCCCCAAGATGGAACTAGTTGCCAATACGCCAGGACCTTCTATTCCTGTAAGGAAGAATGTCCATAAATCTGCCCCTACTTCACCTACATCAACAAATATTTCTACAAAAACAATTCCTGTTAAGTCTCCTAACTTGTCTGAAATTAAATTCAATAGTTACAACAATGCAGGCATGCCACCCTTCCCAATTATTATTCATGATGAGCCAACTTATGCTAGGAGTTCTAAGAATGCAATCAAAGTTCCTATTGTCATAAATCCGAATGCATATGACAACTTGGCCATCTACAAAAGTTTTCTAGGAACTAGTGGAGATATCTCTGTTAAAGATAAAACCACAAGCGTCATCAGCCACACATATGAAGAAATAGAAACAGAAAACGCAGGATCTGAAAGCTTAGCTAACAAATCTGAATTTTCCCAAACGAAAGGGTTAGCTAATAACACTGAGAGAAGACTGGGTTCAGTGGCTCAGAAAGTTCAGGAATTCAATAGCTGCCTTGGTAAAGGTCAGACCTCACCCAAAAGTTCTGGCCACAGCTCCCCAACAAAATTACAAAGGACTCTTCAGGAGTCTGCAGCCAAAGTGGAAGATACACAGGAGATCTCTACTGGTAGTCGGGAAAATGCCTGCTTGGTACTGTCTCAGATTGTCGCTTCCATCCAGCCTCCACAGTCTCCCCCAGAAGCCCATCAGACTGGACCGAAGTCTTGCAGTGTTGAAGAACTGTATTCCCTCCCCCCTGATGCAGATCTGAGTAAGAGCACCCCAGTGCGACCCAAATCCCTCTTCACAACCCAGTCTAACCCTGAAGCTGAGGGGATCAAGTCCACGGAAACGGTGCCAAAGGAAATCCCAACCAAGTCACCCGTCGTCCAGCCTGCAAAGCCAGTCTCAACTTCCCAGAATGCTGCAAGCCCCAAAACTGAGCAGCCTCCCCCATTCCCGCCTCCCCGGTCCACGTCTTCGCCGTATCATGCGAGCAAAGTGCTGCAACGGCACTTCAGCAATTGGACCAAGCCTATGAGTCCTAGCCGGTCAACGGAAGCCGAGTCGGTCATGCATTCAGAAGGTAGACGTTCCGTGGATGCAAAACCCAAGCGCTGGATATCGTTTAAGAGCTTTTTTCGTCGCAGAAAGACTGAGGATGAGGACGATCGAGAGAGAGAGAAGGGGAAACTGGTGGGCCTCGATGGAACTGTAATTCATATGCTCCCGCCCCCTCCCGTTCAGCGCCATAATTGGTTCAGCGAATCAAAAACGGATTCGAGTGAGAAACCTTCTATTGTCTTTATGTTTAAATGTGAACAAGCCAAGATGGAGGCAAGATCTGATGAAACCAAGACTGAGGTGGAACCAGCAGTTGAAATTGTGACAGCGGAGAGAGGAGAGAAGGAGAAGTCTCTAGATATGTCAGCAGAAGCCCTGAAGGACCAGTTTTCATCACTCCAAACTCCAAAGGAAACACTCAGGTAAAGTACAATGCCTTCATTTATTTGCATTCTATATTACAGGCACTTTCCTGCTTTCTCCCAAAATAAGACATGTAGATGCCGCTAAAAGTGGCACCGTATATTTATTAAAGCTGTGCGCTTTCACACCTGCATCCAGTAGATTTTGGAAGAATTGCAGTATATACACCCTAGCGGCTTACCGCCTAAAGGTATAGCCCTGCTCCTTCAGTACATGGAAAGCAAAAACTGCAGCGTAAGCCTGCCTCCTCTTGGCTCACATCGGGCAGGCTGCTCCTAGGCTGTGTGTCATGCAACATACCAGAGCATTTCCAGAGCTGGTGCCATTGCATGCCTCCCGTGAAGCAAGCAGCAGCCTGCTCGTTCTTCGGCTCCCAGCACACGGCTTTTCACCGCAGAGCCCAGGATTAGACTGCGTGCAGGTGCAGGTGAGGAACCGAAGTGGGATGTCCTACTGGATGCTTATCAGATAGGAGGATAAGATGCTGGGGGGATTTATCTCAAGAGCCCCTCTGAACCCGGCTGTCTGTGTGCACAGCGAGCGGGAAAATCATGGCCTGACTTGTTTAGGGGGGAAAACAGCATCTTCTGGTACCTGAAAAAAGACTGGGCTATTGTTTGGTACCTGAAAGGAAGCCTAATTTCATCTGATCCGGGAGATCAAATGGTGTTAGGCTTCTTTTGACCAAGTAACAAATTATAGAAAATTGAAAACATTTTAAACCTTCACTCTAAATACTTGCTGGAAAGCCTAAAACTATGAAGATAACCATCAAGGAACATGACATTTGTCTGAGAACGGTGAGTGCTGCGGCGCTTGCTGAGAAATCAAACCGATGGCCTAGAAATAAAATAAAATAGGATTATGAAACATCAGATTGACAGTTTTCCTGAAGGCATATCAGCAGGGGAAACTGAGATTTTGTTTGTTTATTTTTTACCCTACAGTGGATTAGGAAAGGTGGTGGCAAGTGATAACAGTAGGCTGGAGCAGTTCAAAGTTATGGTTATGACATCTCTGGAAAGGTCATTTGATCGTGCCCGTGGCACTTGCAAACTCTCTGTCATTTTAAGGAATAAACATCTGCAGCTGAAGAACTTGCACTGTATGACACGGGCTTCTCTCTTCTAGCTCCCATGCAGTTTTGCTTCCCTTTTCAACTGGATATATAAACTAAACTAGAGGTCTGTAGTGAAAAAGTGAGTTAGTAAATTACAATCAAACTGATGCTCCTTTCTCCCAACTCCATCTATAGTCCTTTTTGGACTTCCTGACCTAGACTCCTACAGCTTTAAACTACTCCTTTTTGGTATAAAGAGCAGAGTCCTTTTGTCAAAATAGAGGAATTCCTTATTAATAAGGTGTGAGAGGGAACCCCCTGAAGGGAGACACAGATACTGCCCAGATTAAGGAGGGTGGATATGGGTCATTCCTTTCAGGGCAACTGTCAGCTCAATTTTATGCACATTTAGTCAAGACTCTGAAGCTCAATAACGAAGGCCGAACTTCCCCTAGAAGCAAAAATGGCAAAACTGAGGCTGTCATACTTGGTGTGTATCATGAGAAAGCAAAACTCCCTGGAGAAGAGAATCATGCTAGGGGATGTTGAAGGCGAAAGAAGAAAAGCAAGATCAAACATGAGATGGACTGACTCCATAAAGAAAACCACAGCCTTGGCTTTACAAGAAACGAACAGGGCTGTGAAGAAGAGGACATGTTTAGCGGCATTCCTAGGGCCGCCACAAGTTCCAGATAACTTGATGGCACACAGCAACACCGACACCAACACCAAAGTTCAGTGGGGCTTAGTCCCAGACAGCCGTGCTTTTGATGTTAGCCTAGGGACACAATCTGGTATGTGATTACTTGAGAATAGGCTTGATAGAAGCACTCCCTAGTAACATCCATAGGTTCAGGCATAAGTATTTCTGTTAGAGCAATAGGGATCTGGCTGTTCTAACAGGCAGAAGTAGAGGCGAGTTGGAACTGCTCTTTCTGCTTCTGATCCTCTCCTTTGTCCTCCATCACTGGCCACAGCAATTAGCAGCTCCTATGAATCTAGGATCCTGGTGGTAGGTTCTCCAAGTTCAGCTTTCCTGTCCTGCCCTTTCATGGCCGTTCTTATTAAGTGCAAATAAGGCATTCCAGGATTGCCACGCTATTCCCATTTGCTCCATGTTACAGAGAAGCAAAGGTCCTGGCCACATTCTTTTCACTTTTGCAAGCATCAGAAGAGAGTGCTGCTCTCTTCGAGCCTAGAAAAGGGAAAGGGTCTTAAAGTTCTCCCTTCTTCCGTGCAGTAATACATCTAATCATACCTCAAGCTTGTACACCAGGTATCATTGCTGCCTGTGATCATTACAAGGTAATTGCCAAAAGAGAAGATTAAGTGGGTTCCTAATATTAGAAACGGTTATAGTCGTTTCAGACTGATCATTTTAAGAGAAATATCCCCCAAGGGTTGCTAAGATATTGATCGCCTTGAAAGCCATGTGAAGTGGGCCAAACAGTAATAAAGCAGTTTGCCAACAAGCCCAATTGCCCCGATGTAATTGCGAGCAATTACAAGTAATATGAACATCATTCAACAGACGCTCACACACACCAATATGATTTGAACTGAATACAAGAACTTTTCCCTGAGAAAGCACTTCATTCTGTACTTGACAATCCATTTCACAAAAAGCCACAACTGTTTGTCAGATGTCTATGGAAAACAGCAGAGAACAAATGGGCTTTAAGGTTTTTAAATGGCATAGATGGTCTCATTATAACACTCTGGTAATCAGAAGTATGTCTGTTCTGTAGTGGCAGGTGTCAGCAGGATGGAAACCTCATGTAGGTTTCACCACTGTGATGTAATGCATCCAGTTTAACTAGCTGCTTGCAGCATGGCCTGCTGTGTCAGCACAACCTTTATTGAGAGCTCAGTTTGGCACCAACCAAGGCCTTTCCAATTTCTCCGCGAGCAGCGCTGATCGTCATTCTTGCGCAAGCGTCCTGATCCATGCCACCTCCTCTTTATTCTCGGCTGCTTGGTTCCAGTGCCAACTCCAAACTTCACAGACAATCACTTTGCATAAAGTATTCACATTGAAGGGGTTCTCATTCATCCCCGACAGAGTTCCTAGATACTTCTCAACGCATACCAAAATCTAGACGAACAGAAGCACCCAAAGTGCCATATTCAAAGATAATTATATCACAATTTCCATCAGCTCTCTAGAATTCTAGGCAAAAGGTTCTGTGAGACCATTCCTGTCACAAGTGCAGGTTTGTTTATGTAATACTCGCAAAACCATAATCATGCAACATTTTAAAAATTAGCAAATCGCAGTACAGTTACTGCTTGTTTAGTACAGTCCCACCAGGTATTTGAAAAATGATGGCATTGTTGTCCGTTGTTGTTGTTGTTAGTCGCAAAGTCGTGTCCAGCCCATCACGACCCCATGGACAACACTCCTCCAGGCCTTCCTGTCCTCCACCATCCCCCGGAGTTCACTCAAGCTCACACCAACTGCCCCAGTGACCCCTTCCAGCCACCCCATTCTCTGTCGCCCCTTCTTCTTTTGCCATCTATTGCTCCCAGCATTAGGCTCTTCTCCAGGGAGTCCTTCCTTCTCATTAGGTGGCCAAAGTATTTGAGTTTCATCTTCAGCTTCTGGCCTTCTGAAGAGCTGTCAGGGGTGATCTCCTCTAGGACTGACCGGTTTGAGTGCCTTGTTGTCCATTAAAGGATGCCAATTTAAAAACGATGATTCATCTTGAAGGACAGCAGGGTGCCTATATTCAGTTATAATATTTCTCTCTCGTGGCCTTTGCTCAGTGCCATTAATCTTTTCTCAGAGGTGTTTCTGCCTTTTTGCTTCTGACCTGAAAATCGAGAGTGTGTTACATACTAATCTAAAGGCGTCCTTCCCCAGGTTGGGTGGGAACGCTCCAGTACAATGCCTTACAAACATCTGTCAGTGTCTTCGGTGGGTTTGGAGCATTTCTTTCGCCTTTGGCCTTGCCTGCCAGTGGAATGTGGCTGCTGAAATGTTCTCCAAAGCAGAATTCAGCCTGCATCTGAAAGAGGTTCCAACATCCTTGTGCTAAAGTTTCACTGAAAAGGTCCTTTTCGTGAGAAAGGCTCCCCACTTTCCACAGGCACCGTGAGCCATTCTGTGCTAACTGCAGCTTGACTTTTTCCCCAAAGATCACAAAAACCACCATTCAAGGGTTGGGTTTGGGCTTCTGCGCTTCACAGTTTAAAAAATAACCTGAACAAAATAGCTAGGAGTGGACGACGAAAGTTGCAATTTGACGTGATCACGTGTCTGCATGGACACAATGCAGTAACCCTAAATTACTGCTAAGAGTTTTCAACTTTTCAAGTGTGTGAGTGAGAGAGGGAGGGAGGGAGGGAGGGAGGAAAGCACATTTTTCAGCAGAACCTTCTCTTTGGGGAAGGGTGCTCTTGTGACGCCATCCAAAAAACCCCCAAGAGCCTGTTAAGTGTTTGAGGGAACTGCCCCTCAGTTACCCCTTCCAGGCAGGATTCCTGTGGCTTTAGGAGTTTACTAGGAAGCCCAACTCTCCCCTCAGTTTTGCCATTTAATCCAAGTGGATTGCACCTCGGAATGCGGCAAAACCTGAGAGAAAACGCTGACATCTTGTGATTTAAAGAGAAAAAGCTGCTTCCTGGCTATCAACAGGGGGCACTGTCAACAATTTGGGGAACAGGAGGCCTGGAACAGTGGACCTCTCCAAAGAAACCGAGGGATTTTGCGGCAAAAAGAGGGAAACGCCCCTTTCCACAAGGTTTAATCCCTTGTGGCATCGCAAGGATCCGACCCATGCTTCAACAGTCCTGCTCCAAGCAAAGGGAAGTGGGGCAATCTTTAATTTTTAAAACATTGGGTGATCATGGGCAGCTTTCCCCAAACCTGGATGTCCAAATAGGACCAGGAAAAGTGCCTTTCACGCAGCTTTCACAATCCCAAAAGAAGCGAAACACTTTCAAGTGCAGGTGTGCCCACCGATAAATGGATTGCTGGAGGTGGAAGATATCTCAGCGCTACTACAGGAAGGAAGACCACGGTGGGGCGGGCGGGCAGGGGAGGCTCACAACCTCTGTTAGTCCTGATCATCTCTCCCGGGGTATGGTTCAAATTCCCAAGTGCAACCCACTCCATCGCATCTATTTTACACATGTCTGACCTCTGTAGCGGAGCCCACTCATACTTCATCATTTTGTCCTTGACTGTGTAGAATTTTGTGTGACACAGCTGGACACATGGGCTTCATTTTGTAGTAACCCTGCTCATTTTCGCCTCCACAGAAGCCTTTCTTCTTCATTTACCTATTTTTCAAATTGATCCTCCAAGTTCAGAGCAGTGACCTCTGTGCTGCCGTACCAATTTTAGATGGAGTTGCACGTAAGCTAAGAAAGAGGTCGCAGAATTTTGAAGGACATGCTCGGTGCGTTCATTCTCTTTCTGGCCTATGTGTTCTTGTGTGCCCATAGCATTGCTTCAGCAAGAAAACCTTGTAGTCTACATGTGATGAGCCATTATCAGTTTACCAAGCTAAGATAATGGCACTGAAAGATCCGTGTCAAGCTCTTGAATGTAATTTTCCATGTCTGGAAGCACCGTAAAAGCCAAGAGCAACCTCAGAGTAAGCTTATGCTCCTGAATTTCCCATGTTCTTCTTGAGATGTAAGGCACTCTCACTGCTTTGAGGAATATTCTTGGTTATGGATAGTGAGCTTCTTTTCCCCTGCCAGTTTCTTTCATGGGACATGAGAGAAACCTGGCTTTGCATTGCACAATAGCAGAAGTGAGTAATTCCATATGAGTCTTTCGATTGCTGCTCTCAGAACCTCTCCCTTTTGTTCTTTACTGCTGGGAGCAGCAAAAGGGAAAGGTTTCCTCCTCCTATCAAGATTGCTACCTCATCACTCCAATTCTAAAATAGACAAGTGGCCCGGTTTTGTCTTGTAATCGTATTTGAAGGTCAGTGCATATGATTTCTGCGGGCCTGTGGGACACTTGCAGTCCTGCTCCTTAGGGCTTTATCCTATGAGCCAGTAAACAAATCTAAAACGAAGTAGCAAGGAGAGGGTTAAGGGGGCAGGACTTTAACTGTGTTGAACCTAGCTTTCTGAAGGTGTTTTGGCACATTCCCCAGACTATCCCCCAGAGGCAAACATCAAGGTGCAGTACATGGTATCATTCCAGGCAGACCTTCAGTCTTTCTTGCTCACGGCTTTGCACAACTTGTAGCTCACCAGACCGCAGTGGAATAAATGCTTCTCCAGAGTTTCAAGACATGATTAAAAGGCTCAAGAAGGCTCTGAAAGAGTTTCCTTTAATGGGGAATTGTGTGAGTGAGTACAGTGGGTGAGTTGCTTTTCTTTTCTCCATTTTGCTTCCCTTCTTTTTGGTTGTTGATTTACTTTGGTAGTGTACTCCTCAAAAGTATACTTAAAAGAGGTTCACATGTGCAGGGGACTAGGAATGATTCCTTTTTTGAGCAAGCAGTACAGACACTACCTGTAACAGGAGTTCTTGTTTCAAAATAGCACAACTATCAGAGGAGGCTGTTTTGAAGGAACGGCTATCTGTTGGAAGGCTGATGAGAAAAACAAATGAGGTTTGTTAAACACAAGTCAGCTTCCGTACCTTTCAGATCCAAAGTGAATTGACAACTTCTCACTGCTTTGATTTTTGGATGTGTGGTTTTCCTAACATGTGAAATGACCCAAAGCCTTTAATACCTTTTCTGTGTTTAAGGTGCTGTGTTTCCACTGTGCCATTGCGTATTAATAAAGCAATTGTCGATACTGACCAATGACACTGTCTTGGAGCTTGAGTTTTTTATCTGTTTACTAATTTTTGTCCGTGACTTCTGTGTTAGCATTTAAAATCGCATCAGTGTGAAAATGGAAGCAACATGTACATGTGGTCTGACATGAAGTGCAAATGAAGGACTTCTCTAGCCTTATGTTGCAGACGGCTCCAGAACTGCATTGTGCCCTTTGATCAACCCCTCCCAGTCTGCAGTTTCCTGTGTGGTGAAACCCTGCCTTTCCATTCATCCATGAGGAATCAGTTGTGTGCCTTCAAATATATACAGCATTAACTATGCACACACCCATCTGATCCTGCATCTAGCAATAATTTGAAGCCATTAGTATTTGGGATTTATTGAATGAGAGTGCAAGCTTTTGTTCATTGAATATATGATTACTATTTTATGAAATTAATTTGGATCGGCTAATGTGCTAAGTGCCAGTCCCGGAAGCTCCAGTGTGTTCAATCCAATTTTCTTTGCTGGAATCTGAAACCGTTTCAACATTTCTCTCCCAGTGACGTGTTGCATATTCTTGGTAATAAACACTGTCTGGCTACTCTTCCAGGGCTCCACAATGTGACGCCTACAGCGCCGCTCGTTAAGCTCTCCCCTTGCTGCCGATCACCTGTTGGTGGGCAGGATGAGAGAGAACCTCCCAACCCATCTTCCACCCACGCAGACATTTCCGCTTTGCTTTTTTTCCAAGGACGGAAGATTGGAGACCAGTTGGACATCAAACAATGCTGGTGTTGTTGTTGTTCTTAAACAAAGGTCCTATCACTGGCTCGTTTAGGCAATTCTGAGCCACCGCTTGCCATAAAGGGGCATTCACCCGTGCCCTTACAATGCAGTCCCACCCCCACCTCTGCTGTTTTTATAAGCCAGTAAGGACAAGGGCCCAGCGTACAAGTTGCAAGCCTCCAAGGGTCCTGTCCACATTCTAGGCCTATGCAAATTGGGAAGTGCCCATTGTAGCTGGATGAGCAGGAGACCAAAGTTCCCTTTACTGGGCCTGAAACTACTCTGGGAGTCAAGGAAGATTGCTTTGTCTTCAACGGGTCGTGCATTTTGTCATAGCAGGCTGCGATGCTTGCCTCTGCAATATACAATAATATTCCTAGTTTTTTACCGGTTACTTAAAGGTGGTAATACATATGGTAAAATACTGTCTGCTGTCCATACATTGGTAAGCACAGATGCCTACGTGTGTGTGTGTGTGTGTGTGTGTGTGTGTGTGTGTGTGAAAAACCAAAATAGCAAAGCATCTTCTCTTCTGTTCCATGACCTGGTTCATTACAGTTAAGGCTGCAGTTCTCTAAAGAATTTGCATTGTTGGAGTTCCACGTGGACTTTCACTTGAAGGTTCAAAAGCATAATAGCCTTCGTAAATGATTGTCTTCTTTTTATTTTAGTCAAGTGCCTGATGAGCACATAGCGGAAAATGTGTCCCCCCGGATTCCAAGAACTGCATTTGAAAAGGAGGACAATGGCAGTCATGCAGACTTTGCTCCACTGTCCCCTCCTGAAATGCCACCAGGGGAAGACGAAAGGGAAGAGATGTCTGATTCTTCTGACGTGAGTGCCTGCAGTGCTACCTACAGCAACTTGGGTAAGCACCATGCGTCTGCACCGAAAAATAAACCACAGTCCTCCTTCCTATAGGGTTGGGTGTTAGCTAAGTGACCATATTCACTTGAAAACTTTCTAGGAACATATCAAAAGGTTTGATGTTCATATGGGCACAGACTAGGTCATGCATTCAGTGTTCGAAAAATCATTTTCAGAAATCTGCTTGGAAATTATTTTACCAATGGCGTTTTCAGTGCTTTCCCAAATATTTGAAATGGTCAATTTAATTTTAAAGCGTTTTGTGTATTCCCTCCTTCTTCTCTTGCTTATGCCTACCACAACTTCTGCCTCTTGCATCTCATTTCCCTTGTGTGGAATTTTAGATTGCTGGGTCCTTGCGGCAGGGACAGTGAGAAATATTATTCACATTAATGGTACATATATTTAAAAGTGTAAACTAAACATTCTCCCCTTTATTTGAGAAATAATCAAGAAGAAAAGGTATTATTTCTGTTGAAAATGTCTTTCTCTTGACACTGTTTAAATGATCCCATGCTTAGATTTTAGAAAACTGCTTGCTTGCTTGCATTCTTGCATGCTTGCGTGCTTGCTTGCTTTAGAAAAATATTTGCTTCCTGAAAGGGCTGGCCTGCAAGGCATGAAAGCAATGCACAGGGTTAAGAGCTCAGCTCATAAACTGCTCAGTTACAGGAAAATTTCTCAGCTGAATAAGAGAATATCTCTGGGGTGGGGTGGAGTGGGGTGGGTCTGGTCTGAAGCTGCCCTGATTCAATTATAAAATTATAATTGAATTCATTTCCATGAATTCAATAAATTACTTCTCTAAAAGAAGCGAAGCAAGTATATGCCATAGAAGTGTATGAAATTTTTAATGAACTCCTATCATCACTTCATTTTGATATAAGATTCCGTCTGTTCTGCAATGCTGGGGAACTTCCAATGTGCAGCTGAATAGATTGTGGCTGGAGCATCGCGGCATTGGAGATGGGGAACATGTGGCCCTTGTGTATCTTCCATCAGCTCTATCCAGCATAGTCAGTGATGAAGGACCGTGGGAGCTGCGGAACGACAAAATCTGGGCAGCCGCACATTCCTCATCTCTGATTTATACTGTATATCCCATCCCATCCTATATTTTTCATAAATACAGCTTTTGTTTAGCTGCTTAAGGCAATTCCTGGCATGTAATTGGGAACTGTTTTCTTATTTTCATTGTATAATAATACTGGTCCGATGTTTTGATCTCCCCACTAAAGGATTGACTTTCTGTTCAAACATAAAATGAGATGACCATGCTCTTCTTCCTTCTCTCAATGAAACTGCACTTATATGTTGCACAGGTGTGTCTTTTTGAGTCACAGATATGCTTGCTCGTTATCCTAGGCCAATCCCGGGCAGCTATGATACCTCCAAAACAACCACGGCAAGCAAAGGGAGCTTTGGATGATGCTATCGCTTTTGGGGGAATAGCCGATGCAGAAGCCGCCACCGCTGGGCATCCAGCACCACCTCCACTGCCAAAGAAAACTATTCTAAGAGCTCACACCGAACCTCTTCCACAAGACCTCCAGAAACAGGCCCTTGGGAATGGCCCATGTGGGATGGCCAACCCCACCTATGACATCGACACCAACTGGGAAGCAAGCAGCGCGTCCTCTTCAGTGAGTTTGGAATTCAAGGCGGTGGACAACGAGTCGGGAGATTCCTTGGATCGGCCTCCGGAAAAAGAACTGGCGATCTCCTCAGGAGCCAATAGTGTTTCCAGCCTAACCGTTACCAGTATTAAGGACAGGTGTTCCAATAGCACGGAGTCTCTCCCAGGTAGACCTGTCAGCCATAGCAGTCGCGGCAAGGCTGTCCAGAAGCCGCAGAGGCACGCACTTTATAGAGGCATTGAGAACCGAGGGGAGGTGGTGAACAAGATCAGAAGCCTTCATGCAGATTCCCTGAAGAAACTGTCTGCCAAGTGCGAAGACATGTTCATGGCCGGGCTGAAGGATCAGCTGCGGTTTGGGGTGGACAGCTGGTCAGACTTCCGGCTCACAAGCGACAGGCCGTGTTGCGAGGCCGGGGATGCCGTCTACTACTCTGCTTCTTACGCAAAGGACCCTCTCAACAGCTATGCAGTCAAGGTAGGAGCATAGTTGAGCAACCATCGCAGGACAGCAGAATTCCCGCACAAACGTATGGCTTGTGTGTCCCGTGCTAGACAGGTCTTTCCTGCTGTAGCAATTTTTCGGTTCATGCTATAAGCCCTTTCTCACACATCACATTCCCGACGCCTCCAGGCAAAATGTTCTCCAGTGACCATGAGAAATGCAGTGAATAAATAAAACCTCAGTGTTAAGGCCACACTTTCCTCTTTAAAAACAAAACGAATCTTTGACAACCAGCTACTAGCACTGTTGTACTAAATCTTGGCTTTAAAAGAATCTCTGTCTATTTAGCATGCTGCTATTAGAATAAGTTATTTGTGGAAAGACACAATTCTTTTGCTCTTTATATAAAATGTGGCATGCATTGTTCTGCATATATAGTTATTTTTAAAAGTATATGCTATATTCTTAAACTTCAAGTGTCTTGCAGAAAATTCAGTACCAATCATTTATAAACAAATATGGTGAAAATATACAAAACATATTTTATCAGTAACCCAAGACCATCCAACTAAAAGCATAGATTTGGGATAGTCACATGATGTGGTTCTTGCAGTACTGTGCTGTTTCAGTCTGCAGAAGGAGGATCAAATGCCTCAAAACTTCCACATAAAAAGCTTCCCTGCACCTACAGAATCAGCATGCAAAGAAAGGGATTCTATCCTAGACTCCTCTTGCAAAAGGATGCGAGATGGATGTCATCATAGCAACAGCATGATATGTTCCAGGAAGTTTGAAAAATGGGCGATTCTTTTGGGCAACACAGCTATAAACTGCCAGGAAAGATGGTAGGTGGCCTCAAGAGCTGCCATATCAAAGTGGCAATTTTAATGAAAGAAAATTATTGCTTAACCATTGTCCTTCAGCTGGTGATTAACAACCTGACCTAAAGTTGGACATAGGAATTGTTCTCCAACCACAGTTTACTAGCGTCTTTTCTTATCCACAAACGATTAGGCTAAACAGAGATGCAAAACAGGGAATTTGTGCACATTAAAGGGCTTTTGTAAGCACTTGCATATTAGGTTCATTATTTAAAATAGGTTCATTATTTAAATTTACCATACTATTTGGTTCCATGCTATGTCTTGGCTATGGAGATTATAATTGGATATTAAGATTTTCAGACACTTAATAAAGAAAAAATAGGTTGAACTAAATTTTAACCATCTATGTTAAAATGCTGTTTTTCTATTCTCTCTCTCTCTACACACACACTATAAAGTAATATTTAATGCATTGAAAACAAAAATTAATTGCCCAGTTTAACTGCTACCCAAATGTACTGTAATTCCATAAGTCAGTGCTGCCTGGTTAAAAAAAATCCAAATGGCAGAACAAATACAAGGATCCTACGAAGCTGTAAGAATTAAACACCGCAAGCAACCTATTCAGAGGTGGAGCTTGAAGCCAAACAGAGCTAACTGGAAGTGCTATTTGGTCTTGGTAAGAACGTGCTTAATTGATTCCTTAAGAAATTGATTGCAGATTTTTTTTCTTTAACTTATGTTTACTTCACAGAAATAGAATGAACCACACTTACTTTCAAAACCAAGGCTATATACCATATAACTCCACATTTTCACTCACTCCCTAAATGCTCCCCAAACATAGACCAGAGGCCAAAAGAGAAGCAACCTAACTTACTGCCAACTTGCAGTCCTGGTTACTTGGAAGAAACAAACCAGGTTTGGACATAACACTAACATAACACAGACATGACATTTTTGTTTATTTTTTCGCTCACTCAGTGGGATGCTACAGACTTGCTTTATCAGCATGCAGTTCATTCACAGAAAATCAACATAAGCCAAAAGTTCTTGCTTACATTGGCATGAGCACAACCAATGTTTTCATTTTGAATTAATCAGAAATGCAAAGTAAAGGGCTGAAATGGGAATTTGGATGCAGATCCACTCTTACGTTTGAACTTGATGTATTTCATTTATTTGTGGATTTTTCTTCCACACTGAGGGTTCATTAATGTGTTTAAGAACAGTTAACAGATTTATTGATTAAGGTCCCTCAGGTTTCCCCAGTAGCCAATGCAGGACGGGGTCAAGCAGCTTTTTTGGCATGCAGGCATATTTTACATTTAAAATGTGTTTGCAAGACCCAGTGAACATTACTTTTGGAGCAAAGGGGCACACCTTCTTCCTCTTGCTTCTCTGTCTTCCTCCTCCTCCTCTCTCTCCCCTTTCCTCTTCCTTCTCCCCCACTTGCTGTTCCCTGTGTTTCCCTGCTCCCTGCCTCCTTTCTCCTACCCCCTGCCCACCCATAATACCACCTTAATGCTTTCCTCCCCGTCTCCTCCTCCGTGACTGAGCCTCCCAGTCTGCGGGAGTTACAGCAGCAGAGGAAAAGAAAGGAAAAAGTGTGGCCACAGCAATGGGGAGGAAAGGTTGGGTTGGGATGGGGCACGAGGAAAGGGGTAACAGGACAACTACTCTGGTGGGAGGAAAGGAATCCATCCAGGAGCAAAGGGACGAGAGTGGCGGAAACGGAGGGCCTGCGATACGGCAGATTTCAGTAGCCACACTTTGCGCTCTTCGATGGCACCAGCGTGCCCCCGGGTGCCACTTCGCTCCACCCCTGGTGCAGAACATGAGGAATTAGCATCCTTTATGTTGCTCTTTCCATCGTGCAAAGATGACTCCCGATATCACTGCCTCCCTGTCAGATTAAAATACGAATACACGGCGTGATCCCTTGCAGAAAGATGAAATGGGCTTCGTAGGTGGCCACCAGTGCTACCGCATCTTTCATTTTGGTGCCTTGCACAAAAGCAGTTTTCACCGTCTGGCGTGGAAGCGTGCTACGACAGACACATCCTGCATTTGGGAAAACTTGCCTCCCGGAGATGCCATTTGAACTCTTCCCTGAGCAGGCATTGCCGTGCCGTTTATTCTGCCTTGTGCCAAAACAATGAATTGTTTTAATCAACAAACAGTTGAGATCACCAAAATGCTGCCCAAATAAAAAAGACTTGCCGCTTTTCTAGAAGGAGGGCTGCGCAGTTTTTGCAGGTTTCTAGGAAAAGAGCTCTCCACAATCCAGGGGCACCCGCTTCACATGACCATTTTAACTCCAGGCCTCTCCGTGCGTTCAAACCGCCCAGGCCGGCCTCACGGTGCCTCCACGCAGACCGGTCTCATCTGTGTGAGTTGCCCGGTTATCCTCGCATGCGTCCTGAATCCAGTGAGGGGCACGGCAGGAAGTGGGGTGGCATTCGAGCCATACCAGAGCCCTACAACGAGGGCTCTTTTCCCCAGTGAGCGCGGGAACCCACTGATAGGCGGAGTGAAGACGGGGGTGGGGAGCAGAGGGAAGGAAACGGGGTCATGGTTGTCCTCCGTCCCCCAACCGGCACAGAGGCGCACGTGTGGACTTTGAGCATGGGGCCAGGGACCCTGCTTTTCGCATTGACTGCTTGCCTGTGCCCTGGCACACACGTGTGGTTTGCCAGTGTAGCATACAATCGACATACATCAGCCGAGAGCCCTTTGTGCCCTCCTAATCACTTCCTGTTTCGGATGCAGCACATGATTGCTGTCTGCAGCGCTCCCTTGATTCCACATCTTTACTCTCAAATGCTGTTCCAAAACGAAACGGCTCCTGCGGTGGTTCAGGATTCTTCCAGGGCTAAGGAAACGCACTGGGCCTTGCATTAAATATGAAGAAATCCGTCCCTTGTGGGTCAATTCAAATCACCCTGAGTGGTGTCGAAGCGTGGAATGCACAGGCCGTATTGACCCGTCATCTACTCATATTGACCATAAACAGCAGAATGAAATGAAAGCTGCGTCGTGAGCGTTTCCACCTTTCCCCCTCTTGATTCTTGCATCCTCAGTTCTCCTCCTAGGCCATCTGCTTCCAACTTTGCTCGGGCCCTTGCTGCCTGCTTCGTTTTCCTTTCCCAAGACCCCCAGCTAGTCCTCGCTCATTTTGTCCCGTCTCCTTGTCTTGTTACCTTTTTCTTGCATTTCTCCTTTTGTGGCCTGTGGAGCTGGCTCAATATTTTCTCCATGCTTTGGAGGGACACTACAGACATAGTACACTCCTATTCGAAGCTGTCATACAGTGTTTTTCAAAATCTGCTCCCTCATGTCTGTTGATGGGCAGGTGGTTCCTTTGCTGTTCCAGAGCTGAGCTCAGGCTGCAGTCAAAAATGCCAGTCAGTTGAACTGAATCTGCAGGCAATTTGGTTGCCTGGCAACCTGTTGAATTGACAGACTTAATATCTGGAGTTAAAACCATGCTATCAGGTATGAAATGAGGTCGGTCATTATTACTGATTTATAATTCCAGGTAATTAAGTGGGGGAGGGAAACTTAGCCTGTTATGTTCTCTGCTTTGAGAGCTTTCATATAGTACCCCCTTTTTCCTGGAGCAGTTCAAAGGAACAGGTAAATGCACACTTAGAGACTGGTTGGGCATTAAAATACTGTACCTGGAGATGTTACAGTTCTTTACAATGCATTTAACTTTTCAAGGAGGAAAGTTTGATCAGCTTGTCGAAGGAAATAAAGTTCCTTCTCATTCATAACAGGCATGATGCCTTTCCTCTGCTCAGACAATTTGAGTATCGCAGAAAAAATAATACAGGACTTCAGTTTAGACCCCACAGTTAATGGATGGGCATTGGGGAATATGTAAAGATTATCAAAATAATTATAACAAATTCACATCAAGTTGACTAGAAATCATGCTAAATATTCACTTCCTTTCTTGTATTCAACACGGGACTTGTATCTGTTCTATAATATAACTTAATCTTGTGTGTTCAAAGCGGTCGATCGCTGTTAATATTTAATGCCGCCAGCACTTCCCTGTTTCATACAAGAATCCTGCCATGTAGGCGAGCATTTCCATTTTAAAGATGAGAAACTGAGTCTTTGAACTTGTGGCAGAGCCGTGCATTTAATGCGGGCCTTCTTGTTTGAGGCATGTACATGCGCTGGAGAACTACCTTAAATCAGTTTCCAGTTTCATTTAAAAGGAGGGGGTTCTTGCAGTGTGTGCCAAAGGGTCACGTGATACTTGACTGCATGGCACACAGCGCTGGGCCGAAGCCCCTGCCCTCGGTGCCAACTCAGACCTTCCGACTCGTTCGGTGCGCGATGGCTCACTATATTCCTTCAGCTCTGCAGTGACTGGGGCAGTGGGAAGCTTCTGTCCACGCCCTCGTGCCTCTGCTCCATGTTTGTTTCGTCCAGAGTCGACCTAGGAATGAATTTAGCTCTGTTAAACTGAAGTGCCTTTTCCTCTTGTCCCTCTGAACTTTGTAAGAAAGAGGCTAGCTCATAAGAGCACCGGCCCCTTAGCTCCGGCAGCATCAGCAAAATGTAAATACTGTCTGAAACACGTTCCTGTGGTGGGTCTTAAGATACGTTTGTGTCCCTTTTTCACGCAGCCATTTCTTACTGTTGAAACTCGCTTCATCATGGGCCAGGCTTTGGTTGCTCTGTTCTGTTTTTCATTGATTTCTATTTTCTTTTTCTCTCTCCAGAATGGGCGACTCTAGCCAAGGCGACAGGTTTGCATTGTTTTATTTAAAACTGATCTTTGCCCTGTTTTTCTTTCCTCCTCTTAGATTTGTAAGAGCAAAGCGAAAGAATCCCAGCAGTATTACCACAGTCTGGCTATCCGCCAGAGCTTAGCTATCCATTTTAACATCCAGCAGGACTGCGGTCACTTCCTGGCTGATGTGCCAGTCCGCCTGCTGCCATGGGAGGATGCCAATTCACCTGAGGAAGAGGAAGCGGAGCAGGAAGACGGGGAGCGGGAGGACAAAGAAAGCTCTTTTGCAATGGAGGTTCAGCAGAAAGACAGCCCCAGCCTGCAGGGAACGCTCAGCAAGCAGCGCAGCAGGGTCGTCGTCATCACGCGAGAGGTTCCATATCTCACGGTGGCCGATTTCGTGCGGGCCTCTTCGGATCGCCATGCCGACAGCCCCGATTTGTACGAGAGACAGGTGTGTCTGCTGCTCTTACAGTTGTGCTCTGGCCTCGAGCACCTGAAGCCCTATCACATCACACACTGTGATCTGCGTCTGGAGAATCTTTTGTTGGTGGACTACAAACCCGGGGGAAGCCTTCTGAATCATGAGCCGGTGGAGCCCAACCCCGGTGCTGCCTGCCCCGCCAGGCTCATCGTGAGCAATTTCTCCCAGGCCAAGCAAAAGAGCCACATGGTGGATCCGGAAGTCCTGAGGGACCAGTCCCGCCTTGCTCCCGAGATCATCACAGCCACGCAGTATAAGAAATGTGATGAGTTCCAGACTGGCATCCTCATTTACGAAATGCTGCACCTGCCCAACCCCTTCGACGAAAACCCAGAGCTGAAGGAGAAGGAGTACACCCACGCCGACCTCCCCCAGATCCCCTGCCGTTCACTTTACTCCCTGGGGCTTCAGCAGCTGGCCAACTGCTTGCTAAACCCCAACCCATCCGAACGGATCCTTATATCCGAGGCCAAGGGGGTCCTCCAGGGTTTGCTCTGGGGCCCCAGGGAGGACTTGTTCCAGACTCTCAATGCCTCTTCCAGACCAGCTCAGAAAGAGACCGTGCTGCAGAACTGGCTGGACATCAAACGGACGCTGATGATGATCAAGTTTGCCGAAAAGTCTTTGGACAGGGAATGTCAAGTCGGCCTCGAGGACTGGTTTTGCTGCCAGTATCTCGCCTTCGCCACTACAGAATCGCTCAGTCGCATAGTGAAAATCATGCAGCAACATTAGTCTGTATGAGCTGCTGCTTTCACTCAGATGCCCCCAAATTCTTTGTCCAACCCTCGTCTCACGCTGTGCACAAGAGTCAGAACGCAAACCTAGCTTGCCAACACTGAGCAAACGGATCTTGATGGGGAATTCTCGTTCCTGTCATGGCTGCAAAGGAGAGGTCATCGCCTCTTACAGCTGGCTGTGTGACCAGACAAGGAAGTGTGAAAATTTTTAATAAAGAAACCACTATTTCTGATGCGGATGATCGGAAGAAAGTCATTGGCCAGGCGAGTCCAGTTCGTTCTGTGTGGTGCACCTGGGCTGCAAGTGGCAGCATCCAGTCGTGATCGCAAACAGAAAGGAGCTCGTAGTCATGAAAATGCAAGCTGCGCAGGCCAAGAGATGTTCTCTGCCCCATGGCTGGTGTCCCATCAGGCTGGTGTGTGTCCTAAAGCAAGGGCACAAACACCGACGCTCTGTGACCCCGCTGCAGCCTCGTGTGGCATTTGCCAAGCAAGGTGAAAGCTGGCTGCGTCCTGGCAGGTGACGCTGTTTCTTGAAGCTCAACTTCGTGTAACAAATGAGCAGGAAATGGGCCTTCTGCAGGCACTCTTTCCTGGGCGGCAGAACAAGAAGGGAGGGGAACATGCAGTGTGTCTAGCCGTGAAGGCAGTCACTTTCCGCAGATGCATCTCAGCAGCGTCCTGCTCCGGCTTCCTCTACGCATAATTTGGCTGTGGAGCTGCTCTCACCAACCAGCGCTGAGATATCTCGCCTGTTACCTGCTGTTACTCTGTCAACGTGGTTCAGTTGACTGACACTGCGCACCAAGGATGTGCTAAATAAACAGGGCCGGCCGCCCAAAAGCGTGTCTGCCTGTAGACCCTGCTGCCAGCTTCCTGCCCTGGCATTCACTGGCCTTTTCTTGGGGAAACCCTGCAGCCCTCTGCACCTGATCCCTCTGCTCAGTTTTGGTGAGGTTTGTTTGAGTAGCTCCGGAATGATGGGGCTAATGTCCAGTATGGAATTCCCACAGATGGAGATGGTTATTGGAATGTGGATAGCTCTTGTGTTGAGCCTGCGCTCCCGCTTCTCCTCCTCCTCCTCCCCCTCCTCCTCCCCCTCCCCCTCCTCGGATATATGTGCAATTTTTGGATGTATTATATGAAAAGCTGTGTTAATGTTTACATTGCATAACGAACTTAACCATAGGTAAGACCTGCCCTCTTTCTTTTCATGGCACATAGATGCACAACATTATGTGTGCTTTTTCTCTCGGTTGATATTTCCCCTCTCCGTGTTAAACTGTGACTAACCTGTTTACTTCAGCCTTGGAGACAAATACCCGCTTTGAACAGCATAGGCATGTTTGGACCAGAACCTGAAAGCACCTCTGCAAGAACGAGCTCAGCATAGTCCGCTCTGCCTGGGCTGTGGATTTCTCTCTGATCCCCTCCCTGTAACTGGCGGAAACCTGAGCCCAGCGTAGAACACGTGATGGCTTCTTAACATCTGGAACGTCTTGCTTCCATATCTACTGGTTGCTGGCGAAAGATCAGGCAAAATTAATTGACAGAAGAGTGCGAAATGGGAGTGTCCAACTGGACTGGCACGCCGAGAGCCAAGCACACCAATGCCCAGAAGGCGAGGTGCACTCACAGTTCACGAGGCCCCTGGCAGTGGCAGGGGCATTTGGTGCCAGTGCTCTGCCCCGTACACACTACAGACACCCAGCAGCTATTTCCTCTAGAGGACCTTGCCAAACATCACGGGGAGCCCTGCTTCGCACAGGTAAGGGAGGGGGCCGTATTACCTATGTGAGTGCAGGTTGCCTGCAGCCACTGGCTGAGGAAAGGGCACGCTTCTTCCCCAGCTTGGTGTGTGTCGTTCCGATACCTGTGTGCACATAAACTCTCAGTTACCCCAACATGTCAGTCCTCACAACACGTCGACTGCTGACCACCATGGTAGGCCTCCTGCTCTATTACGATGTGCAAAGAGTTGTGTGCTGTGTCACTGCTGCGTTGACGAGCACATGCAAAGCAGACTCTTGAATGTTTTATGACCCCGCATCTGTCGTGCGGCCGATCCCAAAACCCCGTGGGTTGTCTTTTCCCTTTGTGATCCGATTTAGATACGTTCTGAACCAGTATTCGTGTTGTGCTCTCCAGGCAAACGTGAATTTGTGCTCACTGCCGTCTCCTTATTGTTCAGGAGAGGATGAACTTTGATAATGAAGGACAGTAACATGAGTGCTCCATCCGTGTGTGTGTGCGTGTGTGTGTGTGTGTGTCGGAGAGACAGAAGGACAAACACAGATTCACCTTAGCCAGAGTTTCCATTCTTGATGGAGCCTTGGGCTACCTTTCTGAAACCTCAATTACTCGTTGGGCCTGATACCAGAACAAGTGGCAAATGGTGTTACACTATAATTTCCAAACAAATGGAGAACGCATATTACCCTTGCCTGCTGCAGGCGTCAAGAGTGGAACCTTAAGTACACAATTAAAGGTTCAGGGGTTTGTATTTTAAATAATTTAACATTTCTAGTTGCGGCTCACCACAGTTTAAAGGATTGTGATTCCCCTTTAGCCATACTCTGTGTGTGTGTGTGTGTATATATATATATTTCATAAGCATACACACCATAGTTGTAAATACGTATCTTCCAGAAAGCTACTGTTCAACTTACTTTAGTACAATATCTGCCAATTTCTTAATAGCAAACAATCTCTGGGAAAATCCGTTAGGCTAAAGTCTTTGAATGTGTACTTCCTGGAACTTTTAGTGTCATTAATCTTTTCTGGGGTGGCCATCTGGGTCAATGAATAATTGCAGCAACAACAGTGCCTTGTCACAGATTTAAAGCTATTGTGGAGGAGGGAATCACCCGCCTCTTGCTACCAGCTTAAAAAAATATATTGCCCACATCAAAAAAGTAAAATAAAATAAAATTTTGCGTGTATCTGAAGCTGAGTGGGCAACTTAACCCAAGCATTGTATGGTCATGGACATCCTGTGGCTCCTTTGATATTAGTGAAAAGCCAAAATAACAAAATGATAGGAGTTATTTTCTAAATCTGCAACTTGCACAGAGTAAGAAACAAGCTGTGTTGAAGTAACCATCTACACAGCAAAGGATTTGGAAAGCCTGTTGCTTTGACAATCTTTTTCAGACGCAATGGACAAGACAAACCGTGTGCACAAACCTCACGCAGGTCTTGTTACAAACGCTGTTGAGAACTGTGCTCAGTCTATGCAGTGGTGGAAAAAAACAGAACACATGGAAAGCATGAATGTTAGGGAAAGTGGCAATTTTCTTCCAGTGAAAGCCATTCAGGGTTTTGAAAAAATGAACAAGTCACCTGTGTTGGTAGAAGACCGATATAAACCATTTTTTTTCATAAAAACTGTATAATATGGGATAATGTCAGTGAATGAGTGAGGAGGAGCCATGTTAGTGAAAACTCCAGCCGCTAGTACCATCTTAGCTACTAGGATTCACTTATTAATTCTCGGCCGAGTAGCAACAGCAAGTTTATTTTTAAGGCAACATGAGAAAACCGGTGTGGTGGTTCAAGCCTGTCTTATTCCAGAGCTCCCATTTTCTTTTACAAATCTGTTTTGCAAATTCAGCCAGGAAAGAAACATAGAAACAGAGCGAGTCAGAAGGGGGCTCTCAGGCCATCTAGTCTGACCCCCGGCTCCAGCAATGAACAAATGCATTGTTTGATTTGGGGCATTAACCTTAATGCTTTCACTTTTAAAAGATGATTTCTTAATTGTGCCAGATTGCCAGCCTTATGTAATCATCTAATAAAATTAAGGAGATGTTTCTTTGGAAGAGATTTTTGAAGGGGAACTCTTGAAACCCTTAAAGCACTATTGAATTCTCCATCTTTTAATATTTGTCAAGGACTGAAAGTTCCTGTTTCTTTCTAAAGTGATTCATGATTATTATATTCCCATCCTGAATTCCATAACTGTGCAGTAAGTTTGAGGTTTTTACTGCTGCCTTGGCTAAAAATCACTTCCATCCTAAAACCAAAGTAGGAATCAGCAGCAGTCCATCAATCAGACTCTGGGAAACAATCTGACATACAAGACATACAACAAACTTTGATCAGGGTTCAGGGAAAAAAATACCCTGAGCCAGCAGGACTTTCTGTTCCATAACAGAAAAATTTTCTATCTAAAGCCCACCTCCAACATGTTCTAGTATGACAAAGAAACCACAATGGTGACTGCAGAAGCAGCGTTGCGTCCAAGAGGCTGGGATTTCCAGGGGCATGGAACAGGTTCCTCAAGTATAAATGTGTGGTTGTTCTTTACTCCTGGAGCATGGGAAGGAAAGAGCACTATTTAGGGACAACATAGCAATGGGGGCAAAATTTTCCCTGGACGGTGGGGGGGATTGCGCTGTATTCCCTGGGGGCGCCAGCCGTTTTCATTCATTCCTTCAACATACACTCTTCCTGCTGGACTTGCCTTCTGCAAGCTATTTATATAAACAAAATAAACTTTACAGTGGAATTCTTGAGGAATATTCATCCTGTGAGATCATGGCAACTTAGCTAAAGGCCCCTCTTTCTGCCTGTTTCTGTCTATCTTTGGGGGATAATTGCTGGTTACCGGAGTGTCTTTCGAAAAACATACAAAACAAGTAGCTGACAGTCATCGCAATCCTGTGTGGACTGAAATGTGCTGGAAGCTCTTGGTTTCAGTTTGACTGCAGCATTTATGCCTGGGAAACGAATTGAAAATTATCCACTCCTAAGGAAACCTCCTCGGGGTCTTTGCTACTCCATATCCTGGCTGGAAAGCTCTTGGCTGCGGTTTTGTCTTGTTTTGGCAAGGGAGAGCAGATGGTGGTTCACAAAATTGCCAAGTTGCTTGTACTAGAGAGTTGACCTTACTCGCATTAATACCGCCTTCCAACCCCATGATTTTCCTGTTCAGAAAACCATGAAATATTTTGATAGTGAAGAAACAAATACTTGTCCATATTTTTATAAATGAATTTTATTGAACTACAGGCATTGTTCACATTGCCCTTTGTTCTTTATTCCTTGTATATATATTATATGTCATTTATATAATATATATACTATTTGATTGAATTTTAAAAATTCATAAAGTATGCATCGCATTCCAAGGGTTTGTAACAGACGACTGTAGGATAAACTCTAGAGCAAGATTGTCTCCCAGCAAGAAAGTTGGTGTGTATCAGTGTTTCTGTTGAGGACCGCTTTCCAAAATACCACTTCAAGCATACAATTTGTTAACCTGAACTTAGTCTGGCTCAGAAAGTTGTATAGCTTTCACCCTGGGGGATATTTCTTTAAAGTAATGCTGAACATTTTAAGTGTCAGGAAAGATCCTTTTGTTTTATTAAGAAGTCTGAAGCTCCTGCACAGATGTAGTTTTACATGGTGTTTCTTTACAAATGCCTAAAGGTGAGAAGTAATCTTTTGTAAGATTCCATTCTCCTGGGTAAGCTTTGTATTTGGACTTTACTGCATTGCTGTATTTGGTGCTTCATATCTATATTTACACATTTTTATAGCTATAACTCTTAGCCTTCCTTTGTGATTGGAGTGCCATTACACTCTTAACATTTGCTGTGGTACTTTTCCATGTACTCTGTGGCATCCGTGTTACTGTGTAAATAAACTAGTTTTATTACACTGAAAATCCAGCGTGCCATTGCCTTCAATTATCTCCTCTTGGGTAGCTTTGTACAGAGGTGATGTTTATGTCAGTAAAGCTCCTTGAAAGTGCATTTTCAGTTATAGTTAAATGCCTCCTTGTCTTGTGCCTTTTTCACAAGGGATTGTAATATCTTCACGAATGTCTTTTAAATTAAAGCAGCTGTGAAAACCTCCTTTTATTCTTCATAGGAACAACTGGAGCAACACTTTCAGCTCTGAAAGTTGCAATTACAACCTTGTTGCTGTAATTCTTGTCTGTAAATGTGAATGCCAGACCCTTCTAGATGTGGTCTCCAACCTAACCATTGGATAGGTTCAAATGAATTGCTCTTCATTTTATTAGTCTTTGATGTTCTTGATCTTCAGTTCTGTTCCTTAACCTTGAGTGGGACAGTTTCATTAAGGGTACCATCTGGAGAAAAGCCCAGTTTGGTCTCTGGCATCTCTAGCTAAAAATACTCTATTAGAGGGGCAGGAAAATACCTTTCTCTCCTGGAAGCAGTGGAGCAGGGAACACTGAGCAGAATAGGCCAATGGGAAAGGTGACCTTATTCTTTCTTTAAACCTCCAAAGTGGGAGGGAAGGGGGAATTAAGTCTGGCTCACAAAAGCCAGTACTTGCACTCCCTCTAGTGTCCAATACAGAAATTATTTATTATTTATTTATTTTATTAAAACATTTCTATGCCGCCCCTTGCCGAAGCCTCGGGGCGGCTTACAACACAATAAAATACAATAAAATACAAAAATAACAATATAAAATTAAAATTAACAATATAAAATAAATAAAAAATATAAAAGAAGTCGCCCTGGCCAGATAAATAAGCAAATATTGTTAACAATTAAAATGACGTTTAAATAAAAAGGTCTTCACCTGGCGCCGAAAAACAAATAACGAGTCCCTCTTACAGATACCGCATCCTGGCAGACTCTTATAGGCAAGCTTATTTTGCAAATCTGCCTGCCTAGCTAATACTCTGGAGTGGAAACGTTTGTAGGATGGTATCACTTAGCTCCTTCTGCACGTGTTGATTCTTCCCTGCAAATCCTTAGCGCCAGGCTGGTTCTTCCCACCCCTGCCCACTGAACCAATGAGGTTTCCAGGCTCAAGCCCCCAATAAGGGAAACCCTTTTAAAATGCATCTTCAGAGTGTGAATTCTGATGGTTCAGAGCAAGGTGCTCTCTGGAAGGATGATTTTCCACTGCAGATACTTTCCTGGGTCCTGCATTCATAAAACACTACATTTTCTTACTATCTTGTGCTGCCCTCAAATGTTTCTTTTCAGCAAGGGTTAAAGAGTTAATTCCCTACCGACGGAGCTGTCCAATAATTGAGCCACCTGTCTGCCAGTCTCTTTAAGAATTAATTTTCATCTAGGCTGCATTCACATCTCTTTAAATCCATTTCCTCAAAGCTCACAGGATGAATGGAAACAGATAAGATAATGGGTATTTCTTTAATCATACTGACCTAATTCTAGCAATGCTTGATGATCACTTTTCATTTTGCTCTGGGTCACTCCCTGCACACAGGCAAGTTCGGGCGAAAACAAAGGCGAAAGATGAAAGTCTTCTTTTCCCAAGCCAAACCAAGGTGCAATTCATTCTGGTGCTTCCCCCAGGCTGTTTTCTTCACTGAAATTCAATTTGGGGCGCTCGCTCCTAAATCCTTAGTAGGTATCCAGGGTGGCTGTCACTGCTCCAAGTCCAGACGGTACGTATGTTGTTACAAGGGAAAACATGGGCACAATTGAGCAGGTAGTCAACCTTAAAAATTGGAGAGCCAGGGTGGTGTCATGGTGAAGAGCACGGGACTGGGGCTCAGGCGATCCGGGTTCGAGTCCCCGCTCAGCCGTGGAGCCCACTGGGTGGCTTTGGGCCAGTCACAGACGCTCAGCCCAGCCTACCTCACAGGGTTGTTGTTGTGGGGATAAGATGGAGGAGCAGAATGATGTAAGCTGCCTTGAGCCCTTTGTAGGAAAAAGGCAGGATATAAATCGCAATATAAATAAATAAAAATCAGTGGCAAGGTCTCATTGGGGGCCAATATTTTTGGAAGGCAAATAACCCCGATCTCAGCTCTTCTGAAAAGCCTGAAATCCTTTCTAGGCAGCCCAAAGGAGAAAGGAGCTGCAAATAAGTGGCCATCATAAAGAAGTTGGTACAAACTTTCAGGTAAGCCACTATCCCCTGGGGACTCTCCAGTAATACGCAATGCTTTCCATATTGACAGAGCTTTGGCAAGTCCCACAAAAGAGGGGAGAAGTGGCCATTTCGGGAACCATGTGACGTCCACGGCAGCCACACCAAGAAGATGGACTCTGCATGGAGGTCCAGAGGTGCCACCAGCAGTTCATTGGTCTGCCTTGCAGAGGGACCCAAAGGTCTCTTTCAGTGCAGTAAGAACCCTCCTGGTGACCGAGCCCCACTTATGGAAATCCCTGCCAAGTAAAGTCCGCCTGGCAGCTTAGAGGAGCTTCAGGTTGCTGGCTTGCACCTTTCTCTTTGCCTGAGGTCTTTGTTATGGGCAGGTAGCAGCCGACAGGCTGGCACCGCTTGTTTTGGGACTGGAATTCTGCCTTCCCATCATGAGGCCTTGGGTGTCATCCCACGGAGTGCAACGGTGGGAGATCTGGGGCAGACAAAAGCTTTCTTCGTCCACTGCTTAATTAAATCAAGCAATGGGTGAACATAAGTTGCAGTAAGGACCACCGATTTGGAAGGCTGTAAAATACGATTCGACGAACTCATGTAGAGACCATCCAGTATCGGAGGCAGCATGTCTTGCAATGTTTTTGATTAGTCACAAAGTCGTGCCCGACCCATCGCGACCCCACGGGCAACATTCCTCCAGGCTTCCTGTCCTCCACCATCCTCAGAGTCCACCCAAGCCCACACCTATTGCCCCAGTGACCCCATCCAGCCACCGCATCCTCTGCCGTCCCCTTCTCCTTTTGCCGTCAATCGTTCCGAGCATCATCTTTCAATACCAGCTGAATGCCACTGTGTGGCAAAAAGCCTATTTGAACATGCAAATGTCTCCAGGAAATGTACTACCTGAAGGACTGGGCTTTGTGTGGCTTTGGGCTGCTCATGAATTGCTAATCGGATGCCACGTTCTTTTGCTATCTCAAACCTTCACTAAGGTTCACATTCTTCCTCCCTACTCTGAATATGACTATGCTGTCCCTCACCGAATTAAATGCCAGCTTCCTGTTGCTCATAATCGGAGATTATCCAATAATATCTGCTCAAAGCTGTCGGAACTGATTAAATTAAAGACTGGACACTGTAATATTCCTCTTTCACCATGAATCATTTGATTCAGAAAGCTTGGATTGAAATAATTTGGAGATCAAATTGCCTAGTGAATTAATTAAATCAGAATCTACACAAGGCCGCTTGTATCCCGGACAGGGATGGGCGCTACTGCTCTGAACTGAGATGAAGCCAAAAGCTGCTTCTTCAAGCAGAAATAGCAAAACCCTCGTCGTAGATGGGAATGGGCTAATTTAGCCGGAAGGCTGGATGAAACAAGCTCACTCCGAGTTACGCTAAATATTAGTGAGAATGTGTACTATAGAATACACAGAGGGCAGTATATGCAGGGCTGCTGTGCAACTGCTCTTTGAAAGACAAGGTCGGGCCAGGCTGTTGGTGGAGATTCTGAGGCTGAAGTCCCGACGAAACCCCTTCCCCAGCCCCAGCCTTCACATAGGCCACTGGCATCTGCCCTTGCTCTGCAATGACTTAAGGGGAGGAGGAGGCAGCTGAGAAGAAACCGAGTGGTGATTCAGCAGGAGAACACTTGGCTGGTGCAAATCAGGAGCAGGGTGTGTTACGTTAGGGTTAGGTCATGACAGGAAGCTGGCCCACGATCTTATCAGAAGTTAGATAAAGGTATGGGATAGTCACTCAGGTAAACTCCCCAGAACTCAGAAATTAGCAGGAGATGCTCAGGTGTCAGACAAAGACCGTGCCTGATGGCGAGGGTATTTGGCTGGGCTGGAATTTTAGGGAATTTGGCCTGACATTGTCTGCAGACGCCGTGTGGGACTCTGACCTGAGCCCCTGCTCTGTCCTTGGAAAAACTCTCTGGACTCAGGAGGCCTTCCCTTTGCTCTGTCTACTCCAGCTGGGCTCCAAAGGTGTGTGTGGGGGGGTGGGGTGGGGGGTATTTGTATGGCCAAAATTGGCTGCCTCAAGGTTTTGAGGGGGACAAAGGCTCTCCTAGCTTCTCTGCCCCTCCTGCCTTCCATCGGATGCCCCAACCCTTATCCTGTGGGAAACTGCATTGGATGCCATGCCTAAATCTGCTTGCCCCTTCTGGAGACAGGGTGCAGGGCAAGGCAAACCAAGAATGGGAACATCATGTTCCTCTTCCACTCCCAAATGCCACCTTAGCATCACAGAGGTCCCTTCTCCCTCCCCGTTTAGCTGCAGAGGAGAGAATCTAAAGTACTTCTCAGAGGGGAGGGGCTTCCATTAATTTGCAGCCCCAGAGGGGGCTTGAGCCAGCGAACTACTTGAAGGATGTGGCTTTTCAGATACTTTGCATGTATCCTCTTTGTGCTAAATGTTAATTAAACAACTAGGCTGATAGCAGAGTTTTCTTTCCTTATAGCTATTTGGCTTTCCCCAAATGCATAAAATTGCATTTAAGCACATCGCTTTGTGCTCTGAGAATAATCCAGTAAATGGCAATGAGTGGATTATTCCCTTTGGGACATCTCAAGCGCAGTCAAGCCCCCTTTAATAGCGGTAAGCAAAGCAGGAAGGAAAACTTGGCCTGATTTCCTTCTCTACTAATCTAATGCATTGCTTTGCATCACACCCAGAATGGGAGAATCCTCCTTTTGGGAGAGCGCTTTCTTCACTCGTTTCGGATTGCAGGGGCCCTCCAGTGACAAAGCAGAGTAGGGAAATTACTCCCTGAAACGCAAAATTAATCTCCCAGTGGAGATGGCACCCGGAAATAACAGTGCCCCCTTTAAAAACGGGAGCGGCAACAGCAGTAGCTTGCTAGGGCTATTCTTACCTTAGATTTAAACCCCACTGTATATAGGATTGCTGACTTAAGCAATCCTACCATCTGCTCTGTCCTTATTTCTTTTCCCTTTGCACCGCTGTGCCAAAACAAATGTTGCTCTTTAATTTTTGCTCTTGGGTGAAGGCAGAACAGAATTAGGGCTGGGTCTGAGGGCAGGCTGAGCTTTCCTCTTCCAGGGCCCTTCCTAAAATATTTCTTCCTCCCAAGCTGTTATTAGTCCCAGCAGGAAAACTTTGCTTGCCTTAGTGCTGAGTCAACGGCTGAACTAAATATCCAGGACTAATGAACCAGCCAGCAGCCAAGGACCAACCGGAGGACAAGTCGAAGAGCAAGCTGAGAAATTGGATCAAGGACATGCAACATTTCAGCAGCCTCCCTGGACTACACTTCCCAGCACTCCCAGACCAACATGGTCACTGGGATTTTCAGTTTAACATACCTGGAGAGCACCAGCTTGGGGAAGCAACACAAGAACAGAACAGCATTTGTGAAATATATAAAGCTATGGTGGATTTTGCTGCTGAAAGACTGAACGTTGGGGGTACGGTCATTAGTCTTATTCAAAGCCAGATTTCTTTTTTTTCCTTTACATTTGTAGATTCTCGATATTTGTATTCTATTACATACAATGAGCCATCTAGGTCTGAAGTCATGCAAGAGCCTCTGGGGGCTCAGTCTCCAGAATTTTAAAAGCCCTTCTATGCATTTATGACGAGCAGTGCATTTATTTTAATTCAAATATTTCTGCTGAAGAAACAACCTTCACCTCTGCTTAGGAGTACGATCCGTCACAGACTTTATTAAAGCAAAGAGCACTGCAAACGAAGAAGGTCTTAGCAGTGTAGCACTAACACGGCTCGTTCATGGCTATTTGTTTTTCGGCGCCAGGCGAAGACCTCTTTATTCAAACGTTATTTGAATGGTTAATATTATTTATTTATTTTATTCTTTGGCCAGGGCGACTTAATTTATACTGTTAAATTATATTGTTTTATAGGATGTTATTTATTTCTGTTTGTGAGCCACCCCGAGGCGTCGGCGAATGGGGCGGCATGGAAGTCCCCTAAATAAATAAATAATAAATAGTTCTCCCCTCTCCTCATTTTATGGCAAATATTTATAGTACTTATCCCTAAAGATGCCTTGAAGGATATGGCTGACACATCCTACACATAAAGTGAGGAAGCAGCAGCACCGTAATGCGAAATATCTTTGACAGCACGCCCCATCACGACCCCATGGACAACATTCCTGCAGGCTCTCCTGTCCATCCAGAAGGCCATGTCCCATCCATAATTATTGGATGATTATTCCCATGATTTCAACTTATCCCTCCTCTTGTCCGATCATTCACGTTTCATATTGTCACATCACAATCTGATGAGCCATCGCTGTGCTTACAATTTACCGTGTGTGCTTCCCCCACCCCCCCAAGAAGCAAGGAAGATGATGAGAAAACAGACAAAGCAGCAACTGCGAAAATGCAGATTGTATGTCGGTAAAGCAAAACTTGGAGCAGGCCGGGCCGGGCCCGTGAAGCTCTTGGCAGCCAGCGCCACCGGGTCTGTTTAGCTGCCCCAGCAACTCTGTCAAGACTCTGGATTTTATCTGATCAGTTCTCCACCCTTGCTCTGAGCCTGTAAGAGGTATTAAACATTAGTTAGGGACGCTGGGAGGGGCTGCCTCCTGCTCTTCTAGAAGCGTTCTCCGAATGGATTGCCCTGCAAAAATGCCGATTTTCACTAGCTTTGCTCCCACCTAGCTGCCCTCACGTATCTGCCTCTAACATATTTATTAACTTGCCGTATTTTTCACTCTATAAGACGCGCCTGACCATAAGACGCACCTAGTTTTTAGAGGAGGAAAACAAGAAAAAAAATATTCTGAATCAAATGGGCACATAATCACAGGCACGTTCCCCATCACTTCCCCATGGGCTGTACATCTGACAGACTTGCTGCACACACACATTCGCTCTATAAGACGCACAGACATTTCCCCTTACGTTTGAGGGGGGGAAAGTGTGTCTTATAGAGCAAAAAATACGGTATTTAGGATATTTATATGCCATCCTTTGCAAAAGTCTCAGGACGGCTTACAAAGATAAAATACAAATATCCCCAAACATAAATAAATTATCGACCCACTCTGGCTGCAGTTAAAATATAAGGGTAAAAATACAATAGTAAAACTTATTAAAAGGTTGATCAAATAAAAAGGTCTTCGCCTGGTGCCAAAAAACATATAATGACGGCGCCAGGCGGACCTCCCTGGGGAGCGCATTCGAGAGATGGGGCACCACCACAGAGAAGGCCCTCCTTCGGGGGCTCTGCCTCCTAATATCTTTCACAGAAGCTTGGGAAGGACCCTTTGGAGAAGAGAAACTCCCTTAAAACAGAGAAATGGCGGAGCGCTGGCTTTCGGTTTGCATTACAATTTTTAATGTGAAAAGGAGAACCGGGGCATGCAGCCGGGAGGCAACACTGGCTAAATTCGGATGGGGCAGTGAAGGAGTGGAGAAGCCGGGGCGGGGGGGGGGGACTGGGGGACGAGGAAGGAGGCGCTCCGTGGCTACTAGTCGATGGCTGCGGGCTTCCTCCTTCAAGGGGATGCCCTGCATGCACATGCGCCAGTTGCAGGGGAGCCTGGGCTTGCACCCATCCTGCAGGAGGGATCCCGTGGGCAGCTGGTTTTCCACCGTATGCATGAGATGCTGGACTGCATGGGCCTCGGGCCGGGTCGAGGACGGCTTTTGTTCTGTTCTGACGAGCAAAGAACCAACACAGAGCTGAAACCACGGCGTCCAAGCCCGGCTGGGGGCGAAGGCTTGCGGAAGGTCCTCTCGCCGCCACGTGGCTACGCCCTCCCGAAGGGACGTCACAGCGCATCCCGCCACCTGGCTCCGCTGCACGTGTGCGCCAGACGCGTGTACACCGTTCACACGCACACTTCTCCCCGCGACTCGCCCATGGATCAAACCCCGCCTCCGCTTCCCGCATGCGGGACTGAACCAGCGGGGGCACTTCTCCGCGTCGCACGGCCGTCGTGTGAACGGATCGGCATCCTCGCCTCGCCCGCGGACCAAGCCAGCAGCCACCGCCTTTCCTCCCCGCGGACCAGGCGCCCCTCGCGGGCGGCACAAGCCCCGCCCCCGCTCGCCCCGCCCCGCGCCGCGCGTCAGCGCCGTCACGCGCGCGGAGGCTCCGCCCGCGCGGCGGCGGCGAGGCCCGAGGCGTTTGCGCGTGCGCAGCTCCCTCCTCGGGCCGCGCCGCCATCTTAGAGGCCCTCCCTCCGCCCCCGCCCGCGCCCCCGCCCGCGCCCCCGCCGCCCACGTGACGCGAGGGGCGGCCATCTTAGGTGCTCTGGGCCCTGCCTCCCTGCCTGCCGCTCCTCTCGCCGGGGGAGGAGTCCGCGCGGCGCAGGCCTGCTGGCTCGGCGGCGGTGGAAGCCGGAGCTGGGCGGGGAGAGCCGTAGCGGCCTCGGCAGCGGCACCGCCGGCGGCAGCAGCGACGACGAAGACGACGACGACGACGCGGCGGCGGCCATGGGGCAGTGCGGGATCACCTCCTCCAAGACCGTCCTCCTCTTCCTCAACCTCATTTTCTGGGTGAGCGGCAGCGCAGGAGGCGGCGGCCCCTCTCCCCGCCTCGGCCGCGGGGGCGGCTCGGCCCGGCGGCCTCCCCGGCTGTGGGGCGTGGGGGGGGGGGCGGCCGGGCGGCCCCGGCGCCGCGAGAGCGACCCTTCCCCTTGCCCGCCTGCCCAGCGGCTTCCCGGGTCCCCTCCCACGGTGGCGGGGAGGGGGGGCGTTGGTGTCGGGTGCCGCCGCGAGACCCCTCCCCCGTTCGCCCGGGGTTGTTCCGTTCACACGTTCTTGACGCGGCGCGAGACGCGTGTCCTTCATCCCCGAGGAGCGGGGCCCTGTACGCAGCCGCCTCGGGGAGCGGGGGAGTGTTGGCAGACCGCTTGCTGGGAGGGGGCGTGTGTGTCTCCGGCCTTCCCTTGGATGGCTGGCATTCCTTTTATTATTAGCGAAGGGGGCACGGCCGTAGCAAGCTAGTTCGGGGCGCTCTTGTTGTCGCCTTTTTGAACGCCCCAGGGATATTCAGACGACCCGGGCCGGGCCTTGCCCTTTGGAAGAGGGCCGTTAGGAGGTGCCCAAGGGGTTGGGAAGGTGACCCGGAGCATGCAGCCGTGGGTCGGCTGGGCCCGTCGCGGCGCATCCGACGGACGGACGGTCTTCCCGGCTGTGCGGCTTCGCACCTGCTCCGCTGACCCGTGTTCGACCGAAGGGGGCAAACCTGGGACTGTTGGAGTGGGGGAAGAAAGCCCCCGCAAGGCAGAGCCTGCATTCTGGCTGGTGCAGCGATTTCGTTCATATTACAGGGATGCAAACCTGGATTCTCTCCATTAAGCGGTCCAGAGCAGCCGTCACGAGCAATGATCTAATCCGAAATGATGAGCTCAGATGCTGCTTGGGGATCTTAGCACCAGAAATTCTTGCCCCAGCTCTTCTCAACCTTTTAACTTTTCTATCTCCCCCCCCCCCAAAAAACACCCCTATTCCTGTTTGCCTTTAAGAGCAGGGTTTTCTTTGGGCAGAAAACCAGAAGGTAGAGGATTCACCCTTATTAGCGCTGCATGCTTCTGTATGTGTTTGGGGTCCTGCTTCAAGCAGATCAGCCATCCCAGATTTTAATCAGGCCCCCAAAAGTATGTGCGTATTTATGGATAGGACAGAAAGAGATGGGGGTATTTTGGTTACATGAGGACTTGCTTAAAGGATTAAAAAAATATGTTTCTGAAAGGAGGTCACTGAAACCATTAAACAGTGGTGACCAGGAATAGTTTCATGTGGTGTTGGAAGAATCAATATTCGCTGCGATACTGATGCCTGGTTTTTAAGCTGCACACTGATATTAGGTTGCTGCAGTGGTTTTGCTTGCCTCGAATTTTATTCATGCAGTTCTTAATTTATTAATGATAGTCCTCTATTTAAAATATGGATGAACTGGCAAACATTGTTGGCAGTGATGCTTTGTGGAGTGGGAAACACTGGGAGGAGGAACGGCTAGGGACTCCCCTGGGATGGCACCCAAGTAGCTTTGCTTCAGGTTATCCTTCCCCCACAAGTTGCAGAAAGGAAGATAAATCTTTGCAGTTGCGTGGCAACTGTGGCTCTTTTGAGGGATGTGTGTATGGGGTGGATCCAAACTAGGGCAACATGAATGGACTGGGGCCAGCAGAAAAGAGATCAGAGTGCGCAAGCTGGATGAGTTACTTGTATCTCAGTGTTCAGATCTTCATCTTGAACTTATACCTGAGCTGCTGCAGTTAAAGTCCAAATTTTATATAAACATAAGTGGCTTGCCAAGGTTAGTAGAGCAAACATTTGGTAACATCTGAGGGAAGGCAGAGAGGTGGGCAGAGGCACAGACTATGAGTTCAGCATGACCTGACACAAGCAAAGGGAATGCAATTTAAGAACATGATGGTAAACAGTACAGAGCCGATTGGCTGGAGTTCGAGTTAATGTAACGCCAGATGCATTATTCCAGGTGTGAAAAAGTCTTAGCCGCTGAAGATGCTGAGGCATGCGGTCATACTATATTACGAACAAAAATAACAAAAATATTATGAACAAAAATAGCTATAAATAGGATTTCTAAAAAGATCCATTGTTGCTAATATCCAGCCCATTCAACTTGATGTGGTATGTCCTTTAGCCCATTTTTAACACAAACTTTTCTGGTTTTATTCCAGTCCTTTTACTGTGATATTATGATGTTTCTGGATACGTAATATCTAGATGATGTTTTTACATTCTGTGACTTAAGTTTTGAACTGTCGTGTATCAGTTTAAATTTTTGAAGAAGTGGCATGTGTGGATTGTACTTTTGTTATTGGAGTTAAACAGTACATGGAGGCTTGGTGGGCTTATTGATATCAAATATGTTATTTAATATGTACTTCTGGAAGGAGCTATGTAAACTCCAGTTCATGTAAATGTGACTCTTGGGTATAAATCTGAAGGGTATTTTTGCACAGGGCTGCCTTGTTTAGTTCATTTACTAAAGGAAGAAATCGCCTGTCCTTGGGAGGAAATATGTTAAGGAGATGATAGGGTCAGACACAACTGAAACTCAGTCCAGACAAGACTGAGCTGCTGTTAGTGGACCATTCTTTTGACCAGCTGGAGGGAAGTAATCCGTTCTAAATGGGAGCAGGTTTGTAGCTTGGGGCCAAGCTATGTCCGGATCTGGACAGGAATTGCCTCGTTTCAATAATCTGCCTTTACAGACTTCTAGAGATTGCTGCAGTGCATTGTGTCTGCGGCTGCCCTTGAAGGCTGTTCAGAAGCTGCAGCTTGTTCGAAATGTGATGGCCAGATTAATAACAGGGACCAGATGGTCTGAACTTAAAAACACCATTTCTGACCCACTTGCATTGGCTGCCCACGTGCTTAGCCCAGTTCAAGGAGCTGGTTTTAAGCATCAAGCCTTACAGAGCTTGGGACTACAATACCTGGTGGAATGCCTCTCCTTGACTGAACACTGCAGTCAAGATCTGGGGCCTGCCAGTGATTGCTACCTCCAAGAGAGGCCTGGTTAGTGATGATAAAGAGAAAAGCCTTTTGAGTGCACCCCCCACCCCAGTTATGGAACAAGCTCCTCAGTGAAGCCCTCCTGGTCCCAACCTTGCAATCTTTTTGGTGCCAGGTTAAGACTGTGCTCTACCACAGGGCATTTAATTAGTTTGCTATTGGGGCTTATGTTAGCTGCTTAAACAGGTCTCATGATTTAATATGTATAAGCTGTTGTAGCTTTTTAACATTTGTTTTAAAATGGATTTTAAAGTTTTGTAGGGCAAGGTGTTTTTTTCTGTTTATATGGTTGTCTGTATTTTAGATTGTATTTCATGTATTGTTGTAAACCAGCCAGAGATATTTGTTCTTTGGTTGGTGGTGGCGGCAGCATTATATGGATCAGGTGGGAAATTCTCCCAGTAGAAGACTAGGCTTAATTGAAACTCTGGCCAGCTTTCTCTCCAACAGATAATGTCTGAACAGACACAGTGTCTGGCACAGAAATGTGCTTCTGGAGTACTTTACATGTAATATGTTATCAGTCATAGGACAAGTCATGTCTAATTATAATCTTGTAACTTGTTTATGTTGATGAAATTTTAATATAGTATTCTTAAGTTGTACCCAGGTAAAACTGTTCTGTGATTGTGTGTTGTATGGCTTCTTGGTAAATTGTTCTAGGTAAGACTTCTGTTCCTGGCAAAGGCGGCCATGTATCTATAGACATGCAGGGATGTTTCTGATCCTGTTTTTAGATTGTGGAGTGTGATGGTTTGGATAGAGTTGAAACAAAACTAGATGATCATTCACTTGAAGAGAGGTCACATATTGTTCTCGAGTTCTCCAATTACTGTTTAACTTGTGTAACCCCCAAGGCCCAATCCATGGCTAGTATGCACCCCGAGGCCCCACAGGTTAATTAACCCACGCTGGCTTAGCATTCTGCCCAAAGAGGCTTACTCTCCAATATCTGGTGCCTGCGTAGCATATTAAGCGTGGTGCTACAACACTGAGCTAAATAAGATACGGTACCTTACTACTTGAACCTATAAATTATTACTGTGTTTGAAACTTGACCTTGAGCTAATGTTCCCTCCTTTCCTTCTGAACCAAACCGATGCAACTTGAACACTTTTGGAAGAAGGTGAGTCCTTGGCAGAACACTGAGTCACAGCTGCCTGAAATACACCCAGAAATTTCTCGACCAAGGGGGCTCTCAGAGTGCCTTTTCACTGTGGCCTTGAATGCCATAACTTCATCTTGGAAGGAGTTTTCTGAAGCTTGGTGTGTGCTTCATTGTTCTTGTGCAGTTGAAGGGATCTGGTGGCTCCGATGAGTCAGTTCAGGTTGCAGAACCATGTGACCCAGTGCATGCAAGAGAATGAGAGCATTGTTAAGTCTCTGTATACCTTGTTTTTTCCTCCTCTCTCCCCCCGCCCCCATCCCCACACATTGGGTTTACTCTGCCCTTACACAGAGACCTTTGTGGAGAAAAATGAGCTTGTACATGATCTTGATTGTCTGCTGATGATAATTCTGGCCTCTTGGGCATGGTGACTGTATATTACCCCCTCTGATTGCCAGTCTCTAGGAAGGACAGTGGCAGAGGGTTATCGCCCTCATCCTCTTTGTGGGCTTCCCAAAGACACTGCAGTTGGGCATTGTGGGAAAAATAGGATGCTGGACTTTGGTAGGCCTATGGCCTGATCCAGCTGGCCTCTCCTAAAGCTCACAAGTCACAAATACCTTTTTTCCCAGACGTAGCAGAATTAGAAAATGCATCTACATTTCAGTCAAACAGTCACTTTCTCTGAAACCTGGTCTCATTTCTGTCTTCTAACTGCCTCCTCTTCCAGCAGATTAGGGTCCTTGTGGAGGCTTTTAGACCTTTTAAAAAGTGTTGTAGCTTTTTTCTACTCTGCAGCATCCCGCCTCCCCACCCCTTGAAGTGAGCACATTCATGACCTGGGCCAATGTATTCCATGTGTTCAGTTTATTCGCCTGTGATCTACTGTTCTTTACTAAACTCCTCTTACCTCAAGGATTGTAAAATTCAAAAACAAACCAGGGATGTATACTTTTTGAAAATTCAAGCATAACTAGAATAAGTGATGCTGGGTATCCGGTCTTCCCAAAAGCAGACATTGTGAAAGAGACAACGGTAGAATACTTAGTAAGAGTTCTTGCCACTGATAGGGCCTGCGTGATGTTGCGGAAGTTGTCTAGGAGTCTGCTAGTGGACCTTCTGCCCGATTCTGCTTAGCCAGGTGTAGCCGAATGTCATGGGTGTTATTTTATCACACTTCACACTGTTATAGTTCACCTACTGGTAACAGTGGCAGTCAGATTTAATAATGTGTTGTAGTCATTGTAGTTATGTCATGTTCTTCTCAGATAGCTTCAGGGTCTTCTAGGTGACTAGGCCTGTTACAGAATAGATACCTTTGCTTTGTAGGAGCTCTTTTTTCAGGGTCATAGTTAGTCTGTGTTTCCCAGCCATCAGAGAATTGATGATAGTTCAGAGGCACAGTTCATCTCCATTAGATTAGAATCAATACATTTCCGTTCCACAGTTCATGGTATTTTAATGAGCTTTAGACAGTCAGACCTTTAAGAGCTTAAAATTTGTCATTTGGCTACTTAGGAGGTATAGTGAAATGCTTTTAATGCCAGTCAGCCTATGCCACTGGCATAAATGATTGACAATCTGCTTCTAATGCCAGCTGTACTCTGAGCAGGCCTTGTCTCATTTCTTTAAAACTTAGGTCAGTATAATGGGAAGCATCCTAGCATGTAGCAAGCTCAATCTTGCCCACTATATTTACAGCCAAACTGTTTCTTTAAGCTAGTACAGGGGCAGAGAAGTAAAGGATTCTATAGCACTGGTGGTGCCAGTACTCTTTTATTGACAATGTAAACTACATGCTTACAGATATTGCAGAATTATATTACCTTGCGTTGGAGCACCAGTAAAGTTAGTGTTATGCCTTTGATATTGTTTAAGCCTTTCTGTAGCCGCATAGAATCAGCAAAATCTAAAATAGCTGCAAAGAGCTGTCTTGAGTTTTGATGACTGAGGCAGTGTAGGCTGACACACTGGTCCTTTAGCTCCTTATTATATAATCAGCGTCAAATATTCTGTGAACCCAAGGAGACTCCTTTTATAAATAGCAACCTGTCTTTATAAGTGCATCATGATGCTGTCCAAAGCCAGGGCTTTAGAACTTACAGGTCCATAAATATTCACTCACAGAAGTAAATGTTTATAATGCATGCTTCATTACATTTTGTGTTCATAACTAGAATAATGACTTATTATTGAGCACTGTTCTGTCTGTGCTGGATATATTGTGTAAGGATGGTTAGACATGCACTGCAGGCAGAAGTGTAATTCAAAGGCAAAGGTAGAAGGAACATGTAGGCCTTCATGGCACGTTTGGGGGCAGCATTATATCTACACCAGATCACAGAAGGGGTACATGCTTTAATTAATCTCGTTTAAAATGTTGCTTTTTGTCTAGTTTCTGCATTGAGTCAAGAATTGTTCAACTACATATTTGTTTATGTATATGTGACATTGTTATAAATTCAGATTGTTCAGAATTTATCTCATTAAGTCTTTCCTCTAAATTAGTGGCATTAGTATCTTTTTTACCAGTAAAATGCCTAGCTCTAAAGTAGTAGAAAATGCAAAGCATGTCCTAAAAGATTAGAGAATGAAAAGCAACTGTCCAAGAATCTTATTTAGGATTTCTTTTATGTTTTTGACAATTGTATTGAATCCTTTAGTGAGGGCGATAACATTAGCAAGCTATTTTTGTGCTCTGTTGCTAGGCAACAATTAATAATAATGAGAGTATTCCCCAGCTCTTTTGGGTGGCTCTTTAAAAAGTGTTCTCATAAAATGCCACATTCTAAAATTGTGTTTGCAGACATACCAGATTCTAAATTGGCATGCAGGGAACCTATAGCACTCCCAAGTGTTGCTTGACTCAAACCTCCATCATCCTTTACCATGGGTTCCCCACCCTGCTCTGAATGCTGGCTACTTCCTTGATTACTGAAGACTTAACTATAGTAAACCAATTCGGTCTGTCTGTTCACCTGACAAGGGCTGCTCTTTGGAGTCTTGGACCAAAGGCGGGGGTGGGGGGACCTCTTTCTGCTAAATGATTTTTTAACTTGAAATTCCAGCAGCTGAACCTGTGAGCTGCGTACTGGGTTGTGCTCCTCTCCCAGTATGAGACAGGCTCTCAAACGGCCTTTTGCTAGGCTGTCTGTGATTGTGTATTAAGGGCGAAACAAAAGGCTGCTTTGGTGCGTAATCTTTGTGGCCCCTCCTTCCCCCTGGTAAACTGGAAATACACTGGCTGTAAGCTAGACAAGCTAATTGCAAATACATGCCACTTGAGAATGTGTAGTGGCAGCACATGGCAGTATGAATTTGGTGAGGCATGGCACCTTACGGGATCACTGGTTTGGTGCCACGTGAACATAAGCTCTTTGAGATTATTTCGGGATTGCTTTCATTTTGGCATCTTCTTGTGCTTGCAACAATGTCCTCATTTGTTTTGGGGACTTCAAATGGATGCTTGTCTAGCTACTCTATCTAGGGAAGCCATTCCTAAGCCGCCCTCCCGTGCTAGGCTGCAGAAGCCGGGTGCCCTCCTCCTCTGACGTGGAGCTGCAGCACTCTGCAATGTCAGTGCAGGGAACTTGACGCCTGGAAGCGCACAGCATCTGCAACACTTGCGTCCTGGCTCTGTTGGAGAGAATGTGCGTCCCGAAACTCCTTGGCAGCTCACAGTGGGGCCAAAATAGCGGAGGGTGGCGGTTTCATGGAGTGGGTGTGGAACAGTGGCTCTGGAGCCTGTCCTTCGTGCTTGTGTGCCCAAGAACTTTAAATAGAGGCATGGATCTCACGTTGACCCATACGCAGTTCAGAGGAATTTGGCTTTAGCACCTCTGTGCAAGAGAACCACTCGAGCTGTGTGCCAGCCAGGCCTTGGTGAACTGATGCTTATTTATATTTTAGTCTGCACAATAACAAAACAGTCGTTGTCTCCAAGGCAAGCCGCGTGCAGCCCCAGAACTGCTGCCTTCGAGTTACCAGACCATGATAAAGTCGAACTCGGGCTGTCAGAGTGCCTCCTAAGTGAGCTGCGGGCATTAAAATTTGCACGCTTGGCACAGGCAACATGCACTGGGTGACCGGAAGTGGAAATACCCTTGCACCAAAAATGTCGCCTGCAGTTTGAGTAGGTTTAGCCGATCTGGCCGATTTCTTGGATTAATGAGAGGAAATGTGAATTCAGGGTGGAGGCAAGTAAACAAAAGTAATATGTCCTTTACTTGGAATAATTTGGCTTATTTGGCAGTGGCTTCAGGTGAAGTCCGGTTGCCTTATCCGGGTAGGAGTGGTGGTAGTGCATTTTCCCTCCTTCTAGGAATTTATTTATTTATTTCTATGCCGTCCTTTGCAAAAGCCTCAGGATGGCTTACAAAGATAAAATACAAATATCACCAAACATAAATAAGTTATCGACCCACTCTGGCTGCGGTTAAAATATAATGGTAAAATACAATATTAAAACTTATTGAAATGTTGATCAAATAAAAAGGTCTTAACCTGGCGCTGAAGTATTTCTGTTATTCTTTGGCTGAAAAGGCTTAATGTTCTTCCTAAAATGGAGTAATCGCCATAAAGTTGAAAGATAAGGATATCAAAAGAAGCTGCGACCGGGATCTCTCATTGCCAATGTTCGTTGCATTGTTTTTTGCAGGCGGCAGCAGGCATCTTATGCTACGTGGGGGCTTATGTCTTCATCACATACGACGACTATGACCACTTCTTTGAAGACGTCTATACCCTCATCCCTGCAGTGGTTATCATAGCAGTGGGGACGCTTCTGTTCATCATTGGTCTGATCGGCTGCTGTGCCACAATCCGGGAGAGCCGCTGTGGGCTCGCTACGGTAAGCCTAATGCTGCAAGGAATTCTCCATTTGGTGCACCACAGACGATTTCCTCAGACGGATAGTCATTAAGGCCCCCAGTAGTCCCTGCAAACCACAGGATCCCTTGCCTTTTGGTACGTATGGTTGGCATAAAATAATCAAGTGATCTTGTTAGCCAACTGTAACTTGGTTAACTCAGCAAACTCATTTATTATATTACTACACATAACATCCTCCCCTTTTCCCTTTCGCAAGGAATCCAGAATGGCTTGCATGAGCCTTCCCACCCTTCGGCTGCAAGTCAGTGACTAGCTGAAAGTCACCCAGTCAGCGTCACGGAGTGGTGACTTGAACCCTGAGTTCTTGAGTCACAGTCTAACCACAGCACTGCTCTGGCAGGACAAATATATACTTGACATTAATCCAGTGGACCATAGCTCAGTTGTAGAGCCCGTGCTTTTCCTGCCAGGGGTCCAGGGTTTAGTGGAGACCCTGGAGGACCAATACTACCTACAAGATGAAATACTAAACTACTCTGACCCACGATATGGTTTCCTGTGTTACTTCCCACAGTATGGAAAAAAAAACTTGTTAACATCATTGCCTCTAAATAGTGTTTCCCCCAGACTTCAGGATAGATATGTGAGTAACAAGTCATTGATCTCCATCCTTTTTACAGTTGCTCTGGAAAGCCTCCAGGTGTGCGGTCAAAATCAGTTTTTATCGGTTTTAAATTTGAGGGAGCCTTGTATATGCAATGATGCGTAGGCACATTTCAGTCATCTGACTTAAGAGTGGCACCTCTCTTAAAACACGCTATCTCATAAGGTGGAATTTTCCCCTCCAAAATATTTACCCGATGGCAGTCGGTTTTTGTGTATTAATCATGTAAGAAACAAACATTCATTCTGTTAATAGAACAGAACCTGCTTAGTTGGGCTAACAACCAATATAAGTCCACTAAAGATGGATTTTTTTTTGGCCTGGGTTGAAAGCAATAGTCTGGAATATTGTATTACACTCAAAGAACTGTAACTTGATTCCCCATGGAATGGCTGCTACATAGCACTTACCTGAACCTTGATAGCTATCTTGATCTCTCTTTAGGTACTGCATTTGCTTCCTCAAATTACCAGCAGAATTGAGTCACTTAATATAACAAGTATAGTCGCTGTTAATGGACAGTGTTAACCTGTTCTTACCAGGTCATTCTAATGTGAACAATAACCAAAAGTCATATTTTCACAAAACTATTTGCATAAAATTGTTTCTGTTTTGCAGTTTGTGATCATCCTCCTGTTGGTTTTTATCACAGAAGTTGTGGTGGTTGTTCTCGGTTATATCTACAGAGCAAAGGTAACTGCTTCTTCTAAAGTGCTAAAACATTCTCCTAAATAGTACAGTTTTGGCTCAATTTAAAACTGATCACCTTGAATGAAACTGCAACTAATACAGCACTTTACCAACTCGGTGTCCTTTCAGAGACACATGCTAACAGATCCCCCTATTTAACAGGTTTAGTGTCCAGAGTCAAAAGGGGTTCTGTGTTGAAAAAGCACAGTTTGGACATTAATTTCAAAGAGAAGACATGAAAACCCACGTGCCCGAGGCCTGCTTCTGATCACACCGCTTGTGGAGCACTGTGTGAACACTCTCCCTTCTCTAAGTGTCGTATACGTTATACACACAAAAGGCTAGAAGGGAGCAGCCAAGTGATCCAGCTGAAACTTCCTATTATAACAGAAGAGTGTATGTTAGTGTTGGCTTGCCCTAAGATGCTACCTTGCATATTGGCTGATGGTAGAACATGTGTGTTTAGAAATTTCTTAGGTAAAACTGAGAACTAAAATAGCTTTGACTATGGCAGGTGTGGCTGTGAAATAAAGAATACATTAAAATATTAATTACTTTAAACAATACAAGATCAAAGCAATGAAGGACTTGTAGTGGACACCACCAGATTAGAGCAGCTAAAACGTGAGCTTTTCAAAGCCTAAGAAATGAAAGGTCGTTACCAGGTACTGAAAAAGATAACGAAGTAGAAAGCAAGCAGGCCTCTCTGGAGAGGGAATTCCCATAGGCAGGATCTACCAGTGAAAAGACATTTTCCACCTGCATCACTTTAAAAGGATGGGCAAAACTCACAAGAGTTTCAAGTTCTAAGATACTCTGTTTGATAATGGTTGAAGAGCACACTACATTCAGGGGCTGTTTCTCTACACACTGAAGAGCTCTTAAGAGAAATGGGAGCCTTGCAGTTCTCTGAACTGAATGCTTTCTGCTAAGAATGGGAACACTGGCGTCCGTTTGTTTGTTTGTTTTAATAGGTGGAGGCTGAAGTCAATCACAGTATTACGAAAGTGTATAACACCTACAATGGAACTAACCCGGATGCTGCAAGCCGTGCAATTGATTATGTGCAGAGGCAGGTGAGAACCCACAAAAATGCTGTCCAGCCTAGCAAAAAAGAAGGGAGAACGTCAATCAGTTTAGCCTGTTTGATGCTGCCAGGTGGCCAGCAGATTCTGGGGAAACAGAAACAACATAGAAGGTAGTGGCAGTAACCTCAACCCTGCCTTGGGCCATCGCTAGGCAAGGTAGCAAATTGACTGATACCTGGTAGTGTTCAATGTTGAACAGTAGCTGACTTCCAGATGCCCAAGGTTATAAAAAAGCCTCAGAAGGTCTTGGACCAGGTCTTGTTCAACAAGACACAACTTTGTAGAGTAAAGCACTTTATTGAGCATCTGCTGCTCAGCCCAGGATAGGGATGCAATAGTGTAGATGAGCCCTGGGGCTGGTCTGCAGGAAGATTTTGCTTCCCCAAACCCCATTCCTTGAGGTAAGGCAGGAAGCGAGACTTGCTGGAGGTGGAGGTAGAAGGTGCATCTCGCTTCCGTAAGGCAAATTCAGCCAGTGGGGCATGCTGCGAATAATGGCGGCAGTGAAATTGCCGGTATCGCGGTACTCAAAGCAGCCAGGAGAGCAGGCGCGTTGGGTTTTGCACAGAGCGATTTCTTGGTGGGCGCCCCCCGGCCTGCCCAGTGCCTTCTCCATCTCTTCTTTTCCGTCGTAGCTGCGCTGCTGTGGGATCCACAACTACAGTGACTGGGAGACGACAAACTGGTTCAAGGAGACGAAGAACAACAGCGTGCCCCTTAGCTGCTGTAAGGCCGCCATCAGCAACTGTACGGGAAGCTTGGCTCACCCCACAGACCTTTATGCCGAGGCTAGTATCTCTCTTACTTACTTACTCTGCAGCATTCACAGTAAAAGATGGCGGTTTCTTGAAGGGTGCTAGGCTAAGAGATGGAGACGGGTGCAAGGGAGCAACAGTAAGCAGGGCCTATGGTTTAACTGGAACGCCGTTAATTCGTGTCTCCCATACTCCTCTGATTTCTTTGAAGGGAAATCCATTTTCTGCCGGGTTTTCTTAAACGCTGAGAATCCAGATAGGGCCAGCAGCGTGGCACCTGAGGGCATGTCGGTGCCCTCCAAGGCCCCCAGGCGTAGCTCGCCCGACTCTTTCCTGGCCACTGCCGTTCCTTCCTCCTCCACCTTTGGCTGCCGTCCTTTGACTTGGGCTTTTCCCACCACCAGCTGCCGCAGCAGCCGTCCCTTTTACCCCATCGCAGGCTTTGTTCCTCCTCTTTCCACCTGCCAGAGGAAGAGGAGATGAGTGTGCTTGCAGCATAGGATGGGGAGAAGAGGAGCAACGGCAAGGAGAAGAAAGAACCTGGTGGGGTATCAACCCACCTGCTCCAGAAACCAGTTTTGGTGGTTCCCCTGGACCCAACCGGGTAGCATCCTCTTGATGAATGCAGACGTAGTCTTAGAAATAAGCCTTTTGTTAACCAATATCCCAGCTTTCTGCTCAAAACATTCTAGAAGTTGGCAATGAGAGCCCTTAAGGGCTTGTTTGTTTTTCAGGGATGTGAAGCGCTGGTTGTAAAGAAGCTGCAGGAGATCATGATGTATGTTATCTGGGCAGCACTGGCCTTTGCCGCCATTCAGGTAAGGCTCGGAATCTATAAATGCTTTCGAGGTGGGAGAATTAGTAACGGCTCTTCCGATGTTCCCCGTCTTGCTTTGAGCCAGGCATGCCTTAGCTGCCATAATGCCGTTCCCTGGCCGCACGTGTTCTGTCCTTCAGTTGTATCATCTAAGCAAGAACAGCGTGGGCACTGCTGGAATTGCCCACCAGCTGTCGCCTCAAAAGCTGTGTAAACAGCGGGTTGGACTAAATACACAGAGATTCTGGGACAGAACGTCGGCCAGCCCTGACGTGATTTGAAATGCGCTGGCCGAGAAGAGCCTCACCCTCTTAAAACCAGTTGATGTACATGGTCCTGGCACACTGAAATACTCCTTTATTTAAAGTCGTTAAAGTGTTCTTCCAATGAAGGTGTGATATTTTGAAATCCAAAGAGAACTCCCTGCACCTTCTTTGCCAGACATCTGCCTGCCTTTGCGCAGTGCACTACACGAACCTCCACTTTTGATGTGCAGCTTGGGTTTTTCTTCTTGTGAGAAGAAGCTCGACCAGAGTAATGTGTGTATTCGGTATTTTGTGTTCCATCTTTACTGTTTCTGGTTGGCTGCTGGTTGTAGCCGCTTCCACCTGATCCTTCATCTTGGTGTAGGCTTCAGCAACCATGTGACTCTCGCAGCTCATTCACAGAATAATGACAGCCTCTGAAATCTCCTTCCGTTTAAAAGCCCCCACCCTCGCCAGAGTTTGGTATAACTTGGTGTTAATGCATCCACGTATGATCGCAGCTGATAATTACTCATCTCTTCTGTAAGAGCCTTGTATTTGACCCATTACCCACTGTTTGTCCTGAGCAAACTGGAATCCAGATATTTGTCTTGGCTTTTGTTGACAAGGTAATGGATTTTGCTCCTGGCAGCTCAGGCTCTCCTGCTTAGTATGATTGTTCAAACAACTCTTACTGGAAACTCCTTGATCATAAAGAATAAATTGAAAAATGATTGTAGTGCAACTAAAAATATTTTTGCTTGACTGTTGCCTCCTGCACCGAGAGGCAAGCAGATTATTTAAACCTCCTCATGCTTGGGGCCAGAGTGTAGTACTGTCTGCTTCTCCACGAATGTGTTCCTCCTTTAATTTCGGAGTACCCAGAAGCCTGCTTGGGCCCCACTGCCTTCCAAGGCAAGGTGGGACCTTTCTAGTGCTGTTGTCCTGCTTAAGGAAGCACCTTCTTGGCTGATACCTACTTTTCCTTTACTTACTCGACTAGTTTTGGAGCACCAGGTTCATTTTACTCTTCTTAGTTTTCAGTGGATGCTTTATTATTCTCGGCATTTCCGCCACTGCTGTTTGTGTTGCGTTTCAGCTCCTAATCGCTTTCATGGCGGTCTCACATTTCTAAAGTTAAGCTATCAGGGAAGCGATTACTGGAACATTTGAACATTTTTTTAAATAAGCCATCTGGATTGATTAGGTCCAGTTTTGAAAGGGAAAGTATACATTTGACCATTCTGGTCAGCTTGATGTTGATTCACACCATGAGCAGCAGTTGTGTTATTAAAGATCGTCATTTACCCTAGTTGGCAGTTTTAGTTCCTCCCTCCTACTTGACATGCCACGTCGGGTCAAACTGATACCCAGTCAAACTTAAAAACTGAAAAATACAGTTCTCCAAAGATAAATGCACGGTTCCAAACAGTTGAGTCCTTGCTGCAGGAGGAGTCCCATCGTGGCTGAAACCTACTTTAAGCTCTGATGTGATGAATGGTTGAACTTGCCTTTGTGCCCTCTTGGGGCTGCTATGAGCCCATATACACCTGGGAGCCTTGAACAGAAGCAGGCTGTTCATAAAACTTCTGTAGCCAGTGACAGCTGTGGGGTGTGTGGGTTTTTTATTTTTGGCGTTTGGTTTGTTTTTTTTTTAAGTCAGGCTGTACTTTAGCCCGTGGTCAGAAGTAATGTGACTGTCAAAACTCTGCTCACAAGTCTGTGTCTATCAAGGTCTCCATTCATCGCAACTGTAGGATTTTGAGTGTTCAGAGCAGTGACACACCAGAGGCTGTTCCATCCAGGCTCCCATGTGGGCCGCTCGGCTGCTATGCTGCCCCTTCAACTCCGCTAAAACTCCACCGCAAGCTGGTTACTCAAAACTGCCTCTTGTAAAAACAGGCCCTTAAGTATCAAGAAAATAGCAAGCACTTCTCCCTTTGAATGAGAATACAAAATAATAGGCCAGGTTTGCCTCCCGCCTGGAAGCTGACTTGAAGGAGAGTGCTGACAATGCCGTCCTAAATAAGATGGCTAGAAACTCACGGATCAATTTACAGAAAGCCGCTGTCGGGAACAAATAATGTCCCAGGATGCTCAGCCCGTTTCTCTGCTTCTCCACAGCTGCTGGGGATGCTGTGTGCCTGCATTGTGCTCTGTAGGAGGAGTCGGGATCCTGCTTACGAACTGCTCATCACTGGAGGAACCTACGCTTAGAAGAAGCTGTGAGCTGAAGCTTGAACTCGGTTTCCTTTACCTGGGAGGCAGCTTGGCTGGGGCAGCTGCAGCAGTTGTCTTGACGATTTTGACTCAGCAGAAGCACTCCTTTCACAGACTGGGACAGCTAGCAGATACACTGGTGATGGGCAGAGAGGCGTGACTTTTCACACACACACACACACACACACCCATGTTCCTGTGACCCCTCTTACTATTTTAGCCAGCTTTCCACATGTTAGCAGCCAAGTAAACACTGTTTTGGAGCCCCTTACATAAACAAGGCCACTTGGCAGGAAAACTAGCAGTGTACTGAAACGTGGTAAGTTGATTGCTGGGCACCGAACTGATTTGATTCTTAGATGCAGAGTTCTCCAGCTCTTGACTGAGTGGAATAACAGGCCAAAGTGGTATGAGGGAGGGGGTAGGTGGCTACCTTTGCAATATCTTTTCCCTTTGTTTTTTTCTGCTTGCCTCTCACCAGTGTCTGTCTGACTTTTTTTAAAGCATTAAATCAAGACCAGAACACTACAAAACAACTACTAACCAAAATGTCAGAATCACATGAGTGCATCTCTTGACCTTCTTAAATTCAAATGAACAAATCCTCCAAACATTAGTGTACAGGCTGGCTTTTCAGGAGTATAATGTATGCACTACTGTTCTATAATGAATATTTCATTTTTTCTATGAAGAGGCTGTTTTATGTATTGAGTGAATTGTTATAGAGTAGCAAAATAGTATGTGAAAGTGTAAATAGGAAATCTGATCAAATAAATCTTCTGACCATCTCCTTCAAAACTAAACCAGGCTTAACATTTCGTGATCTGCACATCGCTCTTGAACCAACATAAATAGCAGCTACTGGTCTAGCAAACATGCTCCATAATTAAGCATCTTGTCATTTACTTTCACAGTGCTTTTCAGAGCTTGACGCACCATTCTGTGCAGATACAGAAAGCTATTTCCGTGTGGTCAGTTATTCCTTGCGCAAACAACGCCCTTGAATTACAAATGTTTCATAGCAGCAGCCTTCATAGGCCAGAACCCACTCTGGTATAATGTTTCCACCTAGTGGTGAATATCCTTGAGTCAACTGTTCTTCTGCTCACTCTGATAAATAAGAATATGCTCATTCAGGTTTCATATGATGGAACGGCCTCCTTCTCTGTTTCATTCCTGCCTAGCTCCAAAGCAGGATGCTGGGGGGAACGCCTCTGAACTTCTGGTCCTCTCTTCCACCCTGTCTCTGAGTGATGAGAGCCCTGAGAGGCAGCCACGGAGCGAAAAGGTAAAACGATAAGGTACAAGAAATGGGCCCTCAGGTTTGCCAGTCCCAAAGCTTCACTCCCATATGGAGAAGATTGTACCAGCTGATCTCTAGAGTCCTCAAATGAACTGTCCACTGGAGGATGACGCTTTGAAAGAGGAGAACGAGGTGTCCAGCTGTCCCAGGTCTGCCATCAGCCCGGTCAGCCTTGATTTTCCTGTGGGAGCATGTCAGCTTAGATGAGTCCAGTGCCGGTCCCCGCAGTAGCAGGCTGCAGAAGTTGGCTGATGCTGAGCAGATACACATCCCAGAACTGGCTGGACTAGTTCGCCTTTCCCCCCCTCCCTTTACAATCAAGGGCTGTTCCCTGCACTCAGTGCTGCCAGTGGATCTGGTAGGCTGTTGTTGAGAAATAGAATAATAAGCTCATGGTTATGTAGTCGTGCCAGATGGTCCAGTTGGAATGGGGGTGACCTGCTTCCAAACGGCATTGAATACGGAAGATGAACCAAACACGCACACTTATGGTGGGACAGTGACTTTCCGGCATAATTTGGCCTCTTTCAGTCTCTGTTCTACCCACTCAGCAATATCACTTCTGCATATGAACACTGATCAAGCATTTTCCTCTTGGAGGGCCTGTTTTGAACTTGGTTTCTGCTGACGCATGGTAATTTTTGAGTCTCTTACTGAATGTCCTGGGAGGTTGTAATGTGCATTGGATTCTGTGTATTAGCATTTTAACCTCAGTGTGTCCACTTACTTCCCTTGCATTTTTTCTGTGAGGGATATTTGATTGCCAGTATGAATGTTCAAAAAAGACCAGTTGCGCGAGTCCTTGATACAGTTGAGTCTTGTAGTGACTTTACCTTGTTACTTTAAAATACTTGTGGGTGAAATTGCCTTCCCTGAGCCTGCAGGAATGGATTTATTTACTCGGAATATTAAAATGAGACACCCAAACGCTGGAGTCCTAATAGCAGTGAGCTTCAAGGAGATACAAGCTCTGGAGAAGTGCTGATGAATTTTAGGACTCAGCTTGAATGCTGCCAGCCGAGCCCTGTGCTCCTTCCTCCTCCTCATAGCTCAAGTAGCCCCTGAGTAAGCCAGGCACTGTTGCTTGGACAAGCTGCGGGGCACCTGCCATTTCCTGTTCAGAGGCAGTGCTTTTCTCCCAGCCTGTTGCATGATCCTGCTTTAATACTGCTAAATGGGGAGATGTCAAAGGTCACCACGTTCCCAGAAGCTGGCTTCTGTCAGCGTCCTGCAGCCAGATCTTTTCTTGTCTGAATGCAGCTGGTCTGTGCTACCCTGGGAAGGAGGAAAGATCACCGAAACATGAACCTTTCGCTGTGTAGTCCGAACTCCCACCATCCATCAAATCAAATTATGAAATCCCAACCAAACTGGCTTTCTTTCGGTCCCGCTCCCCAGCCGTAAAGAAATCCTATACAAAGGTTCTTTTGTCCTGAGTGATGTATGGATTAAGCAATACCAGTGGCACTTTTTCAGGCTTGTCAGCTAATAAAACACAAGTTGCTACAAAGGAAGAAAGCCATTATCAAATGCCTTTTTTCCCATTGGAGGAGTTGAAGTGCATACCCAAAATCGCAAATGAAAACGATGAAAAATTTGCTCTTGGAAGAAGAATGGTACAAGACAGGCTCTTCAGACACTTTGGAGGTTATTTGTAATGGCTTTACAGAACCTGACAGTAGCGGGGAATTTACCTAATTAGAATTACAGCCGTAACATCTGTACAGCAATTAATGAATTCATTTATGATGTTCCAGCATTACATCTTGCCACTGATGATAAAGTGATACGGGCACCACATGGAAGAAAGAATTGCATGAATGCTGGCCAGATACAGTCGGTCCTCTGTTTAGGTAATGGAGTTGTGGTTACAGCAACTGGACATGTGTGGATTGTGAGTAAGCGGTGCTTCACCTCATAATTAATTTTGGCACTTGAGCACTAACCTGACATTGTAAGCTTGGATTGGCGGGGGGGGGGCTACTAGTTACAATGTAGCTTCACATCCATTTTTGGCACCTACCATAAGCTTGGAATGGAAGAAATATAAATGGTTTGCATGAATCAGGTATGTTACTGAACACTTGCCCATTGGGAAATCAGGCAGCCGAAATTATATGGACCAGAACCATGTGTGAACTATCCAATTTCCCCATCTGTAAAAAAACAGAATCTTTCACATTTGCTGGTACAATGAGTGGGCATGGCAAAAGATTTGCAATAATACTAGACAACTCTTCAAATAAGGTTATATTTTTCATGGAAGAGATAGCTGCCATCTTTCTGTTCAATGTTACATATTTGAGATATATATACATTCATACGTAAGGAAGGTGCATGGGTTTATAGATGTGACTATAAGCTTTCCTATTTGTGAGCTCTCTTACATTGCAAACTTGCCAATTAATTGACCAGAGTGCCTAGGCAATTTGTCACTTGTGCGTAACATCTGCAGCTATTCTGGACTCCAGTTTATGTACAGGTCACATGAGATCACAAGGAAATACGTTGTGAAAAATCAGAAGGAAGTCCAGTGTATAATTGGTGCTGGTAACAAAACTAAAAGCTCAGGCCATTATAGAAGTATCCCCAGGATCAGAAAAAAATGCCCTGTTAGGATAACTGGAAGCCATGGTGATGGTCGTGGTCGATGGCTGCAAGTCTGTGCATTGTAACACCATATTTACGACATTGATATCCCATCCTCACACTTGTGTGAGATCACCCGGTATGTCATATGCTTAAGGATTTGTCCTTTTCCTTCCATGAGTTGCACTAAAGATATGGGCGTAGTCACCTTTTTTCTTTGAAAACAACCCTGCATTCAAGCTGCTACTCATTTATTTTTAATTAGTTGTTTTGACATTCTGCATGTTGTGTAAGTGATATTTAGAGCTGACACAGGTTTTTTTTTAAAGTTCAGAATGTCCTCTTTTTTAGTGGGGTAAGTTTTGGTAGTTAAAGGGGTAGCAGAAAATAACTACAAATGAAGTCTTGTAAATGTTACAACACAATGGTTTAGTGAGATACAAAAGAAGTTTCAGTTTAAATGCTTAAATTAATGTACATACAATAATTATGACCCTAAATAACAGACCATTTCAAATACAGAGAGTTTAACTGTTTTGTTTTTAAAGTAGCAACCTTGCAAAGTCTGATCGATGCCAAGGCAATACATTCTTCATTTTCAGTAGTTTATGGACATACCTAGAGACTGCAAGAGTTTATGCCTAATGCGTTCCTGGAAATGTTTAGCTAAAGATCACAAGTTGATTACTGCATCGTAGCCTTCTTTTTAGACAACTGTCTCCCAAAACAGCTCACATCAATAAAAATGAGACGGGCTCTCCTATTGGGCTTACAGCTGAAATGTCAAGATATGCAAGGAAAAGGGGAGTGGAGGGTAAAAGAAGAGCAACTATATTTCAATGTCAGAAGCAAGGTGTTAAGGTTTGAGCAAGAATTTAACTGTACTTTGGGCCAGGTTGATCTTTCCATGCTGGTGTTCTTTGCAGAGTGGCGTCCTTGTTCTTTCGGCCCATGGATGTGGCTAGCATGATCTTTCTCCTTCCTTCTGCGGTCTCACAATACACTAGCCCTCCTGGCTGATGCCAAAAACCAGAGTACACTTCCTTTCTGAAATCACTGCCTCATGTAAACTTCAGTGGAATTGCAAGATCACTCGCAAAAATGTCCAGACCTATGACTTCGCTATAGAAGATCCAGGCTTCTAGTCTTGCCAGAAGACAAGAAACAATACATTGACCGATACAAGTCAGGCTGCTAGAAGAAAGCTTGAAAGCAAATGAGGCAGTTCTATCTTACTGTAAACTCATTAGCCTTTTCAGTGTGCTGTTAATGATCGGATTGCACTTAGATCTACATTTTAAATAAAACATTTCAACCAGTACTGTATTCATGGAGGAAGAAGGAATTCAAGCAACATTTGTTTAAATCTTACACATGTCAATATTCTTTAGGACAATACATCCTCACTTTCTATCTGGTAGATATGGCTACAAAGTTAAAGACTAGCAATTGCCTCTATTGTGATTCAACTTAAAATAACCATTCGTTTGTGCGTGCTAGTTAATAAATGATAAACAACCATTGCGAGTTAATCAGCCCTTATGGGCACTGGAGTATTGAAAGCAAGGCATTCTATCATGGAGCTGACAAACAGTTCCTCACAGTGCAGGAAACCCTTCTGTACCTCCAAGGACCTTACTTTTATTAATGTAAAAGTCACAAATTCAGAATAGATCATGCAATTATTTCTTGGGCTTTTATTTTTGCTATTTGCATTCACATTCCCAGCTGCTAGAATTCCAAATGGCGATTGTGAAGATAGGTCATTGGTATCTTGTCAGAACAACTGTGAATGTATTTGTATTCCCAGCAGCTGAGAATTTGGTCACTAAATGTAGCTTCAGTAACAAGTCCCTGTTCATCTAACATAGAAGACTGAAGGAAAGGGAAAGGATAATTTGACCTAGGTGTTGAAGTTTCGTTCATGAGAAGGAAGGTGCTAGTACAAAAAGGAATGAACTAAATGAACTTAAACTGGTTTACTGAAGCCCACCATCTTTTAAGTGAGGATCCTCCTATAGAATCAAGGGACCACAGGTTCTCTAAGGGGACAATAAGGCAATTTTGCAGGCTATCCCTTTACAAAGTGGTTCAGTGTGAGAATTAGAACCACTAAGGCTATAGAGTCTTGGTTTGCTTTTAGACTCTGGCAAGAATGTTTTGGAGCATGAGCTCCTGGGATTAGAAAAGCCGCCAGAATTCCAGACCATATAAATCAAGATCTATTGGAGAGTTCTGTTGCTTTAAAAAAGAGCATCAAAGAACCCCTTCTTTATACTAAAGAGTACAACTCAAGGTCTTCATTGATGGCAAATACAAAGAGCGAAAAGATGCAATTTTAAGGTATGTCTAGTTGAGAAAGAAGCATATAGGAGTGTTCTTCTCATCAAAGTTTTTCAAGGTAGGACCCAGGGACAAATCCTTGCTGTCCATTCTGTTCTGCAGTCCACCAGCCGTCCTCTCCCACTTCAATGACTGTTAGAACATCACCTGCTCGGATATTCAGTTCATCTTCATTCTGGAAAAAGAGTGGCATGGGAAAGGAATAGAATCCCTTTCTGTCAGTGCTCTTAGAAACATGCTTCTGATAATGTTCCCAAGATAACCAGCCAAAAGATACCATTGTAATATAATCCCCCACACTGGAACTGGATCTTCTATTCTAGAGAAGGTCACATTGGCAATGTGAGTCAAAGGCAAGACAGGAGGATTGTGGGCCCTTTCTGTAAACTAAAGGTGCGGAAAATACTCCATTTGTACTGCTCTGATTCAGGACAGCGTCACAGAAAGTGTTGGCAATTGTCCAAAGGTGTACATCAAATACCAACACTGTCCGCATTTTAACTGAAGGCTTATTCTGCCAGGAAGAGGCAGCTCTTCCCCCACTTTAAGGATGGGGCATCCTGGAGAAAGGGGAGAGGGCCATCTGCAGAACCAGAAGAGTCACACGGAGGTCACAGGAAGGCAACATTGGGCTCCTTCACCGGAGATTCCTCACAGCAGCCTTGTTGAGGGCTTGGAGCGCAGCCCAGGAATACAGCTCAGCTGGTCCTTGCCACCCTTGATACCCAGGATCAGCTGGGCGGTGAAGTGAAAGACCGTGGCTTGATAGGAACTCTTGAAGGACTGCGTGCTAGTCACAGGGGTAGAAAGCAGGTGGCTGAAGTGCTTAATCTGGTATAAGGCAGTTTTCCAAAAGCAACGCAACCGGGCTCTGGCTCATGCCTGGATTGGGAACTCCGTGTGTTCCCTAGTCTCCATCCCACATTCCCTGGATGCACAGCGGATGGCGCATGCGCGCACCAGCCTTCAATGCAGCCCCCTCTGGGGGCCTGAATCACCGCTTCCAAATTTTGCTGCACCTTGGCCTTTCAGACCGGTTTTTTAAATTGAGCCGAGTTTACTTTCTTCACCCGCCCTGCTGCTGTCTCCCTTTGTGGGCAGGGACAGAGCAGAGCCGTGTCTGCCGTCAGAGGAAAAATGGGGATTAGGGTGGCTTGGCTGAGAAAACCCTTCGCACAGCCTGCTTGCTCCAGGAACAAATTACGCCCAGTGGGTGTAATCACGGTGGCTGATCGCCACAAGCGCCTGATTTTGCTTGGCCCAGCAAGGGCTGGGGGAGAACCCCCCCACACACAATTGGTTCTCCAACCCTGAGAGAAGTAGACCAGGGATGAGAAACACGTGGCCCTCTAAGTGCTGTTCGGCTGTGCTGACTAGGGCTGATGGGAGTTGAAGGCCTGGACTGGACTCCGTACGCAAGAGCTTAGACATTCACCTGGGCTGTGTAGTCATAAAGCACTCGGTAGTCCTGGGGCAGATCAGCTTCGTCGTCGTCGTCGTCGTCGTCATGGGCCACATTAATTGCTGCATAAACACCATCTGCTTTATCAACTATAGGAAGAAAAAGGGTGAACAGCCTTGGGCAGAGGATTCCACACAAGTGCTCAAACACAAGCCGTCCTCTTCTTCTCACACACTTGCGTACGGCTGGAGTACCATGGCGCTCTGCAAGTTACATGCCTGGTTGCTGTAATTAGATCTGCCTAATTCGAACACCACATTCGAGATGCCTTCCTTTCAAATCAGAACTGCTGTATCTCTGAAATCATTTTGCTGTCTTTGAAGAACACACATTCAGATATTTCATGTACAGTCAGTGAAAATGTGGGCAGGCTATTGCAGTGTTTCAGGTGTTCTGGGAATCTTGGCTTTTTACTCTTTAAAATAAATTGCTAGCCTTTATGGGAGGAGTGAGGAACCCATGACCTTCCAGAAAATAATTGCACTGCAGTTCCCATCAGCATGGCCAGTGGTCAGGAATGATGAAAATACTCAAAACTCCAACTCCCGCCTTGTGGTAATGAGGGTGTATTTGAAACGCTTGCTGAAATTCCCAAAAACTACAGTGGGGCTGAACAATCCAGTATAATGGCTCCTGTTCTGGAATCTGCCACCAGAAGTGATAGCTTTGTAATCAGGTCGGTGGGCCTAATTCAGTAATGTGTATTAATCGTGCGTAAGATGCTTTGATGCTCCCCCCCCCCATGTCCTCCATTCTCACATCAAAGCACTCTGGATAGCAAAAATGGCCATTTATTGACTAATCTCTTTAAACAAGTGACTGGAATGAAGCTCAGAAATAAAGAATGGATTTGTGTTTTCCAATGCGTACCAGCTGGGGGTGCTGAAGGGATAATTCTTTCCGTGACACTGCGATTGTTTCCATGGAGCAATCCTGAGAACCTGCACAGTGCAAGAAACCAGAGATGAGATGTAGAGCCTGTTAGATTCCCCCCTCCAACTGTTTTTCCAATTTATGTTGTTCTGCTCTTTTTTATTACTATTTCTATAGCACTCAAGGTCAACATCACCTGCCAAAGTCCACATCTCCTGGTCAAGCTGCCCCTAATAATCCCCTGGTCCTTCTCCAAGTCCTGAAGTTCAGTCCAAAGGTGGCTTCTTCAAACATTAACCAAAATCCAGTCAGCTTGCCCAGAATTTAATGATGGATTTCATTTTAAAATCCCTATAGGCCACTATTAAGGGAAAACCTTTCCAAGGAGCTTCCCTAGTCTGCTTATTATACAATGCTTGATCCAAACAACCAGTAATAATAATAAAAATATATAGTCCTGTAAAGGTTGAAAGCCAATAAATACTTGCATCTAAGACCATCAAATGCCCTGCCCTTAAAAACCATTTAAGATAATAGAAAACAAACCAGATTTAAGGGCCAATTTAATCCAATGCTATGCTCTGTTTAGAAAGAAGAAAAGTCTCACAACTCCCAGCATTCCTCACTCAGCCATGCTAGAAGTTCTAGGACAATTTTTTTGTCTGAGCATGGATAGGATTCTGCTCTTAAGAGCAGTTGTAAAACCTCCATCTGAAGCATCGATTCCCCAACCCACAACATCTCTCTCTCTCTCGCTTGAATTCAGCCTCAGCGAGTTCAACTTGAAACTGCTACCAGGTATTGATTCAAGAGACAAGTGGGCAGAAACCAGGAGAGCCAAGTATCATCTGTGCTTCAGAGCACCTTCTAGATGATTTCCCCACAGCAGCTTAATGTAGCTAAGACTTCTGAATCTCTCTCAGCTCAAGGACCAAAGTCCATTTCAGAGAAGCTCTCGGTCAAGTCCTGGGGAAACATCCAGAGTCAGGTGGGGTGAAAAGCACCAAAAAGGTATTTTACCTTAAAGCTCTGGCTGCTGGCAACTAATGCTTAGGAGAAGCATTTCAACATTTTAGACTCTAGGGGAAAAACTAAAAGCCAAGACATCAGTAAAGACCGGACTGGGGCTGGTGCCAGAGGTTCCCTGCTCTTGATGCAGTGATTCAACAACATGAGGGAATCCTAAATATACTCTATAGCAACCATGACCAGGAGTGATGGATAACTATCCATCACAAATTTGTCCAATACTCTTCACAAATTTGTCCAATACTCTTTCAGTGCTCTTTAAGCTGGTAGCCATGACCAGACCACACGATGATGAATTTTGTGACAGAGGCCATTTGTTGGGTGCTTCTCCCAGGCAAAGGAGCAGCAACGCCAGTGTTGCCTTCTTGGTGTTGTAGGGCGTGATATTACGGACGAGACCAGAGACTAGTTGGAATTATCGAGAGAGATTTATTACCTGCCGGCAGGGAACATCACTCGTTAGAGTGTGGTACCAGGCAGGGGAGAGACATTTGATTTTTATACTCTTTTACATTTATGCTTGAATGACAGCGAACAACAGGGGAGCAACAGAGAAACAATGGGGGAACAACAGAGAAACAATGGGGGAGAGCACATTTTGCCCATTTATCATGCAAAAGCAAGCAAGCGTGGGTACAAGGGCATAATGTCTGTGGTGGTGCTGGTAATGCTGGAGCGAAGCCTGCTTTGTTGTCAGCTTAGCATAGCGTGCACATCCGTGTTCGTGTTCTTGTCCTCATGAGAACAAGAGCACTCTGACCATGCCTCTAGCTCGTGATGGGCTGTGCCCTGGCTACGTGTATGATCATGCCTGATCATGAGGGGGGTTACAACATTTGGCAGTGGTGTGGATTGGGGCCCAATGGGAGTGGGCAAGTGAGCGGGCAGCAGTCAACATGGTGGGCCCACACAAGGAATCTTACCCAACGATCCCACCCCCCTCAAAGTCCTGGGTAGCCTTCCATATCACTCCCCTCCTCGAGATCTCGCAGACGATTGCCCTTACCTCTTCATCATTCCACAAGTCGGGACTGGACTGCCGCAGGGTTTAGCAGGGGGCGTTCGGTCATAATAGTTCTCATAGCCAATGGGAGCTGCATTGGGAAACAGGTAGAGGGCACCAAAAACATCACTGCGATGTTCTCTGTCCCGAAGTCACATGGGCAGCTGTGACTTGGTTCAGTCTCGTTTTACTCCCATCTTAAAACACACACGTATGATCAATGGGGAAGCCTTTCTGATTCACTGAAATATATTTAATCCACCAATGAAACTTAATGTCCTAATGGTCTGCATTCACTCATTCATTATGGCGGGGCGGTTGAACCTCTTCCGTTCTGAGGGCCAAATTCCACTACGGGGCCGCACTCGGGAGGTGGGTGAGGTCAAAGGCAAAAGTAGTGCCAGATAAGAAAAAATCCTACCCGTTTTCACTTAAAGTTCATATTGCTGGTAAATAAGGCTCAGGGGAAGCATTTCAGCCTTTTAAAATGGGGAATGTAACAGTGGGAAAAGTTGGAAAACCACCAATTGTTGAGTGGCTGCAGGGAAACAGGTCCATCTGATGAACCTGGAGTCATGCTGAGCAAGCAGAACAAGGCCCCTGGGCTTGAGGTTCAATTCTTCCCTGCTTTAAGGAAAGTTCAGTGTGTCACATCGTTATTTCTGCCCCCCGTTTTGGAGTTTAGAGATAGAGCCTTACTTGGAGGTTCCGTTCCTGTCCTCTTGTTCTGAATAAAATAATCCATATCAGAATCTACATTGCAATTCTCCAGGCTCACTCGAACCTCTTCGTACAGCTATGAAAGCAAGAAAAGGAAGGATCCTTGTCAGTATATTGTAAAAGGGACGTTCACTGCTTTGCTATCTGAGGTTTCATGTTTCTTCAGAAAGGTTCTTGAGATCAAGATTTGAGCCTGCACAAAAATGAACGTCCTGTTAGTTAACCTTGAGTCAGAGGTGGAGGCCAGCTTTGAGGGCCATCTTGACAACATCCTTGCCTGGTGCAAGAAATCTAGAACACTGAACAACGGCCTGCCAGTGTGGAGACCTCCAAGGGAGACTGAACCTGCCAGCCCTCTAGGTAGAAATTTTCACAGTCAGGCTTCTCTTGCTGCCAGGAAATTTTGGAAGCTCAGTTGGAATCTCCCCTCCTGCAATGTATAGCGCATTAAACCTAGTTCTTCAACTCTGGAGCAGCAAAATTGGCACTCTGAGGAGAGCAACCTCCAGTTTATCACTCAAATGCCATCATTTCTCAACCTGACATCTCATCTCCATGCTAACCCTGTCCAGCTCCTTCAGCCTTTCATCCTGCACCTACGATTTTGTCTTCTGAACCCCTTCTGATTTGTCTGTACAACCTTCCAGTGCCAGCTCCAGGTTTGAGGAAGCAAGAAACCTGCAACAGGCCCCCTCCCTCAGTAACGCTACCTTCTCAGCCCCTTCATCACCAGCGACTACGGCTCCTCTTCCCTTTTCTCATCCCTGCCACATCCTCCTTGTTTGACCGGCAAAGAACCTGTGAGCACCTAAGGAACCTGTGAACCCTCCTGCTCTTGCCACCACTACTCACTGGGCCAGAGTGAGAGGAGGAGGAAGAGCAGGCGGGCAGAGGAAGAGCAAGTTGTGGGGCTTTTATGACCCTCTTCTGGAGCATGGATCTTCAGCAGGTGCCCGGTGCCAGCTCGGTGTCCCTCAAGCTGCGACAACCCAGATTCAGGCTTGATATCAGGAAAAGCTTCCTCACTGTCAGAGCAATACGACAGTGGAACCAGTTGCCTATAGAGGTGGTGGGCTTTCTCACTCTGGAGACATTCAGGAGGAAACTGGGCAGCCATCTGAGTGGGATGGTGTAAACTGGTGCCCTGCAACAGCAGGGGGTTGGACACGATGGCCTTCTTGGAGAACTCTACGGTTCTGCGATTCTTAGCATGGCAGCCTAGGACTGGAGTCCATGCTACCGATGATCAGAAAGTGGCTCTCATGGCCACAAGGAGCGTGATGGACCCTGCCATCGCTTCCAGCATTCTCCTCCTCGTCGGCCTCCTCACCCTTCCCTTACCTCGTCATCTTTCACACACTGCATGGACAGCTGGTTGCAGTGGACCCACAGGGAATTCCGGAGGATGGTGATCCGATCGCGTTCCTGGAGCTGGAAGGCCTGCGCACATGAAAGAGCGGAGGGGTCAGGGTTCCCCATGGGCCTGCTGGTTCAATCAGTAGCAATGCATTTTTCTTTCTTGACAGCTGTGCAGTGTGTGGGGCGGGAACTTTCATAAGGGAAATGGCCGGGGAGGGACGCTCTAGATCTCCCCTCCCTGCATGTGATGGCCCCGATCTAGATTACGGCCCAAGCACTTCATTTGCAGAAAATAAAGCCAGAAAGAGCGCTGTACACCATGGACTGGATCCCCATTCAGCCCTGCGTAGAGCCTGCCCAATCGACCATTGAAATCAGCGGGAGTCTGGTTGGTCAATGCCTCAATCTGGATCGAACCCAACAAAACCAACTCGAACGGTGCACAAGCTGGTTGCGGACGCAGCCACCCCCCACTCCGTTGGACCGTCTGTGGCTCGGACAACATTGGTGGGCTCTCAGCCCTGCCCGAAAGGGCCACAGGCCGAGTTCCCTGCCTGTCGGCAGACTTTTTTTTTCCTGATTTGTATCCTGCCTTTTTCCTGCAAAGGGCTCAAGGCAGCTTACATCATTCTCCTCCTCCATCTTATCCCCACAACAACAACCCTGTGAGGTAGGTTGGGCCAAGCGTCTGTGACTGGCCCAAAGTCACCCAGTGGGCTCCATGGCTGAGCGGGGACTCGAACCCAGATCCTCCGAGTCCCAGTCCCGTGCTCTTCACCACGACACCACCCTGGCTCTCCCACTGGAGGAAACAGCAGTGATTCCCCTGCAAGCTGGTAGTAGCTGGAGGGTGCTGCTGAGAGAGCCGCCGTGGAACAGTGGTTATGAGCACAGGACTGGGACTCTGGCGATCCGGGTTCCAGTCCTCGCTCAGCCATGGAGCCAACTGGGTGCCTTTGGGCCAGTCACAGACTCCCAGCCCAGCCTACGTCGCAGGGTTGTTGTGGCAGGGATAAGATCGAGTGCAGAAAGAGGGGAATGATGTCAGCTGCCTTGAGCTTCTGGAAGGAAAAAAGGCGGGATAGCAAGGTAATAAAATAATACTAAATAAACAATTGCAGCATGATAAACAGTCACAGGGCTGTCCCATGTGACAATCGATAACATAACGGTGTAGGACGGCTTCACTCAGGTTCTGGCCTTGTCGAAGTGGCCCCAACAGAAGAGTTTAAACCAAACAGGCTCTCACTTACCTCACAAGCGCTGATATGTTCTTGTTCCCAAGTGGTCCTGGCCTGATCCAGCATTTCTATGTTCTGCTTGTACACTCTTTCTGCAGAAGTGGAGACACAAGGGGGAAACGCTCAGCCCGTCGGATTTATATGGCCTGCTTTTCCTGCAAGGCATACGAGGTGCTCCCCCTCTCCTTTTTCTCCTCATCAGTGACTGGCTCAAAATCACCCAGTGGGCTTCACAGCTAAGCAGGGGCTGAACTCCAGAACCCCCCAAGTTCCAGTCCAGCTCTCTCATCACTGCAACCCATTGGCTTTCTTGCTCTGGATTTGTGGCTTGGGTGATGCAGCGGTAACATTACCCTCCAGTCCCACCCCATCCCCTTTCTCAAATGACCCCTCTTTCTACCTTGCTGCCCCATAGGCCTGGATCAGCTCCCCAGCACCGAGACGCTGGAGGGATGCATCAGCATTAGTTTCATGGCTATTTGAAAGGATACCTGCTTCATTTGCAGCCTCTTTGCATTGCTTTGCTTTCGCTTGACTCTGAAATATAAAGAGAGAACATTGGCCTGGCCTTCCAGAAAAACAAATCCAGGGTGTTCGTTTCGGTAAACACTAGCTAACCAAGCCGCGTCACTGTTTATGTCCAAGGATTTCCACAGGCTTTCTTCCAAATGTGTCTGCACAGAGCACTGGACTTAAATCTTCGGGGCGCTTACTCCTTAGTAAAAGCAGCCTTAGCTCCACACTTTGCTTGCACCATGTCCAAGATCCAGCCTCTGGATCGGGCTGAAAAAAGCTGCCGCTTCAGTCCTGCAGAGCCTCTGCCAGTCAGTGTCCAGAATACTAGATAGACCAAAGATGTGGCTCACTATACAACAGCTTCCTACATTCCTAGAATCCCCCCAGATTGGCAGAGGAAACCTCGGCTGCCAGAGACCTTCGATAAGGCAGACCTGGGATGCAACCCTATGTGTACTGGATTTCAGCCTTCCAGCACAAGCCTATGCATGTTTACTCTTAAGTAAACCCCAATGATTTCAGTGGGACTTACTCCCTGGTAAGGATGCTTAGTATGGCAGATTGTGTGTGTTTAAATTCATGCTTCAGCCCTGCATTAGACCTGATCAGTGGGGTAATTCGTCTTTGCCTGGGCTTTACTACCTTAGCCCACACATAACTACCTGATCCTTCCCTGCTTGTAGAAAACTAGCATGCTACAAAGAATCTGACCTAGTCTCTTCCCTTGGTGTGCTAGTTTTAGGGGAGTAACCCATCCCTTGAGCTGAGTCGGAAGTGGTGGGAGCCAGGCAGGGTAGCCTAGAGAAAAGGAGGTTGGAGGCTTAACTTGGAAATTCAGTTGCGTTCTCCTGGTGGCAGGGCACGACCGCCATAGATAATTCAGGATACCTTTTCCGTTTGCTTCTGGTTTCCCGCAGCACTTATCCTGTCAAAGGTCTGCTCGGCCTCATCAGCGTCCTTGCATTTCTGGTCATACGTCTTCTTTGACTGCACACAGAGAGATAAATTCCGTGAGCCGGATCCATGGAGGCAGAGGGAGTTGGTTTCATGACAGATGAATCGTCGCCAAAGTGGAAAACCAAACATATTTAGCTCCACCTATCAGCAGGGCGGTATATATTTTGACTAGGATGCTGTGTTTTATTCTGTTTTGTCTTAATCGTTAAACCATCCCGAGACCACAGCAAGGGACGGTCTAATTTTTTTTTTAAATAAGTAACTGTAATCAATCAGGCAAAGGGCCATAAGCTTCCAGGATTTCTAATCAACTAATTACTGCCTTGTTCAGCTCACTGGAGAGGGCCCATTCTTTGATGCATATTTTGTCTAAGAGGAGCTTAGCACACCGTGAATTGTAAACCCATTTTTATTTTATTCAGGTCGTAGGCGCTGTTTACGCTGTTTGTTTTGGCAGTCGAACGGATGCTCAGTAGATCGTCTACTAAAGATTCACTCCAAGCCTTATTAAAACAAACTCCCAAAACAGCTCAGTGGTAAATGGCATTTTAGAAGACATCCTCCTGTTTCAGAGGCAAAACATGGACTGCCTCTTCTAAGATCGCGCCTGCCCTGCCATGATGCATACAAGCTGCATTGAAAAACAGAAGGTGGTCCCAAACACTGGTCCCCCAGCACTACCAATCCAAAGGCATCATGCTGGGATTCAATCTTCTTTTCCTTAAAAGATTATTTTCTGTTACAAGAAAAGACAGGAGAAGCAGTGGGAAAACATGGGAGCATTACACACTGAAAATAGCCGTTCTGAAAATTTATGTAAGCCATCCTGAGGCTCTGTGATAGGACAGCATTCAAACACTCTAGATAGATAGATAGATAGATAGATAGATAGATAGATAGATAGATAGATAGAAGCTTCTCTGGAGCCCCTGTAACCTTCCATGAAAGATGCAGTATGCTTTCATGATAAAAGCTTTGCATGGCTCTTTATTTAGAACAGATCTTTATGTTATGCAGATTTTATTAATAAACATAGAAACATAGAAACAGAGTGAGTCAGAAGGGACCTCCCGGGCCATCTAGTCTGACCCCCGGCTCCAACCGGCTCCGCTCACGACATGCCCACCATGTGCACATCCAGCCTATCTTTGAACACCCGCACCGATGGGACCTCAACCACCTCCCGTGGAAGCCCGTTCCACATCACCTAAAGCAGCAACGCTATGAATATTTTCCCGATACTGAACCCCACTGAATAAAATCCATAGAATCACATAGTAAATTCATAATTCATTGACTAATAGTGCTGGTTGGACAACATCAGCATTTATTATTTATTCATTCAATTTCTATGCCGCCCTATTAACCATAAGGCTCTCTGGGAGCCTTACAACATAATCAGTAGAACAATGCAGTAAAACCTACAATTTACAATAAAAGCAATGATAATAAAATCAATATATAACAGCAAACATTAAGACAGTAAAAATAAAATTTCATAACTTAAGGTCAAAAAAGGTAAAGGAGACATATTTAACTAAGGCATAGTTAATGACACATCTAGCATAAATTCATAAAATGGTAACAGCACTTAATAATATAAAATCTTTAAAACCATCACTTAAATCATAAAACCAACAAATTTACCTACCAGAGTAACAGTGGAACAAAAACATTTAGCACCTTAGTGATTGTTTAGAGTGCTTGCTGAACGCTGCTGAGAAGCTGCTTTTAGCAAGAACAAGGTGGCAAGGGAGCTGTTGCCGTGGCTGCTTTCCTCTGCCCTCCCCATTGCTTTTTCCTTTTGTGCTATCTCTGCTAGGGAGTGAGTCTGTTGGTAGGGACCACCTTACTTTTCAGAATCTGTACAGTGCTTTGAAAAAAAAACTGGGCTCTTTATGCATTGTTTATGATTGCTGCTGCTACTGTTAAAACAACTTCTTGCTTACCTCCATGGTTTTCTTATACATCGAAAGCTTGTTCTTGTGCACCCGCTCCATTGTGCTCTCGTACTGTAGGAAATACACGGACATGCATCTATTTTTATCCCTCAAGAGGAAGAACTAACAGAGCAGCCCCTTCAAGCATTTCTGAGAATGCCGCACGCTTGTAAGAACAACTGATCTTGTAATGGAATCATTCCTAAACGGCATCTCATGCTTCAGTGGTACCAGAACTTTGAAGGTAAAAGGACGTCCCAAATCATTTAACCCCAGTCATTATCAGTGATAGCGGAGAAGTGGTAAATATCTCCTTTAACCTCTGGCATAACCCCACTTTTCAGAGGTTTTGGCAAAACATGTCTTCGGCATCCGCTCAGTGAAAGAACTGGGTTTTTTACCACCAGAATTCCATTCTACTGGTGCCTCTTGTTTACCCTTGTTTACTGCTGGTGTTTCCATTTATCTCAGTCTTACCCTTTTTCTTTGCTCCTTCTGCCTTTCTCTAAACTCTTCCAGGGCCTTCAGTTCATCTTTCAACATGGTTGCCATGTGGATATGAGAGTTCCCAACATTTTCGATCTCTATGGGAGATAAGAATATTATCTTTTACATTAAAAAACCATACCAGAGTATCTTAGCAGGTGATCTGTATTCCACAACTGCAGCTGAATTATTTGTTAGCCAGAATGAGGGCATTTGCTGTCAGGGCTGAGAGGAAGGACCAAATCTCACCCCATTCCATGGGCTTTGTGTCTACCAGGCTGGCAGCTGACTTCGATTCAACATGAAAGTTCCTTCCACCACACTGGAGGGCAGCTGGTTAACTCTGGAAACAGGACAGGCCGTGTGGTGCAGAAACAGAACTGGCCCTACCCTTGGCAGAGTGAGGAAGTCTCCTCAGCTGGGAGGTGGCTGGAAGATCATAGAATCGTAGAGTTGGAAGGGGCCAAGAAAGCCATGAGGTCCAACCCCCTGCTGTTGCAGGACACCACGTTACACCATCCCACTCAGATGGCTGCCCAGTTTCTTCTTGAATGCCTCCAGTGTGGGAGAGCCCAGCACCTCTCCAGGCAACTGGTTCCGCTGCCATATTGCTCTGACAGTGAGGAAGCTTTTCCTGATGTCCAGCCTGAATCTGGGTTGTCACAACTTGAGTTGATTACACTCTGGTACCAGCGAGAAGAGACCTTGACCTTCCTCTTTGTGACAGCCTTTGGGGTACTTCTGGAGGGATCTCATGCCCACCCCCCCAAGTCTTCTCAAGATGTTGGAGGACAGCACTGGAGGGTACCCCTCAGCTGCCCTGCTGCCTTACAGCATGGTGAAGGATGCTTCTTACGGGATCTCCCTTTCACATAAATAGATTTTCTTATAAGCCTCCATTCGAATCCTGAACATAAACTACACACTGTATGTAGAAAGATGAAAATGGCCACCGAAAGTGAAATTAAAGTATAGCCATGTGGGAAGAATGTGTTAAACTGGCTTTGCGATGGTAGTTGGCCTTTTATATACTGCCCAAACCTGAGCAAAACTGTGATTCTAAGACGCCGATGCTGCCCTTCCTTACATTAATCTCAAGGTGGCAAAATGATCCAAAATGGAGCTCATTGATATGCTTACGTTGTTTTAGGACTTCGAATGAAGCCTTCAGAGTGCTGAGGAGGAAAGAAAGAAAAGTTAACCTTACAGTTTTGCTTTTTGGTACACCATAGTCCAAAGTCACAGGTTGCATCCAATTCATCACATCAAAATTGCTACTACACTGCAGACGGAAAATTTTCCACCCGTATCACCGTTTTGATCTTTACATCTATTTTGCACCAACCCACAGAGGGAAAATTTATCTGTCCTTTCTCTAGATGGGAAAGATTACAACACTGGGGATACTTTAGCATAGGGGAAAAAGGCAAGTAAGAAGAGGCCACGGTACATAATTGTGTAAGAGAAAGTGGACAGGGAGACCATCTTTTCCCTCATAATGGTAGAACCCAACCGGGGTGACTCAGGAAAGATGCAGGGGGAGGGGGGGCTTCCACCATTAAAGTATGGCATTCACTTCTACAAGACATAGTAGCGACGGCCACCCCTTTGGATGGCTCTAAAGGGGCTTGGACAGATTCCTGGAGAAGAGCATCCTCAGCTCCTAGTCCGGATGGCTCTTTGCTCCCTCCAGCATCAGCAGAGGATGCCCACAGACAGCAGCTGCTGGCGGACACTGAAGGAGGTTGTTGCTCTGCTTCTATCCCACATGTGGGTTTCCGTGGGCAGCTGGTGGGCTTCCCTGTGAACAGAACACTGGACCAGCTGGACCCTGGACTGTCCGAGCAGGGTTCTTTTTATTTCGCAGACTGTGTGTGTGAAATGGATTCTGGAAGAACCAAAGACCCCAGTAATAAGTCACACCATTAAACCTAAAGGATAGCCATGGCTACATATAAATCATTTCCACTTTTCTCTTAGGAAAATCAATGAAATGCCTGATTTGGCGGTGCACGTAAAGCTTCCGCTAAGCCGTGAGCATCTCTTAAAAAGCAAGCACATTTTCCTCATCGTGATCTCCAAGCATCTTCTTTCTTAGCATCTGCACTAGGATTTTTTGTGTGTCCAACATTTTCCTGATCTTACCAGTGCTTTGAAATATTACAGGAGAGACTATTGTAATTTGTGCATCAAGTGGTTTTTTAGTCCCTGGAAAGAAACTTACTGACTATGGAGCTAATACACTTGAATCCCCAAGCCACTTCATCTGAAAATAACTAATAGTGCATAGCATTTTACTATGTTTCCTTGATGCCCTCTTGTGGCGTAAATTTAACCTTCTGTTCTGAAGTCCTTTTAAATTTTTCTATATACATGTTTCATTCAGATAAATTACAGTGTTTTACAATTTAATTCTGATTTAATCAATTTGCTAATTACATAAGTTTTAGTGGGTTCACTGACAGCCTGCATTTTATTTAATTTTAGTTGCAATGCATTGACATCACTCAGAATTCAAGCCCCCTGTGGTACTTTTGGAAGCAGGACACAATTAGAAACACTCGAATCTTCCTCAAGAACTGAACAAGAGTTCTGCTGGATCAGACCAAGAACTTTCTGTTTCCACAGTAGCCAGTCAGATACCTGTGGAATGCCACAGACAGGATGGATGCAACTGCATTCTCTCACCCATGTTCCCCAGCAAACTGTGTGCATATGTGTACTTCCCCTGACAGTGGAGGGAGCATATATTCATCAGGACTAGTAGCCACTGATAGGTTCATTCTCCATGAATTCTGAACTTGCTCAATTCTCTCTGAAAGCCATCTGAACGGGTGGCCACTGCTACAGCTTTTGACCAAGGATTCCATAGCTTAAGTATATGCCGAGTGAAGGCAAGTCCTTCAATTCTATAGCTTAAGTGTATGCCGAGTGAAGGCAAGTCCTTCCTTTTATCTTTCCCGGACCTCCCACCAATCCACTTCACTATACTGAGTCAGGCCACTGGTGCATTTAACCCAGCATCGGCTTCTCTGGCAGCAGCTTCCCATGAACTCAAGCTAAGAAGCGTCTTTGCCATCACCTGTTACCTGCAGCCCCTTTGAGAGGTGATGCCATGGACCGGACCCAAGACCTCCACGCAACCCCGGCACTCAGTTGCAAACCAAGATTTCCCTTCTCAAACCCCTTTAGATTTCATAGTGAAAATGGAATCTCACATTCACCTTGTTGTTTCAAAACTTTTCGGGAAAGTGAACTGAAAAAAATACCATGCCCAATGAGTAACTGGGTTTGTGTTGCAAGCACACATTAATTGCATGCCTTTCTCAATACACACTCCCCCGTCAGGATGATTTTGGTGGTAAGCCGGAAAGCACCAGAAATGATTTGTGGGCAGAGCAGGAAACATGTCATTGTATTGCTGCATCAACCGTGCTGGCGCTTAGCCGTGGGAGGAGGAGGAGTCACGTGTTACATTTATATTCTGCCTTTTCCCCTCGCTCGTGAACTCCCCAGTGTGACTAAGCTAGTTCATCCCCACTCCATTTCTGTCCTCACAGGAAAGGTTAGGCTCAGAGGCAGTGCATGACCCAGAGTCATCCAGGGAGCTTCACAGCCGAGTAGGGACTAGAACCTGGATCACCCTGGAGTGACAGGTGGGTGAACAGTGGGGGGGCAGCAGGGGGGCCCATCTGAAGGCTGGTGCTAGCCCAGTCTCATAGCCACACTGTGAAGCCAAGTCCAAAACACAGGTGGCTTTCTGGACCCTTGTGGGTCCGTCTGCTGCACTCATGAACTACGGCAATGCAGAACGTCATGCCCAACGTACGAGGACAGGCTGACAGGCCCAGAAGAGCTGGCTGGCCGAGGCAGGCCTCGTGGTTAGTTAGCCTCTTGGCCTGTGGCTGGAAATTGCTGAGGCCGCACGAGAAAGGGAGAGAGAGCGAAGTGGCACATCCCCAAGGAGTTCTTGATCACCGCCTCTGCAAGGGTTCCCCAGCACCACGCCAAGGACAGAGAAATGCTTTCCTCCGGACTTAAGGCACTAGTTCTAGCGGGTTTCCTCTCCAGCAGGAACAGCTCTCCTGGGTTTGCATCGCACGTGCCCCTTGCATTGCCGTGGGGAATCTCTCCCAACAATCCAACCCACACCGCTGCAGCGACGACGAGGCGAGGATCGCGGCTAAACTCGGCAGGATAGGAATGTGTGTGTGCTGAGGGCACCTTGCCCCCGCTGCCGTCTCGGCCCTGCGAGCCCCGGATCAGCTTCACCACTGCGTGTGCATCGCTCTCCTCGGTCCCTGGATTGCTCCCAGGAGTAGAGGAACACTTCGTGCGGGAAGGTTTAATTGCGTTCGATGTTCTTGCCATGCCACATTTCCCCGACGTGGTAACAGTCGAGAGTGGAAGTAATGGAAGCACAAAACGTGTGCTGGATTCCAGAGAAACAGCCCACGAGATTGTGCGCGCTCTCGATAGCCAAATCCTCTTTTGTCCTCACTGTCTGGTGTTGCTTTTCAAATATATAGAATTAATTTACAAGCTTTGCACAGCTTAAATGGGAGTGCATTCCATGCCTGCGGACAAAATGGATGATTTAAAGATTGTGGAAGAACTAGAGCAAGGGAAATCGTAAAGGAGCAGGGAAGGCCTTTCTGCCGGGCTTGTAAAAGATCTGTGATTTTATAAATGCCTATTTCAGCATCGGAGGCTCTGAATAGAGAACAAACAGGGTCAGTGAGAACGTGACGGCCGAGGGAGTGGATTGGCTTGCATTCAAAAAGAAAAGCAGGGCTATCTGTGCGGCAGCTCTGGCCATGACAAGCTTCCTGTGCAAAGCAGCCTGCAGTGCAAGGAAGAAGGTAAAAATATAATGTGCAGACAGCGCCGCGATGTGAGATTTCTTTGCTGCATTGCTCATTTTCGCAGGCAAACAATGTGGCAACAGCACTTACGACACAGCCCTGTGAGTCCAGGGCCAGGCCAAGGCCTGCCTGTTCACCTGCTGGAACTTTCTCTTCCCTAAATCACTTTTCATAAAAAGAAGCCCTGCCTTTTCATAGATCTCATCCAGTCGTTCTGCCAAAGCTTCGGATCATGCTCCTCCTGCCAGGAATTGACTAGGGCCTCTAAGGGAGCCCTGATTAAGAGGCGCTGACGGCAGCAACCTGGCCTGGCGGCTGCGCACTAAAGTCTCCCACCATTCCCTTCATGTGCCCCTGTTTGAGGCATTCTGGGAAAATGAAATGGTGGTTGCCGGGAGGCAGCTGGCAGGAACTTCCTTGGCCACCGAAGGCATCACGCCGCCCCCACCCCCCCGGAAGGGTGATGGATGGGCCCAAGGGCACCCGCGAAAATGACGCTCGCTTCGACTTCATCGTTGCTCTTGCCATTCATGCAGCAACCAGTGGAAAGCTGGACTGAGCCGTCCCCTGAGGAGCCGTGTTCTCATCCGCTGTGGAACGGGCCTGTGCCTCCCCCCAAGCCATGCCTGGAATGCAGGCGTCGCTGCAGAAGCAGCAGGCACGATACCCCAGGCCACTGGGCAGGTGTGGGTCCCACCCCCCAGTTGCAGTTTCGTGTGCTCCATGGGGCAGCCTGGCGCAGCCTGGTGCCTCCAGATGTGTAAGACTGCATTTCCCATAATCCACAGGCTGCCCGGTAATTGCTGGCTGGGAATTGGGGAACTGCAATCCAGCCGGTCCGGAGAGAAGCAGGAGGACTTTGATCCCCATGTACTAACTGTGCGCAGGGAACTCCGAGGCCCAGCCTTCCCTTCTGATGGCTCTATATCTTTCAACCAGACTTGGGCTAAGCAGCCTTCCACAGAGGACTGCTCAACCCGAAGGCAGTCCTCTGGAGCCCTTTGAACAGAGGGCTGTCCTCAGTCGAAGAGGGCACGAGGCCCCCCCGACAGATCTCCACAATTTTGCAAAGCACAACTGAGAAAACAGAGAGGATCAAATCCCTTCCACTTTGGTAGTTCTGACAGTCTCGCACTTTCTAGCCCAGCACCCTCAGGGCTGTTTGTTTTCTGTTGCTAAGGGAAGCAAGTCAACTTCTCTTTAAACACCCAGCCCTGGTAATCCATGTCAGGCACAGCTGGAGTCAGTGTGTCTTCCTGTGTGCAGATCAGTCATTTTAGCAGCAGGCCTGTGAGGCGGGGGGCTCACGGACAGATGCGTGGCACCCAGAAGGAGGGCAGAAGGGCTGCAGGGCATAGCCAGCATAGCCCTCTGCTCCCAGAGACTTCTCCCTCTGCCCCAGATCCCTGCAGCGGGGTCGCCAGCTGCCGCAAACCCTTCCAGGCTCGTCCCGCCACACCAGAAATTGCCCGCACTCACTGCCCATCTGCAGCACGCACACCGTTCGTCGGCCCGCCTGAACGCAGCCAGCCCCCTGGAAGGCACAAGAAATCGTCTTCTCTGCCGCATCCGCATCCCTCCTCTGCCCTCCCTTGGAGCATCCCGGCCGCCTCTCGCCCCAAGGGAGGCCTGCTCCTGCCCACCACAGGCTCCCCCGGCCCAGGAGGAGCGGCAACCAGAAATGCAAGCCCTGCGGCCCTGCCTCTCGCCCTGAGCAGGCAGTCTCTCTTGCCACGCAACGGAAATAGAACACAAAGAGATCTGTCCATGAGGCACCCCTCCGATGCCACCGCAGTGCAGGCCGGCCCCCAAGCCCCCAGAGGGACCGGGCTGCCAGGGCAGGCGCATCCTGCTTGCCTCCGTGGCGAACCAACCCGAGGAGACGGCCAGCAGGCGGGAAGCAGAGGGGGGCGGTTTGCAGCCCACTGCTAAAGAAGCGGCGGCGGCCAGTGCCTCGCCTCAGAGTGAATATCGAACAAGATGAGCCCCGAGAAAAGAACCAGCACACTTTCCACATCGGAAAATCCAAGATGAAGCCGCAGGATTGACCCCAGTTAGCTCGGGCGCACCCCACATCGTGCGCCACATCATGATCAATCTGGTCCTTGCAAAGGCCAGATAGGAAACGCGCTCGTGGGGGTTTCCCACCCCCACCCCGGTACCCGTCTGCGAGCACGATTCTATATAAAGCCTGATGGCACAGGAAGTATATGCGAAGCTTCACAATTTTTCCTGCTCGTATGAGTCAGATTTTCAGATCACTTGCTAAACTTCGTATCTCAGTTACATTTCCTAAAGACCCGCGCTCGGTTGTGACATCCACAAAAAGGAGAATGAGCCCGGCTCTCTTTCCTTCCGTGCCAGTTCAGCTTGATGTGCAGCAATTCACCCGTGCGGATTCGGGCCAAACGGGATTATGCCGGGGGAGCAGAACCTGAGACCACGGACTGTGGCCATCCAGAGATTCTCGCCGTGCCGCATCACATCCTCTGGCTCCCACCCCCTTCGGCAGCCCCTGCTCATGCGGCGGCTTCCTGGGTTTGCTACCGTTTTTTCGCCATTCTAAAGGTTGAAACGCAATAATGGCTTTAAGGGAAAATAGACTGTTGTACTGAGTTTCCTGCGCCCACCCCGGACAAAAAGAAATTTCCACAAAGCTGCTACTGACTTTGGGGGAGAATATCACTGTGGAAAAACAGCACAAGAGAAAACAGTTTCCATACTCCCACTTCACCACAATCCCGGTCAGGACATTACAGAAGCAGGTTTTAAAAAATCACACCTCATTCCAACAGCACAGTGAAAGGTACGAAGGAAAAAGCTCAGGGCTGTAACCAAGCAGCCCCATCCTGGAAGAATAAGGAGACTGTCTCTGAACAAACATTCTCAGAATTTGCGGTGCGTTCTAATCACTTTTTGTCTAATCAGGGTCTTGTTCTACGCTTTTTTCTCCCTGAAAGATCTGAAGGCTCCTTTTCCCTGCGCAACTCTCTAGTGTTTCTTCATGGATGTATCCATGCAGTCCGAGAGAGAAAAAAGGCTGTGCGGAAGGCAAGGCCAAACGTTCCAACAATTCTGAGCCCGTCTGGCGGCTGCGGTCCGAGTTTGGCACGGCATTTTCACAAGGGCCAGATTCAAGTGCAACAGTTTATCCGAACTTTCTTTCCCTGTGGGCGTGCACCCCTGGTCTACCAGGACCAATCCCTCCTGTGATGCATCGGTGCTTCCTCGCTGTGGACAACGCCCAAGAAATAACTGATGTGCATGGAGAGGCAGAGAGAAGGAGCCCAAAAGGATGCAATTCAGACATGAGTTTGGATTTTGAGCAGCAAGTCAGCTCTTGATCCCATAAGTGCATCTGAGATGAAACACCGCTGACCTCAAAGCCAAACCCCGTTACCTCCTGATTTGCCTACAGCACTTAATAACTTTCTACTGTTTTTATTTATCACGCTTGGCACCGCAGACAACAGGTGCTCTCGTTACTGATAGCTGCGGCAGGAGTTCGGCAAGGCATGGCTTCTACACAGGAAGCGCCTGCCAAAAGAGGTCCATGGGTTCCAGACACCCAACCAAGTGCGGCTGACGTGCCCCGGATGGCACTGCACCATGCCCGAAAGAGCTCCTGGCTTTGGCAGGAGCTGGAACCAGCGCCATGGACCGGTGTAGCCAGGAAGGTGCCAAGGCCCACACCTCTTTCCGCTGCTAAGAGCTTCCTGCCACCAGCTCGTGCTCCTCCTCACTTTCGCTACCTGCTGACTGGGGTCCCCTTTGCAGAAAAAACGTGGGGCGCAGCTACAAAGATCGGAGCATCTGCTCCTACGTCAAGCCGGAAGTAAATTGCCAGATCATGCTGCACCCAAGAAAAAGGCTCACTTGATTTCCGATTGGCCTCCTGCTTTCCGAGCGATCTGGACCAGTTCCTTCCCGTACCGTTCCTCCACCTGCGCCCTGCGAAGCAAAATCCCCTCATTATTTTAAGCTCATGGAGTATCGGGCTCTGTACTTTTTGGTGCATGGCGGGGGAGGTCCTCCCTTCGCCGTTGCACGGCAATTGCTTCTTGGGAGCAGCTGGGGAGAAGCACCTTCAGAGAACAAAAAGGAGGTGGTGGAGTGTTCGGGGCTGGGGCGTGAAAGAAAGAAGAATTTCTTCCTCCCTCTGGGGCAGAGGAATGGGGGGAACAGGTACCCTTTTCAGAGGGGTTCCATGTGGGCATGCTCGGGGCACAGTGCAAATCCTTCACAGACCTCTCTACAAGCCCTTTGAGGAAGCAATGCCAAAATCGCACGATGAGGTGGCCAGGGAGTGTCCGTTGCTTCGCAGCTGGGATGGCGGCTGATAAAGCACCCGAAATGAGGAGATGCCGCGCCAAAAAAGGACATCCATTTACACAACACTTGCACAATCGGCTTAATATGTATAGATGCAAATGGGGAAATAATTCTTAGGTTTTAAACAGAAATATGGCGCATTGCATCATAGTGTGGGAGACCTTGACCCATGTGCCATGGCCCCCTTGGGTTAATTGTAAAGAGGCGACTTTTTTTAGGATCCATGATCTTAACTGGGAATTGGGCAGGCCTGCCTTTTGTACAGAAGAATACCGAGCAGTCCCCTGGCACCCTGCAAATAAATTTCTGCCCCCTGTAAAAGAGGGCAGCTGATCCATCCTGGTTGGACCTGTGGTTCTGCCATTTCCCTGAGTTAAAATAAGCATTTTCCAAAGCCACAGTTTCGCCCGCTAGGGAACACTTAGAACAAAGCTAACCATTTCATTCTCACTGGATTACAGTCCAGCTTCTCATCAACCTGCTTGCCCAGATTCTCAGAAATGAGAACAAGATGCAGCAGTCACATGACAGGAAGAGACATACCAAAAAAAAACCCCATTCATGGTCGAATCTGTGGATGGATGTCCTAGACCAGGGGCGCTGCTCTCTCTGAATGAGCTCACAGAGCACATTCCAGCAGCGGGCAGCCTGATGGCGGAAGGAATGCATCCAAAACCAGTGTGACCCAGTGTGGTGTAGTGGTTAAGAGCATGGGACCGGGACTCAGAGGATCTGGGTTCGAGTCCCCGCTCGGCGATGGAGCCAACTGGGGGACTTGGGGCCACTCACAGACTCTCAGCCCAACCTACCTCACAGGGTGGTTGTTGTGGGGATAAGATGGAGGAGGAGATGTAAGCTGCCTTGAGCCCTTTGTAGGAAAAAGGCAGGATATAAATCGAAAAATAAATAAAAATAAACAAAATAAAAACCCCAAGGTTCCCCCCAGTGTTAGCTTAAATCTCTTGATGCCAGTAATTAATCCTTCAGAGAGGCATTTCCATCCTTCAGAATGAGGGGAAAACACTTCACCAAAGCTGGGCCTGGGAAACCCCCAAAAATCCCTCCCTCAAATGACCCAAGCAACTTTCTCCGCAAATTTAGCTGCAGGGCAGGGAGGCAATGAAATCCATTAAGCCTCTTCTTCTCCCTCCGCCTATCAAGGCATTATTTCCATAAAGTGGAAGAAATCTTTACTCACATACTCTAAAATAGCCCTGGGGGGAAGGCAGGGTCTGTGTCACTTTTGACTCAAAATGTGCACGGTTGAGTTTCCATAGGCATTAAATGGCCTTTTCAGACACTGCACTAAACTATGGCTTGGTTGACAAAGTGAGCTGGACTGAGACTCAGTTTCTCTGCTCCTCATCTCCCCTCTCTCCTTCCGATGTAGTCAAAAAGAAGACCTTCCATTTTCAATCAACCCTAATTCGGTCAGCTGGCCAAACCCTAAACTGCGCTTTTCATTAACTAAAGTTTGTTTAAGCCAGCCAGTTTCATAACCGATCATCTGAAGTTGTATCTGGTTTCAAACAAATCGTAGTTAATATGAACCTCAGCGCGACTAGGTTCAGATAGCTGTGCTTCGGTTAGAGCTAGACACTCTGTGGTGTATTCTTGTCCAGTCAGAAATTATGGCTTAGCAAGACATTTGAATGTGATCATAGCAATTATCTGCTGATTTATGAAATCAATTACTATGATATTATGGAATCAGGGCTTAGAAGAGGATCAGCACAGCATGTCTTCCTACTTGGGGCATACTCCGCATTGACTGGGGTGTACTGGGAGTTGTTGGTCTTTTTCGGCCTAAGCCTGCATAGGATTGTGCCTTTAGCCACTCCTTCCTTTTCATTACCTTTGTTTGATTAAGTCCTCCACATCTTTGCACATCTTCCTCCCATCCAGGAGCCGCTGCAGCAGCACATCGTATCCAGTATGAAGGGTGAATTCTTTACACTGGGAAATGAAAACGTGCAGCGTCCGTTAGTTAAGATAATTGCCACTGTACTAAGCACATGATCTGTCAGTATGTCGGGATTGCGTCTGTGCTTTCGAACTGGGCCTGTATTTAGGCTGGCAGGGAGGGTGAATCTCGCGATTCAGTCCTTTCGAAAGGTGACCCAAGATCCACCTGCTGAATTGGATTCTTTGCACAGAGGGAAAGCTCCACGTTAAAACAAGTAAACACATTGCTAATATGTCACTAACCAGAAAGCTGTGCTGAAATGAAAAGGCACGGCCAGAGGGGTCACAGCCCATAATATTCATGGTTCATGTGCAAAGCATGGTATGGTGATCTACGCTGCAGTGATAGCACTTCTCCTCTGCTTGTAAAAACTTGGATTTCATAAGATCCCAAAAGAAATTAAGTAGCACAAGACAAACATGGAAGGAAACAGTTTGGTCCCAATGGCAAGTAGATGGCCCATAAAATAAACAAGCAACAGTTTTAGAGTAAGCAGAGTGGAAATGTAACCAAAGACGCCTCACACAGTTTGGAAACTGACACAGAATGCGGCGATCAGAGCATCGCTTCCATTTTGTTTAATAAACTGAGCTTCTGCCCCTCATGGCGGCATTGATGCATTTGAAAATAGGCAGTTCCCTCCATTCCAGAAATTCCTATTTATGCAGCACAGGCTGCTCATCTTTTTATATCCTGAGTTATACAGCACCTTTCAAACTTCCTTCCTGGCAACTTGTGTCAATTTATAAGTAGATTTAAATCTGGAAATATTTAACTCGTAACAGAAGCATAACAATGCCCAGAGAGCTTTGGTTATTGGGTAGTGTAGAACGAAAATGAAATAAGACTTTTTTCTCAATCAAAGCGGTAAACCATGTTGCACTTTACAATAGAGAAATGCCACTTTCACATTCCAACTCCTCTCTGTAATAAAAAGCAGATCAAAGTAAGAAAAGCCCTCTTGAAAGAAGTTAGGAGGACGTCAAATGTGCTTCCTTTGGGAGGAAATGTTGGGCAACCATTTAGAAGGCCATGCCTCCTGCTGTTACTCTTGAGCCTAACAGCAGCTCTGCAAGCAGGACCTCTGAGGCCAGGCTGAATGTCTGAGCAGATTCATGTGTGTGAAGGCGGGTAAACCTGGTCCTAAACTGTTTATGGTATCAGCACATGGGCCCAAATGGAGCACAGTTCATCCTTCTGAGTCACCCGGTCCACCCGCTTCCCCTGCAGCTGCCAGTCCATTGGCGGCTCCTGGGTATTTTCCCTCATTCTAAAACTTCCAGAATTGTAAAGGTCAGCAATACCAGCATTTTGGCTTAAAGTAAGCCCAGAAGGAAGTGAATTGGTTGTACCTTCTGCCGGCCCATGGCTAGGAAAGAGTACTTGGGAAGATCACCCTGGAAGAGCCAAGCAGCACATGTTGGTAAATGTGTCACTGCAATTAAGTGCGTGCATTTTTAAAAACTTTGAAATAACTGCAGCAGCTTCCGATGGCAGCCATGGAAAACCAACGGGAGCTTTCCTTCTGGTGCAGAACACAGCTTTGGGGTGGAAAATCACAGCAGGGGCGAAAGAGCTGACCTCTTCTCCCATGCCTACCTGTAATCCAAATCCAGTTTGGGGGTTCCTTTCCATAGCACTATTCTCCCCTCCTTTTCAGTGCATATTACAAGCCTCAACTATATGTATGCATTTCATGGGATGATGCATTTAAAACCAGCCAGTTTCATGGCTGACTGAGGATCTGAACACAGGACTTCCTGGTTGAAGACAGTTGCCAGCAGAGAACATTATTCCCAGGAGTGGAAGAAAATGAGCATAACTCTGATGAACGGCAAAGCACAGCAGAAACCTCCCCACGGCTTCCTGCATCTAAGGACAAGAAAGCAGTGGAATACACCAGGAAATGCAAGATGCTCTCCAGCCCCATGTTAAATCAACACCACGACCGCGAGAACGTTGTTCCAGGAAGCTACAATATCAGAACTAGAAGCAAACTTACCCTTGCATTTGCCATTCCTAAACTGGTGTGACACCCCATCAAAGACAGGAAGCCCGGAGGACCCACATTCTGATCGGCTGCTTGTGTGGGAAGCAAGTGTGTGATTCTCCTTCCACCGCTTCAGAAGCTGCTCCCGCCTGGCTGATTCACCAGGTTCGAGGCAGAGCTCGGCAACCGTCAGATTTTCCCAGGGAAGTATCCCTGCATTTTGGAATGCAGAAACATGCCCAGCGGCCTTATTCTGAGCAAGAATAACTCAGAATAACAGCCAGTGGCGCACCGACATAATTCGGCCCCTTGGACTCGGTGGTGATTGGAGGACACCCAGATGGCCACATAGATGGCTTGGAGTACATAGTTGGAAACATAAACCAAGCTATCTCCCATAACATAACAGAAGCTTCCCGATACGTTAGATGACAACCAAACTGCTTGCCATCCCTGCTTTAGGAATTGAACACTCTAAGCATGTACAAGTTCGCATTTTAAACGGATTACATCTTGATTCCAGGAATGAAATGGGAGTTTGTTTCAGCCGCCCAAACCTTCCACCTTCTGGGTTGGAATCCCCTTGGAACCAAGTTTTGCTACGGCTTGTAAGATTTCTGTTCTCCCTGTCCCAATTGCAGCTGATTAAGGTCAGGGTCAGACATCCCGGTACCTTCCAGATCTTTTGGACAACCGTTCCTGCAATCCGTGATCACTGATTCTGCTGGCCGGAACCTGCAGAAGCCCAAGCGACTGAGGACATGCTGCTTTGGGGCCTTTCACGTGAACAAGCAGGGGCATCGCAGCTCTTTCAGCCAGAGGCCTGAGTTCCATTTTGTGGGGGCACTCTCAGGGCCCCATTCCAGTGGTGAAGGGTGCCAAAGGCAAAGGAAACCCCAAATGCCAGCATATTTCAGCTTAGGGTTCTTGCTGCCAGTAACTAAGGTTTAAGAGAAGCATTTCAGCCTTTTAGATTGGTGGAGGGTGGGGAGGGGTTGGCATAAACCTTGCAAAAGCTGGGAAACCACCCCATGAACGGGGATGGTTTTGTACCCCGAAGCACTCTTTATACCGCCCGTGAATATTTACATCCATTCTCAACCCCCCTGCCCCAAATTCAGCCAGTAAATGCCAGGCTGTGCTGCAGAATCACTCTAACCCCCAGTCAAGCACTTTGCAGAAGGAAGCAAAAACAGCATCCCGGAATTAGATGTTCACACATGAATCAAGAGGGGTTTTACAAACAACAACAGTGAGCTCACAGGTTCTGAGCATATTTTGCAGACTGCTACACCCTTCCAGAGGAAGTGAATTAACGATACCGCAGGCTGATTCTCTCTGCCTCCTTACAGGGGCTCACATAACCAAGTTTTGCTAACTCTCGCTCGGACCTTAGCCCTAACACATCACTCAGACTTGCAGCTCTGCCCGCCCAGACAGCAAATAAAAGGGGGCGCACAGGACATCTTGGCCCAATGGGCAACCATATTCATTCATTCATTCATTCTTCAATTTATATCCTGCCTTTTTCCTACAAAGGGCTCAAGGCAGCTTACATCTCCTCCTCCATCTGATCCCCACAACAACCCTGTGAGGTAGGTTGGGCTGAGCATCTGTGACTGGCCCAAAGTCACCCAGTTGGCTCCATGGCCGAGCGGGGACTCGAACCCGGATTGCCTGAGTCCCAGTCCTGTGCTCTTAACCACTGCACCACACTGGTTCTCTATATAGGCTTGATCCAGGTGTGTGCGATGGAGGAGCTACAGGTGAGCATGAGCTACATTAGCGGAACAACTGATGAGTAAATTCCAAACGCGCAAGGCCAGTATTTGGCGCAGGGGCCTTCCACACCCACCTTGCCCCACGGCCCATCCTGGCCCTGATGTGGGCCTAGAAGTGGAGAGAAAGACTAGCAGGAGGAGAGCAAATGGACTCACCCACCAGCCAGGAGACTAAAGACCCGTGCAATGCTGTGGCAGGTCACAATATTCCCCGGCCTTGTATTCTTTCAGAATGGGAAGGGAAATGACTGGCACAATCTCCTGTTTCCACCACCTGCATTCTGCCGCCTGATGCAAAAAAGCTTTTGTGGACAGGAGATGACCCACGACAGTCAAATCTCACTCCAGTGCTGGCCAGCTCCACCACACTAAGCCGTAGACGGCTTAGCGGGTGCAGCTCTGACTTCCAGCAGGGGTCCCTGACCTTTCTGGAAGTGTGAGCCTGTTTGGAATTTTGAGAGACAGTCATGGGCACTCTCACAAAATGGCTGCTGCAGGGCGGGGGAGACCTGGCCATTCATCAAGCAGCTACCACAGTTGGTATAACCAATCGCGAAGGTGATTGGACGCTCATTCCCCAGGGTGCAAACGGGTGAGATGAAAACCGAAGGAAGTTGCCCAAAGGGTGAAGCGATGGCGGGGCGGAGTGCCAGAAGCACAAAGCAGCGAAGATGTTCGGTGTTCCAGGGCTGTGCTTCCTTTGGCGGCGTGCCAGCCTCCCCGTCAAAATAACAACAACAAACGAAGAAACAGAAATGAGCGGGAGGTGGCTGGGCGTGAGGCCAGCGCTGATAAAGCGCTGTGCGGCCGCCCTCCCGCCTGAGCAGGCCACCGAAAGCTACCTTGACTGATGTGGGCCATCAGAAAGCCGGTTCTGTGGGTCTTGCCCCCTAGGAACGCCCTTACGGAACGAGGGCACATCAGGCCCTCTGCTACATTCTCTTGCTCGAGCATGAGAATTACGTTACCTTGCTGTGGGTTTCCTTATTTGCTTTGGCAGGCCGGAAATGGAGCTCTGTCGTGCTGCTTGACACTGAACGGTCCTTCTGTTTTTCTTGCGGCTTCAGCTAACGATCGCATTAGTGCTGCTCCCTCAGTGCGCCTGAGGGAAGGGCTGGCTTGGACCGGCGCTTCCAGCCGCCTCGGCAGGCGTCCTCACGAGCCTCCGCTGGGCTGAGCCGGGGCAGGGCAACACCTCCCGGCACGGGACCAGGAGGGCTGTGTGAGGACAGGTGTGCCCGCAGCTGTGCAACGTCGGACCACTTGAGGCGGTGAGGGCAGGGATCGGTGCCATGCCGTCGGGCCAGAAGGGCAGGGAAGTCAACACAGATGGCCACGAACAGCTTGCAAGAGTGCACACTCCCTCCGGATCTGTGAAACAGACGCCCATCATGGCCCTACCTCATCGGGCATCACAGCCCGAGACATCTGATGAGTTTGGGGAACAGAGCAATGGTGCGACGGGGCTGCTTCCAAGATGCGCCCGCACCTCTTCCTGGAGTCCCCGTCCCTCTGAAAGGCCTGCGCATGTGAGACACCAAGCCAGAAAAATTCCCCTGCAAGAAGGGACCTTTCTTGCCCACTGCTTCATTCTGAAGTCGGCCGTCCAAAGGCAAGAGGCGATGACAAGATGAGGAGCAGCCGCAGAAGTGGAGCTTCCCAGAGGCATCTTGCTTGAAGGGAAGAGCTGGGCCGGGTGCTCAGCTGAGCCCGGCTCTTCTCAGTGCTTTCAAAAGAAACTAGCCGTTCCCAGTGCGATAGGAGCACCCCCGAGTGTGGGGAATCTTTGCATAATGCATTTTGCATTTTGCATAAAGCATTGCTCGTGTGGCTTCGTGTGTTTTTCAAGATAAAGCTTGCTCTTGCAACGTGGTGCATGTAACACGAAATGTTCGGCAGAAAATGGAAACAGGAATGGTTTACTACAACAGACATGTTCGATCGTGCCGGCACTTCAGAAAAAGAGGTAAATAGCTTGAAATTTGATAGAGAGAGGGAGGGAGGATCCTTTTTTAAAAAACATATGAAAATCAATTCAAAGTCTGGAATAGAAAATACTTTTAACTTAAGACCCACAGGTCGATCTTTGTGCTTTGGCCTGCAATTTCCCCAACTACCAGTTTGCAAGCATGCCCAGAGAGCAAACTGAATCCGCTCAGCCAAACTCGTCCAAAGAATCACGACCATCGGCCCCAGGTGCCCCGTTCACAGGAAGACCTAATTCACAACACAGAGTTTGCTTCTCTCATTTCTACCAAGATGGAGCACAAGGAATCAGCACTTACCCAAAAGGTATCTTTAAACTGCAGGTGCGCCATGGCGAGCAGCTCAAATGGGTTACTTTTGGCACATGAGCTCCGGCGTGTGAGAACTTGGAAGGAAAGAACAGCTCTGCTGGCACCGTGCGCCGAAGCGAGATGTTCTCTTTACAGCTTGCAAAATAGCACCAGGCAGTTTGAGGAAGCTCAGTGCGCGCTGACTTGCAGCTCAGAAAAGAAAAGTAACCCCAGACCTCACAGGTCTCCCGTTCGTTTTCTCCTCCTCTCGCTCCACCCCCCCCCTCGCTTCACTGAGGTTAAGCCCATCTCATTTCTGGCAAGCGGCGAATATTGAAATACGGAAACAGAAATGAGCAAATAAGACACTAAAGAGAGAGAAACAAATAAATAACCCAAACTAGTTACATTTCCAAATGCAACAGAGCTCTCTGCTGCAAAGACAAAGCCGAGCTACTGTAGGAAGGTGTCTGAGATCAAGTCTGTGCTGTTGACCACAGGTCTTTCTTGACGCGAGGCATGTTTTGTGTGTGCGCACGCACACGTGCATGCTTCGGTCCTCTTTTACGCAGGGCAGGGATCATGCACACACACAGGAAGCGAAGCTGCAGTATTGCAGCCTCAGTGAATGCTGCAATAACGGAAGAATTTTCCAACCCTGATCAAAGGCGAGGGAACTCGGAGGACACTCTGGCCGCTGCCTCGCCCGCCTGGATCAGCCCGGAGCTCCTGGGCCGCCGTTCATACCCTGCATTGTGGCGATGAATGGAGGGAGAAGCCCAAGCGCTGTGCCGCTGGAATACTAATGGGGACGTTCCCCGGTGTCCTTAAAGCCCAGGCGTTTCAAAGGCAGTGATTCAGGCGCAGTGTGGGCCCGAGTGTGCCCACATCCTCCCTCATGTCATTTGCGGAGGGAATAGGATGGAGAGCGCTTCCCGGATATTTAGCAAGAAAACCCGAGCTTTGTCACGAAGGGCAAATACTTTCTTTTCTGCTGAACAGGAAAGAGAGAGTGGAGGAGAGTGAGTTGCTAGAAAACAAAGAGGCCTTGGAAACATTTTAAAGGGGGAAATCAATTCAAGGAGACATGCAGTGCCAAGTTCTTCAACAAGGGCTTCTGGAAGACGAGTAGATCTCATGCTCCATTAGACAAACCAAGCCACTGGATTTCAGGCCCTCTGCATCCCTGCTGATACACCAGGCCGCATGCAGGGCCGTACCCAGCAGGGGGCACGAGTCTGTGTTTTGGCGCCCTCCACAGCAGCCCTGCTTCTGAACCGCCCTTTGCACATTCGGAGAAGGTCTGAAGAGGGTTCTGTCCGCTCATTCAGCAGGCTGCAGTTACAGCTCTCCTGTGCCCCACAGCAGGTTTTCAGACACGGGTTTGTAAGCCCGTGCCGCTAAACACACTCAGGAAGACCAGGCCTGGCACACGCAGCCCAGTTAAGCACAACAAGGGTGAGAGATGGAAAGAGAGTCTGTTTTATTCTCGAGGACACGTCTGATGCCAGCGAAATGGCCGTCCACCCCGGGCACATGGCGCAAGTCCCTTGGCTGACCAGGTAGCCCAGACAACTTCTTACTGGGTTAAAATGCCCACCCCAAGTTCCTCTGGGCATGTTTGAATTCAGGTGGCTTCCACACCTACCTGGGAGGCTGAGAACTTTCGGCAGGAGGTCGTTCCATCTCTAGCGGTTGGCGATGCCCTGTTAGCATGGAGGATGCTTGGGACTGCCTCGCCTAATTTGGGCCAGCCAGGTGTGTCCCACATGTCCTTCCCACTCCATGTGCAGGGGTTAAACTGGACACTAACTGAGCGCTCAGAAGTGTTACAGGCGTGGGGAGCTGACATGCGTCCGTCCGTGCTTCCCCCTTCCCAGTTTAGCCCAACATGCAAACAGACCAAGATTTGAATAGGGTTTGTATCCTAATACAGGTTTGGAAACAGCGAGCTGCTTCAAGAATCCTTACTTACCTGGATCCTAAGAACAGCTCACCAATACCGCTTTCAGGTGAGCACGTGGGCTCTTGGCACAGATTGGGAGTTCTCCTTCCTCTTTGCTCTTTCCTCCAAGATCCCAAATTCAGCATAAGAACCAGCAAGAGCAGATGTGATACAAATTTGCATCTCCTTTGCCCTCTGGCTGAGTCAAGCACTTCCCCTTTCTGGGAGATGCATAACTGGCCACTTTTCATACAACCCCCAAACATGCTTTCTGCCATTTGTCAGGGGAGAGAGAGAGAGAGAGAGAGCAGGCCTGGTTCCGTCTGGGCAGGAGAGACTTGCGTTTCTGGCCAGGTTCACCTGATATTCCAGGCTGTTGGTTGTTCACCTGTTAACAAGCTACGTGTATATGCCAGGTACAATTTTGAATATGCTACCCCAATCAGGGTGATGGGGGTGGGCATTTATTTATTTCCTAGATTTATACCCCACCTTTTTTCGTACAAATGTCTCACACCATCATTCCCTCCTGCTTTCCATCTTATCCCCACAGCGCCAGCCCTGTGAGGTAGGTTGGGCTGGGAGTCTGTAACTGGCTCAGAGGCACCGCCTTCGCTCCATGGCTGAGCTGGGAGGAGAACCTGCATCTCCCAAGTCCCCGTCCTGCCATCTTAACCCCTGCACCGTACTGAGCTGCCAGTTCTCGTGAAGCCGGCCAGGGTGGTTAACTGACGGTGAAGCAACACTCTCATAGCCCATCATGCAAGGTTGTGAAACCCTCGGATAACCCATGGTGCTCACACTTGCACAACACAGGAGCCTTCTAATTAGCGGTTGCATATTTGAATTGGCAAATGCAAACAATAGATGGCAAAGGAACAATAGATGGCAAAAGAAGAAGGGGGCGGCAGAGGATGAGGTGGCTGGATGGAGTCACTGGGGCAGTCGGTGTGAGCTTGGGTGGACTCCGAGGATGGCGGAGGACAGGAGGGCCTGGAGGAGTGTTGTCCATGGGGTCGCGAGGGGTCGGATGCGACTTCGCGACTAACAGCAACAATTTGAATTGGCCCTTGGCTCATGCCCCAGCCCATCAGGGGCTCCACCACCCACGGTATGCCTGCGTCGTCTCACACAAGCTGGGCCAATGTTCACCCCACCTATGAATGCCCCGGTGCCTTCCAACATTACATGCTTTTCGGCGCCAGGTCAAGACCTTTTTATTCTTCCATACTTTTAATGCTTAATTTTAGCTATGCTTTTATGCTCATTTTGTGGATCATTTATACTAGATTATTTGGGTATCTATGTATTTATGGGATTTGAACTGTAAGCCATCCTGAGACCCACTGGGTATTGGACGGGGTAAAAATTACCCAAATAAAACCCCGTGGCATCCCAAACTTCCCAGTGAGGCTGCAGAACTATTCGGACCCTCGCTCTGAGGTCTTGCAAACTTGGAGCCGGGGTCTCTGATGGCTGAGCCCCTGCCCCACCTCCCCACCTCCAACTTGGAGGGCTCCAGGCCAGCTCCTTATCCAAGGATGCAACAGGGCCTCAGAGAGGGGGAACAGCCAGGGGGTGGGGTCTGGGGCTTCCATGCTTCTGCAGCAGGGGGCACTGGGTCTCCCCCTAAGTCCCCTTTCCCTCTCTTAAGTAGGAATAGCCAGCAGGGGATCTGCTCATGATGCTTCTTGCAGCAAGCTGTTCTCTCCTTCAAGCTAGATACTAAAGGCCCTTATGCTGCTCTAGAAGGGCGGCACCCACCTCTCCAGAGCAGTCAGCTTGGTATCAGTCATGCAAACTCACTTCCTCTGCATCCATTCAAATGAAATCAGTCAGTTTATTCATGCAGGCTTTGTGACAGGCAGCCCAGCCACTGGCATAAGGTACTGTCAGGTTTCTTCCCACATTAGTCAGTCCCCGTAAGCAAATGGAATAGGCCAAATTTGCGAATCCGAAAAGTAACTGCTGTTGGAACGCTCCTGCTTGGTCTTCTACCCGTAATTACTCCTCTGATCACAGGAGGGCTAAAGCTGGGTCCAAGGCCAGCGGTAGATCTGCAGATGTTTGGGGCTTCAGCTCCCAGAGACCTCTGGCAGCATAACCAGTTGGGGAGCTGGTTGGAGTTGAAATACAAATCATCTGGAGGAGCGGAAAGCGCTTTCGGCCTGACAAAACCAGCCAACCGTTCGCTCCCCACGAAAGTGGCTTAAGGCTTTACAGAAGCAGTTGTCTTCAAGCTGCTGCCCCTCAGCTTTTGCTTCGCTGCTCTTAACCGATTCTTCCTCCTGAGAACAGTGTCTGCAATTCCTTAGGCCCCATGCATTTCAACTTCCCAACGCACTCCAGGGCAGGTGCCAATCACACATGCTCGGTCTGAAGGGCCCAATCCAATGTTTGTCGAGACAGCAGGAGTCCTACAACTTGCAGTGTTCCTAGCTCGGCTGGGGAACATAAGTGTTGCAGGACCGTTCTGTCTTTACATGCCGACAATTGCCGTCTAAGTCACCCTGGCTGCGTGGATATATGCACGCTCACAGCAGAATTAGGGGACAGAATGTGTTGACATGATAAAACAGACCGAACCTTCGAGTTGAAAGGACGGAACAACGTTTTGTAAGGATCCCCTCCCCTATTTCTCCAAAATCCCTAAACTTGCATAGATTATAAAGAGGAAGTTACAGCGCCTTTCTCTTATGCTCGGACTTGGAGGAAGAGGAATCTTGATTTGTTCTGAAAACAAGGCAGACCCAAAAGCCTTTTTCTGCTAGATTTCCGTACTCAAATAAGCCTCTTCTCTGCATTTAAGCTGCCAGAGGTAACTCGCACAGAGATGCATTATTTATAGAAAACGTTAAGATATGCATGTGTGGTTGTGCCAGAAATAGCCGATCAAGTATTTCCACACAGGCTATCTGCAAACGAGCGTGCAAGTCACTAGAGCGTTGTGATTACAGAGGGACTCAGGATGCCCCGGTTCTAATCCCTTCCTGTCCATGAACGTCCCTGGGCGATTTAGTCTCCCCTTAAAGGAGAGGAAAAGATAGGATAAAAATGTAACCCGGGCTGGATTCACACAACACAAGCAACCCTGTGTGATTACTTGGCATTTTCTGCCATGCGCTTTCGCCATTCCCACGGTTTCCGTTCTCCCTGCTCAGTCCAACTACGGTTAGCATGTATCCCATCAGCCACCACACCTGAAATTCCATCCCAGGGTGCCGTTCTCCCTGCTTATGCTGCCTGCCTCTTCCTCCGTGGTCCACACAGACAGGCCGGAGAGCTTGAGGAGCTCCTCAAGTCGCTGTTCTTTCCAGGGGACTCTCTGGTCGTGGCATGCCAGGACCATGGAAAGCGTGATCCAGGGTTCAGACAACACAGCAAGCTATATCGCTATGGAGAAACCATCAAACAAGCCATGGCTGCTTGTCAGGGTTTCTGAAGTCCAATCCTACCTCAATAAATACCATAACTGAGCTAGAATGAACTGGGCAGCAATAATAATCAAGCCTTGTTGTGTTGCCTGGATATAGCCGATGAAAATAATCCGCTCTTATCTCTGCCTTCTCCCGTCTGCTCTGGAGTCTCCGCCGTCCTAATGATCGACTGCCCTTGGATCGCTGTCCGACTGGCCCACAACCCACCCTCCGGCCCCTGGGGACCACATTCAGCCCCGATAACTGCGTGCTTCAGGGGAGCCGCAAAGCCTGTTCACAGCTCCCGGTCCAGACCTCCGAGCCCACTTTCCCTCAGCCCTCCTTGCCTCGCATGCCAAGATGTCTAGGGCCGCCATCTCAGCTTGATTTCAATCAGCGCTTCCTGGTGTTCGTGCCATATAAGAAGCTGAAAGTTTCCTGTAAGCAGCTCTCTTGGCCTCCTCCCCCAAAATTCTGTAACGTGCCTCCAGATTTTTTTCGGAATGACTTTGGAGCCCTCCTCCCAGCTGATGATCAGTCGGGTCGCAGGCGCCGGGGAGTGCGCAGCAGCAGCGAGGTGGCGAGGTCGAGGTGGCTTGAGCCCGCCGGTGCGGTGGCAGCCACAGCTCAGCCACCCCGGCTGGCCTGCCTCTGCCTGCGACGGTGAAGCAGGAAGGCCTCCTCGCTGGATCCTCCACCCCTCAGGCAGAACAGGATCTGGGGCCAGTAGCCATGAGCAGCCATGGGGTCTGAATGGCTTTTCTATACACATGAGAAGCAAGTTGCTCTTAGTTTCTTTTCTTCCACAAAACTGCACCTTCCTTCCTCTTGCTCTTTTGCAGGAACTTTGTTCTGCTCTGCAGGCACTCCCTCGTGGATCACCTTGGTCCGAGATGAGGGGGTGCCAAGGGAGGGCCCCCCAGCTGTAGTACCCTGGATGCGGGATGACATTTGAGATCTCTCTGTCCTTCACCATCCAGTCTTTCAGGAAGATGAAGACAGGTTTAGCTAAGCAGGTCATACTAGAATTTTGAGTATTCCACTGTTGGAAAAGAGCATCCGTTTTAACAGGTTGCATTCGTATCTTTTTCTATATTATACTGAGTTTCCTGGCGCTTTGTGGTCTGGATGAGGATAAATGTGAGTCACACCAAAAATGACACAAACAAGAAATAGGGCAATTTGAGTGTTTTAATCCAAGTGTTTGGAATACTGTTTTAACTTAAATACAATACACTTTCTAAAGCTAAATCTTTACAATAAAAATAAATGCTATCTAGATGCAAAAATATTTCCAGATCATATAAACACCCTCTACTACTGAAGTTTATATGCAGAACCCTTACAAGTAAGGTTTTATTTCTCCTGAATAATCATACAGAAGAATTATTATCAACATAAAACCAGACACTTTCTCCGCTTTTGCATTTTAAAAAATCTAACATGAACCAGTGGAAATTATTTAGTGTTGTCAAATCTTTGCCATTTCAAGTATATTTCAAAAAAACAGTACTAAAATAGGAAGATTAAAAATTCCCATTCTTGTGGTACGGGTTTGTAATACCAAAAACCTGGCAGCTAAAACAGTGAGGGCAATGAACAAAGAGAAGAAACCGTTGCGTACAACAATATATGAACGTCACATATACCATTTGTATCATTGCATTCAAAGCTGCAAAACACTCAAGATTGAACACTGGGATAAAAGGAGCAAAATGAAGTCTCTCGGAAACTAGAGTTCTTCATGGTAGAAGCTTGCATCATGGAGCTGCCGGCCATAATCGGTGGCTTCACTGTTGAGAAAGAGATCCTGATTCTGAAGAATCTCAGCTTCCGTGAGTTTTTTGTTACCATCCAGGTCCATTTCCTCGATCAGGTGGGCAGCCTGTAAAAGGAAAAAGACTAATTTGAGCACTGACATGTAAATGCTTTGGGATTTCACCCATGTGTCTTTCCTCCCTTCCTCACTCCTAAATGCAATGGACACGACTTGAGTGTACTTCAAACTATCATCCTATACCCATTTCCCTGAAAATAAGGCATACTAAAGGCAACTGAGTGGATACCTCCAGCAATGTGATGTCAGCTTATATCCAACTGCAGCCATTACACTGAAGTATTCCCACAGAATTTCATATGGGACATGCTCCTGTACATTTAGAATCATGGCCTTAGGTTCCCCTTATGGAAGGAAACCACCTCCTTTTTTCCGGCACTGACGACTGATTTTATTTCATGTCAACTTTTGCTTGAACAGCCTGTTAACTCCCTTGATCCACATCTCAAAGACCTGTTCAGTAAAGAGTTAGCCATTTTAATTGTATTTTTCTGATTGCCTTCAAGACACTCTTAGAAAATCCATCTGTTCCTACAGAATTACTACTAAGAGGCTTGAAGGCAGCAGTCTGTGTTCCCTATTAGTTTCTGGGAAAAATACCCAGTTGCTTGTAGAATAAAATCATTTCAGTATATTTTATATAAGCTCCCTCTCTCTTGAAGTAACGGTACTGCTTTCACAAGCTAATTTCAGTTTTGCTTTCTAGTCGTGGTTTTCTACTTCCTTTCATTAAAGTAGGTGCTGGTAAACTTTATGCAAAGTTTAGGTTTTCTGGGCAAATCCTCAAGTCACATCTTCCTATTTAATAGAGGTCCCGCTAGCATGACAGAGAAACAGTGCCCTGGTTTTAAGAAGACTCCCAATCCAAATCAAAAGGTTGATGGCCACAATCCAAGGCTCGCCATTTGCTTCTGGAACAAGTATCAAATTTCCTGTGGAATCATAGAAACAGCGACTCAGAAGGGGCCTCACGGGCCATCTAGTCTGACCCCTGGCTCCAGCCAGCTCCGCTCACGACATGCCCGCCATGTGCACGGACCTCAAACTACTTCCGCCCATGTTAATAAAGCACAACTGCGCCCTCTCCTATTGTGAATGTTGCAGAAAATAAAATGCTGTCGAAATGGAGAGACCCACATCATTGCTGCATCCCTGTTCAACCTTTTATGTAGCACACTGATAGGTTATGTCAGGTGCTTAGAGAGCACATCACTGGATCGCTTCCCAAGGAGCTTTAAATGTACATGCAACTCTGCAGTCGATTCCAGCCATTGAAATGCAAAAAATGTAAAGGGTTTTACCTCCTCCTGTGCAATACCCTCATTGTTGGGAACTACCCAGCTTAGTAGCTCTTGAGGGTTGAGTCTTCCATCTTTATCCTTGTCATAATCGTTTTTAAACCGATCCTTCTCTACGATTATCCATTCTGGCTCTTCACTGGCAGCTAAAACGAATGTTACATACTTATATCTTTTCTTTTTGTTCAGTGGACACTCACAGCTTCCAGGCATTAGATTTAAAGAAATTAAAATGATAATTCTTAACAAGGCACACGGATTTTAAACCATACCTTTTAAAAACATACCGAATTAAAAACAAAAATCATTTAAATTATGTGTGAACTTGTACTCGTATCAGAAAATATTCCCAGGATAGCTAATGAACTAAAAGTACTGGTGAACGGGCGATACTCTCTCCCTAAATTATACGTATGAGAAGAGCTAAAATAACTTCCCCCTAAAAAGATATTAGAAATAGGCAAAAATACAATACACTTGGAACTTTTGTTATTTCTCCAAACCTATATTGATGACTATATGCACATACTGGAAAAAAATAAGTATACAGTTAAGGTAACCAGATCACATCTGTTGGACACTTGGAAAAATAAGAATTTTCAAAAAAATAGCCTAACAAGACGTTATATTCTGAGTCACAAAGATGGGATTGACTTTGTCAAAAATTTACTTCCGCACCATTAATCAGCTCAACCTAATGTACAATGTTGTTTTGACAAATTGTGACTAAAAACAAGCAACCATAAAATATAGTGCCGGTACATCTACATTCCTGTTTACAAAATATACAATTATGGTTCCTAGCAGTAGCTGAACTCTGACAGCAGAATTTCTTGATGGCGTTTTGACCTCTTCCCACTCACTTGGATCTCTTCTGTAGTCACCCAGGAACTCCTCGAGGCTCACAAATCCATCTCCGTTTTTATCATGTTCTTCCAACGCCTCCTGAATCACGAACTCCTAGCGAGGGGAAGGAATAGCGAGAAGGTAATGCCGATCCATTAACCACCACGACACAGCAGCTAAAAGAATGCGTCTATGATCGTCTTTATCAGATAATTGGACTGAATTCCAAGGAAAACACAAGACCCTGGAAGGAATGTGCCGTGCATTAATAAGCAGTTGCTCATAGCGAACTCGCTGGCTCTATTAAGAAGAGACACCACACTCGTGTGCTGGGGAAATAAGGAAGCAGCACCTTATGTTTGCAATGCTGCGATAACACCATTGCGAAGATAGCACAGGAAGGTCAGAGCTGTAACGCTGTACCGAAAATGTATAAAAAATTGGAAACTTGACTTAACTCTGTGATCTTAACTGACCCTTTCTCTCACTGACTGAAATTACGCCACCATTTGCAATCCTTTTTTTAAGGTTTGAGCCACCGAATCTGAAATCAGAGCAGCCCTAGAAAGTACACAGTACCACCCATGGACAATAAATATATTTGCTATTATAATAAAGTGAGAGTAAATCACATTATTTGAACAAAATTGTTTCACTCCAAACTTCAGTATTTTATTGGTTTATTTTTTTTATTTTTAAAACATTTTTTGCCGCCCCATTCGCCGAAGCCTTTATTGCAAACAATATACACAAATTTCAAGATGAACTCAATATGCTTGGTTTACAGTCCCAAAACTAACCTGACCTCCAAAAGAAAAGTAATAGAAAACAATAGGTAACTTTTCCACTAAAAAAACTTTACTTTGCCTTGGATGCTAAAAGGCTTACTAAGGAAGCTGTATAGATTAAACGCCCTATTAAAAAATCCATGAGCCAGCTGAAAATGAAAATTGTCTTTATTTCACTTTTGCCCATCTCCCTCTTACAGAACTATGGTTTGATGCTCTTCTTGCCCTTAACACTGATTAACTGATCCAAGCTTTTTACCTCACATTTGCTATTATATCCATTATCAATTTTCCTAAAGCTTCAAATCTACATTCACGTACAACCCAGTAATGAGTCTTTGGAAGAAGAAACAAATCAGTTTTTACACATAGAAAAAAAGCATATTTTGATCTAAAAGCAGTTATGCTGCAGTATATAGAAATTTTTCCTAGATTGTCTAAAAACTTGCCTTCATGTATTCAGCTTCCTCGGGGTGTTCAAATGCTATGAATTCATCCAGATTCAGGCCAGAAATTCCATCCTCATCCGCCCGTTCAAACCTTTTCTTGTCCTTTAAGTGGAGCTTATAAAACAATTTGCAGAAGAGCTAGTTATGTACTGTCCACTGGTCTGACATAATTTAGCGCACGCTCTTTAGAAGCTGGTATTCTATTTGTCTTCAAGATGGTTAATCACTTTAAAATGCTGCATCTTTAAACTAAGATTAAGTTATGCTACAGTGGGGCCTCTCTCAGTGGCTCGCTGTTTTACTCAACTGGCTGCTTTTGAATAGTGTCTCCATTTAATATTTCCTGTATCAAGGGGTCCAAGTCAAACCCTATTCATTTCAATGGGCCTACTCTAGGTAGGGCTGACATGGGAGATGCCCCACGATTTTCCATCTTGACCAATGTTAAAGCAAAGCAGAGCTGGGCAGCCTTCTTGACAGGCAATCCATCAGGCTATTACCTGACGACAGAAATCTCTGTCTATCAATTGATTAAAACTGTGTCCATGGAAACACTGCTAAGAAAACAGGCGGCTTGCTTTTAGCTCATACACACACGAGGAGAGGTTTTTCTTCCCTTCTCTCATTTGCAGGAGGGAAACGGTCCTTGCGAGATGGTCCAGCTTTATAAATACCTGTATTAGAAATCTTCTAAATGTCTGCTTTAACGGGGAGCAGTGCTTTTGTGTCTCACCTGCCGGAAAGATTCTTCTTCGGTGTCTTCCAAAGTGGCATCGACTTCAAAGTCTATCACACGATCATACATCTGAATGTTGTATTCCTCCCAGGATACATATCCATTGCCATCTTTGTCATATTCGGCAAACTGCTGCTTAGCATCTTCCACAACGTAATGCTTAAACGATTGTTGGATCCATGAACTTAGCTCAGCTGTAAATATTACCCATAACATAATTAGAAAGGATTTCTTCCCAATAAATATTTTTAAAAGGTTGTTTTAGGGGCAGAGTGGAATGTTGCCTTTGCAATGGTCCGTTTGTCCTCAAACTACAGACCTTCAACTATTCTTCAGCCAAAGGCTGATTTCTTTTGCATTTGTGAGGCTTTTTTTTGTAGTTCGCAATTTTAAAGGATTGTTTTAGCAAAAGCAGGCTATACATCTTCAAAGTCAAATACTTTGGGTGGATGGGTGATAAAAATAGTAAACTTGGAGACAAGGAAAGTCGGAGGAGCGAAAAGCTTAGTCAGAACTTAGGAGGTGCTATAGGTAAATGGCAAAAGGAAAAGGGGGATGATGGGAAACGGAGTGGAAAGAGAACCCTTGAACGCGAAGAAGCTGAAGAAAGTGTAGCTAAACAACCCTAGCAGGAACACACAGTAGGCTGAAAAAAAGGAAGGTGAGTGCAAGGACAAAAAGACCAAAAAAGGTGACCTAAAGACAGAATGTGGAAAGATGCAGGCCGCCCAGCAGAAGGACACGGACCACTTCAGAAGCAAGGGCAGTGCAGACTAGCAAAGCTGAATAAAGGGCAGAGTTCCACACACTGATCTGGAATAACAAGGCAAAGGTTTGTCAGAGAGTTGCAGCCAAAGTCAGTGGCATACATAGGCCAGCCAGCACCTCAAAGCACCTGTATAATTAGGATATTTATTTATTTATGTGAAACTCTTATATGCCGTCACCACATGCCTCGGCATCTCTGCCCACAAACGTACAATTAAAACAATAAAATAAATTCTTGCTGGACTTTGCAGAGTGTCAGACTTATTAGTATTTTCATTTTAATTGTGGCTAATACCATTTCTTTACAGACCAGTACAAGCAGGGGAATTTTTCACAAGTGATCGTGCGTGCTGCTTCGCGCACTGTAAGATAAATCTGCTGTACCTTCAGTGAGGAATCCATCAGCGTCCACATCAATTTTCTTTATAATACCTTTCAACCTCTTCTGCTGCTCTTCTGCATTCAGCTTTGCGAACTCTTCCACCTCTTCCTTTGGAGGGAAAGAGAAGTAATTCAAATGATGATTACACTACATTTATATTCCACTTTTTCCCTCCACCCAAGATAACTTAGATATTTCTCCCCCTCTTAATTTTATTCTACCATACACGAGGTAAGGCTCAAAATCAGTGACTTTCAAAATTCCCAGATGAGATTTCTGGCCTCGTGGCAACTAAAATATGGCTCTCCCAAGTCCCAGTCCGACACTCTAGCTGCTGTTCCACACCCCACATCTAAGTTCCTACTCAAAGAAAATCCTCATCTCCATTTCCACCTATTTGGGGCATGGGCGACACTCAAATTTTGTTTCTGTCAAGGTTCAACTTCCCTGGAATTAAATCTCTGATCGTGAAATCCTATTCAATGATCTCGTAAAAACCCGCTGAACTGTTGAGTACACTAGTCATGACTACACTTGGAAGTTATAACTGCACACATCTTTTGTCTCAAAGGCAGATGATGAAAGTTCATGGAACTTCTGCAATACTATGGCTGGGTGGCAACATCGGAGTTGTATGACTTTTCTGACTCAATTTGCGTAGGATTATCTACTAAAGGTATTCCGAGGTGTACATAATATTGCAGTTAAGGCACCATACCTTGCAGAAACTAAGGGCATTGTAAACACAGCGCATAGATTTATTTACTTAGAAGGTTCGTATCTCACTTTTCAATGGGCATTCATGTACCCACAGTAAAAGAGAGCGAGGGGGTTGTTTATATTTCGTACAAACATACAGGTGTTTCAAATATTTGCACCTCTCGTTGCAATGTGTTGAACATGAGGCATAACGTTCCTCCTCCCTGGCATCTCCAACACCAACCCAAAACCCACCCCAAAATTCAGACCACCTTTCCACCCAGAGGGAGGGAGGCCACTCCTAGGGCGCAGTCGGGTGCAGGCCCGTGCAGTGCGCGATAGACAAACGCCCCAACAAGGCCCTGAGGGCACGATCCTGCACGTGCGGAGGCCCCCGCCCTCCCCAGCGCCATGCAGCGCCATGCAGCGCTCGCAGGCGCTTTCCTTGCGCGCGATCCGCGCGGAGCAGATACGGCCGGCGGGCGGGCGGCTGGGCCGCGGGCGGCTGCGCCGGGCCGGCGACGCCTTTGTCCCGCTGGCGCATCGCGCCCTCCCGCCGCGTCCCGCCGCCCGGAAAGCCGGGGAAATCCGGGGCCCCCGCCCGCGGGGCGCGCAGCGCCTTCCCCAACGCGGCGCCCCCCGCATGGCGGCGAGCGCGGCGAGGCGCCCAGCCGCCCGCGCGGCCCCACCTGGCCTCCCAGCAGCGCCTCCCGGTCGTAGTCGGGCAGGTGCTCGCCGTCGCCGCCGTAGTGCGCCCGCTCGCCCGCCGCCGCCGCCGCGCCCGGTCCGCGCAGCAGCGGCAGCAGCACCAGCAGCAGCGGCACCAGCAGCGCCGGCGGCGGGCGCCTCAT